>NC_059171.1:4527236-4829052 GCF_019923935.1 Bubalus bubalis | reverse complement strand
AAGAATGCTCAAACTACCGCACAACTGCACTCATCTCACACGCTAGTCAAGTAATGCTCAAAATTCTCCAAGCCAGGCTTCAGCAATACGTGAACCGTGAACTTCCTGATGTTCAAGCTGGTTTTAGAAAAGGCAGAGGAACCAGAGATCAAATTGCCAATATCCGCTGGATCATGGAAAAAGCAAGAGTTTCAGAAAAACATCTATTTCTGCTTTATTGACTATGCCAAAGCCTTTGACTGTGTGGATCACAATAAACTGTGGAAAATTCTGAAAGAGATGGGAATACCAGACCACCTGATCTATCTCTTGAGAAATCTGTATGCAGGTCAGGAAGCAACAGTTAGAACTGGACATGGAACAACAGACTGGTTCCAAATAGGAAAAGGAGTTCATCAAGGCTGTATACTGTCACCCTGTTTATTTAACTTCTATGCAGAGTACATCATGAGAAACGCTGACTGGAAGAAACACAAGCTGGAATCAAGATTGCCGGGAGAAATATCAATAACCTCAGATATGCAGATGACACCACCCTTATGGCAGAAAGTGAAGAGGAACTCAAAAGCCTCTTGATGAAAGTGAAAGTGGAGAGTGAAAAAGATGGCTTACAGCTCAACATTCAGAAAAAGAAGATCATGGCATCCGGTCCCATCACTTCATGGGAAATAGATGGGGAAACAGTGGAAACAGTGCCAGACTTTATTTTTTTGGGCTCCAAAATCACTGCAGATGGTGACTGCAGCCATGAAATTAAAAGACGCTTACTCCTTGGAAGGAAAGTTATGACCAACCTAGATAGCATATTCAAAAGTAGAGACATTACTTTGCCAACAAAGGTTCATCTAGTCAAGGCTATGGTTTTTCCCGTGGTCATGTATGGATGTTAGAGTTGGACTGGGAAGAAAGCTGAGTGCCAAAGAATTGATGCTTTTGAAATGTGGTGTTGGAGAAGACTCTTGAGAGTCCCTTGGACTGCACGGAGGTCCAACCAGTCCATCCTAAAGGACTTCAGTCCTGGGTGTTCATTGGAAGGACTGATCCTAAAGCTGAAACTCCAGTACTTTGGCCACCTCATGCTAAGAGTTGACTCATTGGAAAAGACTCTGATGCTGGGAGGGATTGGGGGCAGGAGGAGAAGGGGATGACAGAGGATGAAATGGCTGGATGGCATCACCAACTTGACGGACATGAGTTTGAGTAAACTCCAGGAGTTGGTGATGGACAGGGAGGCCTGGCCTGCTGCAATTCATGGGGTCACAGAGTCGGATACGACTGAGCAAATGAACTGAACTGAACTGAAAATTAGCATCTTAACCCTTTTTCAAGTGTACAGTTTAGTAGTTTTAAGTACCTTCACACTGCTGTGCAACCAGTTCTCCAGAGTTCTTCTCACATTGCACAACTGAAACTCTACACCCACAGTACTAGTTTGCTAGGGCTGCATAATAAAAATACCACAGAATTTTGTCGCAGTCCCGGAGGCTTGAAGTCCAAGATCAAGGCGTGGGCAGGCTTGATTTCTTCTGACGTCTCTCTCCTTGGCTTGCAGATATTGTACCTCGCCGTGTCCTCAACCGAGCTTCCCTGTGTCTGGTCATCCCTGGTGCCCGCGGGTCCAGACTGCTTCTCACAGGGACACCAGTCAGATTGGCTTCACTCACTCTAATGGCCTCATTTTAACAGAATCATCTCTTTGAAGGCCCTGTCTCCAAATACAATCACATTCTAATGTACCTGGGGT
The DNA here is from genome assembly GCF_019923935.1 of Bubalus bubalis. Lineage (NCBI taxonomy): Eukaryota > Metazoa > Chordata > Mammalia > Artiodactyla > Bovidae > Bubalus > Bubalus bubalis. The sequence goes on along the minus strand of NC_059171.1, from coordinate 4,827,308 downwards.
GAAGACTTACATAGAGATTTTGAGGGAGCACAACTGAGCCCTAAAACACCCACGAAGCAACAACTTCCCATTCTCCCCTCCCCTAGCAACAACAACTCTGGTTTCTGTCTCTATGAACTTGACTACTCCAATCACTTCATATAAGTGGAATCATACAGCATTTGTCTTTTTGTGACTATCTAAGGTATTAAAAGAAAGTTATGACCAACCTAGATAGCATATTTTTTAAAAAGCAGAGACATTACTTTGCCAACAAAGGTCCGTCTGGTCAAGGCTATGGTTTTTCCAGTGGTCATGTATGGATGTGAGAGTTGAACTGTGAAGAAAGCTGAGTGCTGATGAATTGATGCTTTTGAACTGTGGTGTTGGAGAATACTCTTGCTAGGCCACTGGACTACAAGGAGATCCAACCAGCCCATCCTAAAGGAGATCAGTCCTGGGTGTTCTTTGGAAGGACTGATGCTGAAGCTGAAACTTCAGTATTTTGGCCACCTCATGCGAAGAGTTGACTCACTGGAAAAGACTCTGATGCTGGGAGGTACTGGGGGCTGGAGGAGAAGAGGGTGACAAAGGATGAAATGGCTGGATGGCATCACTGCCTCAATGGACATGAGTTTGCGTGAACTCTGGAAGTTGGTGATGGACAGGGAGGCCTGGCGTGCTGTGATTCATGGGGTCACAAAGAGTCAGACACGACTGAGCGACTGAACTGAACTGAAGGTATTAAAGGTTCATCTCTGCATGTGTCAGAAATTCCTTCCTTTTTAAGGTCGCATAACCTTCCATTATACATATATAATATCACATTTTGCTTATCTAATTCATTTGTGGATGGGTTGTGTCCACTTTTTCGCTATTGTGAATTATGCTGTATGAACATAGTATACAGGTATATGTTCAAGACACTGTTTTCAATTATTTCAGGTATACACTCACAAGTGAAATTGTCCTGTGAAGATTTAAGCACATACTAAAGTTCTGGCTGTTCCACCTAAATCTCTCTCCCTAGGATAATCCTTGCTTTATTCTGTAACATCACGTCTTTGCTCAATGTCACAAACTAAGGCCTTAGATTAAATTATGTATTTCTTGCAGGATGTGTATTAATCAGCTAATCATAAATGGGTGTGAGTCAAGGACCTGTGAGATAAGAAATATCATAAATATTTTATCATATGAATCCAGGTATCATTCACGCAATTGATAACTTGAACAATTACAATAAAAAAGATAAGCAATCGAGCATACTTTAAAAAGTTGAATATAGCATCAAAATAGCAAATATGAAAACCTAGTTATAATAGGAATTTTTACAACAACATATAACTAACCACAACAGTCATAACTATTCTAACTTACTTAAATTCTTAGTTAGAAAAATAGGACTCGTTTAGGGAGAATGGCATTGAAACATGTAAAATATCATGTATGAAATGAGTTGCCAGTCCAGGTTCGATGCATGATACTGGATGCTAGGGGCTGGTGCACTGGGACGACCCAGAGGGATGGAATGGGGAGGGAGGAGGGAGGAGGGTTCAGGATGGGGAACACATGTATACCTGTGGCGGATTCATTTTGATATTTGGCAAAACTAATACAGTTATGTAAAGTTTAAAAATAAAATAAAATTAAAAAACAAAAAAAACAAAAAAATAATAATTAAAAAAAAAAAAAAGAAAAATAGGACTAGTTTAATTTATGAAGTATTATGGAATTTGCCACCAATATCCTCATTTTCAATGCAGGAGATTAATACTTTCTCTTCTATCATGAGTTGAAGTATAGTAAAGTAATGCTCAAAATTCTCCAAGCCAGGCTTCAGCAATATGTGAACCGTGAACTCCTGATGTTCAAGCTGGTTTTAGAAAAGGCAGAGGAACCAGAGATCAAATTGCCAACATCTGCTGGATCATGGAAAAAGCCAGAGAGTTCCAGAAAAACATCTATTTCTGCTTTATTGACTATGCCAAAGCCTTTGACTGTGTGGATCACAATAAACTGTGGAAAATTCTGAAAGAGATGGGAATACCAGACCACCTGATCTATCTCTTGAGAAATCTGTATGCAGGTCAGGAAGCAACAGTTAGAACTGGACATGGAACAACAGACTGGTTCCAAACAGGAAAAGGAGTTCATCAAAGCTGTACACTGTCACCCTGTTTATTTAACTTCTATGCAGAGTACATCATGAGAAACGCTGGACTGGAAGAAACACAAGCTGGAATCAAGATTGCCGGGAGAAATATCAATAACCTCAGATATGCAGATGACACCACCCTTATGACAGAAAGTGAAGAGGAACTCAAAAGTCTCTTGATGAAAGTGAAAGTGGAGAGTGAAAAAGTTGGCTTACAGCTCAACATTCAGAAAAAGAAGATCATGGCATCCGGTCCCATCACTTCATGGGAAATAGATAGGGAAACAGTGGAAACAGTGCCAGACTTTATTTTTTTGGGCTCCAAAATCACTGCAGATGGTGACTGCAGCCATGAAATTAAAAGACGCTTACTCCTTGGAAGGAAAGTTATGACCAACCTAGATAGCATATTCAAAAGCAGAGACATTACTTTGCCAACAAAGGTTCATCTAGTCAAGACTATGGTTTTTCCTATGGTCATGTATGGATGTGAGAGTTGGACTGTGAAGAAGGCTGAGCACCGAAGAATTGATGCTTTTGAAATGTGGTGTTGGAGAAGACTCTTGAGAGTCCCTTGGACTGCAAGGAGATCCAACCAGTCCATTCTGAAGGAGATCAGCCCTGGGATTTCTTTGGAAGGAATGATGCTAAAGCTGAAACTCCAGTACTTTGGCCACCTCATGCGAAGAGCTGACTCATTGGAAAAGATTCTGATGCTGGGAGGGATTGGGGGCAGGAGGAGAAGGGGACGACAGAGGATGAGACAGCTGGATGGCGATGCACGTGAGTCTGAGTGAACTCCGGGAGTTGGTGATGTACAGGGAGGCCTGGCGTGCTGTGATTCATGGGGTCACAAAGAGTTGGTCACAACTGAGCGACTGATCTGATCTGATTTTTCTTTCAAGAAAGATTCCATGCCCTTACAGAGATGAAAAACTTAAATAAGAAATTAACTTTTTTAAGAGTACTGAAAGGCAGTATAGCCCAGAAAATAAGAAAAAATTGTCTAGTTTCAAGTCACAGCTGTCACTTTCTACTGTGTGACATTAGGCAAGTTACTTAACCTACCAGCTTTCTCATCTGTGAATTGGGGATGATTAGCCCAGAGTTCTCGGAGAAGGCAATGGCAACCCACTCCAGTACTCTTGCCTAGAAAATCCCATGGACGGAGGAGCCTGGTAGGCTGCAGTCCATGGGGTCGCTAGAGGTCGGACACGACTGAGCGACTTCACTTTTACACACTGGAGAAGGAAATGGCAACGCACTCCAGTGTTCTTGCCTGGAGAATCCCAGGGACGGTGGAGCCTGGTGGGCTGCCATCTATGGAGCTGCACAGAGTCGGACACGACTGAAACAACTTTGCAGCAGCAGCAGCCAAATTTCTAAAGTTAGGAGCATAACATTAGTTAGCATATGTAAAATGCCTGGCATGTACTAAGCTTGCAATAAATGCCAACTACTAACAGCATAAATTGACAAACCACATAAATGGAGAGGACCATGACATAACTTGTCATCTCACTGGAATAAACAGTAACTACCCCACTCCCACTGTTGTAAATGAGGCTATATGGTGGGGGTGTAGGAGGAACATATTGAATAAAAACATCTTAAACTACTTCAAAAGTGTTTCCATTCCTTCCTTATGGTTAAATTATACTAGAATAGCTTTATTAGAATGTGTGTGCTTTGTTAAGCTATGTCCTCAATTAGTTCAATTAGTTAAATTACTAAGAAGAAAGTTATCACTAAGATACAGCATTATGTTATTCTTCAGTAGTATATGTCCTAAGTTAGGGAAAAAATAGCATCTACGTGGTGTGGATATTTTATGGATATCTAAGGCTATGGGTTTTCCTGTGGTCATGTATGGATGTGAGAGTTGGACTGTGAAGAAAGCTGAGTGCTGAAGAATTGATGCCTTTGAACTGTGGTGTTGGAGAAGACTCTTGAGAGTCCCTTGGACTGCAAGGAGAGCCAACCAGTCCATTATAAAGGAGATCAGCCCTAGGATTTCTTTGGAAGGAATGATGCTAAAGCTGAAACTCCAGTACTTTGGCCACCTTATGCGAAGAGTTGACTCATTGGAAAAGACTCTGATGCTGGGAGGGATTGGGGGCAGGAGGAGAAGGGGACGGCAGAGGATGAGATGGCTGGATGGCATCACTGACTCGATGCACGTGAGTCTGAGTGAACTCCGGGAGTTGGTGATGGACAGGGAGGCCTGGCGGGCTGGGATTCATGGGGTCACAAAGAGTCGGACACGATTGAGTGACTGAACTGAACTGAACTCAAGACACTTGGATGTGATGGTTAAATACACATCCAAGTAAAAAATAATATTTTTTATATTCATGATACTCACAGAAATCTTTCATTAATTGCTCTTAAAAAATATCAAGTGTATAAGGTTGAAATAAACCACCCCCAAGTAAGAATGTAAGAAATACACTACTCCCAAGTAAGAATATAAGAGAAAATGATTTTATAATTAATTTCAAATTAGAGAAACTTATCAGAGTTAATTCATCTTCAACATGTATCATCAAAAGTCATTATGATCTTTTACAATGGTGCACAGTAAGAAACATCATTGGAAAGATTTCAGTATAAGATTTTTATAATATAAGATTTTACACATATATAAGCAAATGCAAATAAATGAAATTTACAAACATATTCATATATATGTAAAAAAGAATACTGTTTTTTCAAACTGCTCTCTACAAGTAAAAAGTCATTAATATAATGAGACCTACTGTTACTGCAGAAACCTTTGAACTTTTAGGAAAGTTTCAGGATGAATGAAACAAAGTTGTTATGAAATATTAAAACTCCACTTCCCGCTCACTGCCTTTTTCATTTCTGGACAGCAAAATCTGACCACAGATGAAACAGGAAGAACACAAAAGAATTGAGGGAAAAGTAAGGGCAAACTTCCATCCTATTCCAAGGCAAGTTGTAGAAGCCCTCAGAGTCAGCCCTTAGAGCTCAGTTTCATCTGGAAAACCCCAAATTTTCCTGATTCTGTACTGAAGTCACAGGATACAAGTGAATTTCTAGATTCTGAATAGCAGTTTGCAAGCTGTGTTGTGTAACATCCCTGGCTTTCACTGATGACTTCATAACTTACTGTGACATTCTTTAAGCAGAATCCAATTTAGTTCATAACTATTATATATGCTGTAAACCACTTTTAGGGAGGAAGAGAGGTATGGAGGAAAGAGCTGGGGGCAGGGGACAGGGAAAAAAAGGACTAGAATTTACAAAAGGTGTAGGAAAATTCTAGGAATAACATTTCCAGAAAAAAAGACTAGAAATCACTTTCAAAAATGCAAAATTTGTGCATCACGCCTTGTTTGTATAAAAGTAGAACAATTCAAATAACTCAACAATCACTTACTGAACACCTATTATACCCAAGAGATGGAGAGGACATTCCAAGACACACCTCACCTCCTGGGGTAACCTGAGAGGAGGGCTCCTAGCAGGGGCCATCAAGTTGGCCTCTTTTTTTGAGTTTCAGGTAAGGGAAAACTAGAAGACCCTCTCTGCTCAGACGCTGCAGCCTACTTTCAGCACAGCCTTGATAACTGCAGCCTTCAAGGGAGGTAGGGTTGTCCCAGCACTCCCTTAGGGGCTAGGACCAATCCCCCGTGTCAGACCAGATTGAGGGGTAATGCCTAGGAAAGGCCTGCGATGCTTACTGACTCGTTAAATTTTCATTTGTTCTTAAAGCTTTAGTTCTTAAACTGGGTGTGCTGGCTGAATTTTAATACAAATGATCACATTCTCTTGCTCCTCAGAGCTGTGGAATCCTTCCAAATCCGGCCTGGAACGGTTAAGTCACTTTGTTTAACAGAACAGCTTTTGATGCATGTTGTTGTTTGAAAATTCTGAAACTGTAGTAACAGACCAAGCACAAGGTCTCAGGAAACCCAGAGAGTTTACGCGGCACTTCCACCTCTTTTGGTGAAAGTTATAAAACGTGTGATGGCAAGTCTCACTTTTATACATGTGTATCAGATACCAAATTAAGTCGCAAATCAAACATGCCTTAGTAATCAGGGTTATGAAAAGAAGTGTAAGAGCAAGAGGTGTTTTTATTTACTATTATTAAGAGGAGGACTGAAGAGTTCAAACTTCGTTTTTGTTTCATCCAGAAGAGGTGGCAAACTTGGGTTTTGTTTGCTTGCTTAGTCATCAGGATTGTGAAAAGTGTAAAAGAGGAGTTTTTATTTGCTATTATTATTTTAAGAGGAGTACTGAAGAGTTGACTTTTTTGTTTCATCCAGAAGAGGTGGCAAACACCGGTTTTGCTTGCTTGCTTCAGATACCAAATTAACTCACAAATCAAACATCCCTCTTGGTCACCAGGATTGTGACAAGAAGTGTAAGAGGGAGAGGTGCTTTTATTTACTATTTTTATTTTAAGAGGAGGACTGAAGAGTTCACGTTTTGTTTGTTTCATCCAGAAGAGGTGGCAAACTCGGGTTTTGCCTGCTTGCGTTTTCAACAACCTACGGACGCCCTCACAGGAATCGCCTACAATAGCCGCCAGTCCGCACCAGCGGAGACCCCCAGGGCGCCCGGCCCAGGCCCCGCGCGCTGAGGTGAACGCCACGCGGGCGCCGCGGCTCTTTGTCGGCGGCGCGGCCCCTGCTCACGCCCCGCGCCCCTCACCCCGCGGCCCGCCCTTCCTCCTCCTGAGACCGCGGCCCGCGCTCACCGCCTTGAGGTCCAGCACGCCGTCCTTGGCCTCCTGCAGCAGAGACACGAACTTGGCGGTGAGCAGCCCCAGGCTCTTTTCGTGCCGGCTACTGCCGGCCCCGGGCGGCGCGCAGCTCGCGGGCTCGGCCGCCGCCATCGCGTCCCCGCGCTCCGCCACCTGCCGGGCCGAACCCGGGGCGGCCGCGGCCGTCGCCGCCCGCCAAGGGCGGGACGAGGGGTCGCCGGCTCCCGGCAGCTACAGGTGCGCGGCGCCCACCCACCTGAGGCCTCCGCCCCTCCCCTCCCCTCCCCAAGCCCGGGGCCGTGATGAGGGGGCCGCGACCGGGGGCGGGGTGCAAGCGCGAGCCGGCGCGCCGGGGGCGGGGCCCGCCTTTAAATGGCCGGAAGTGACGCACGGCCCGCTGCGCTTCGCTGAAGGCGGGGCGAGACGATAGGGGGCGGGGCGATAGGGGACAAGGCGGGAAGCTGGGCGGGGCGAGAAGGGTGGGCGGGGCAAGAAGGGGCGGGGCGAGAGGTGGATTCCGCCTGGGCAAAGGGGCTTCAGTTCAGTTCAGTTCAGTTCAGTGGCTCAGTCGTGTCCGACTCTTTGCGACCCCATGGACTGCAGCACGCCAGGCCTCCCTGTCCATCACAAACTCCCGCAGTTTACTCAAACTCATGTCCATTGAGTCGGTGATGCCATCCAACCATCTCATCCTCTGTCGTCCCCTTCTCCCGCCCTCAATCTTTCCCAGCATCAGGGTCTTATTTGCATCAAGTGGCCAAAGTATTGGAGTTTCAGCTTCAGCATCAGTCCTTCCAATGAACACCCAGGACTGATCTCATTTCGGATGGACTGGTTGGATCTCCTTGCAGTCCACAGGACTCTCAAGAGTCTTCTCCAGCACCACAGTTCAAAAGCATCAATTCTTCCACGCTCAGCTTTCTTTATAGTCCAACTTTCTGTTTAGCATCAGTGATTTCCAATACCCTGTCTTCCAGGTTGCTGATCCATTCCTCTGTATTATTTAGTCTACTGTTGATTTCTTCTAGTGTATTTTTCATTTCAGTTATTATATTCATCTTTGGTTGTTATCTGTATTTTCTAACTCTGCTGTTAAATACTTATAGTTCTGCACTAAAGAATTCCATTCTTTACCAAGTTCTTTGATCATCTTTAAAACTTATTCATCCTGAATTCTTTCCAGGTAGATTGCCTATCTCCACTTCTTTTTCTGGAGTTTTATCTTGTTCCTTCATTTGGAACATGTTCCTCTGTCACTTTATTTTGCCTGACTAGATGTTTTATTTCTGTGTATTTGGTAGGTTGCTTATATTTCCCAGCAGTAGCTTCTTGTAGGAGACACAGCTATGAGTCCCAGCAGTCTTCTCCCCTCTTGTCACAAGAGGTAAATGCTCTAGGGGTAACTCGATGTGGGCTGCTAGGGTCCTTCTGTTATGGCAGGCTGACTACTGTGAGCAGTCTGGTAGGCTTGGTCAGTCCCTGGTCCAGCTGGTGGCCGGGCCCTGCTTTGTGTGGAGGCTGCTGACGATTGGTTGTTGAGACCAGGTCATGAGGTGGCTGGGTGCAGAAGCTCAGAGGACTAATACTCACTCACCAGTGCAGTGGGCTGGGTCAGGTTCCAAGAAATCCCAGGGTTGGTTCTTGCCCACTGGTGGGTGAACTTGGGGCTAGTGCTAACCTTTTCATAGACATAAGCACATCCTGAGGCCCACTTGCAGGGCCCGTGGAGTCCCAGAGCTGATATTGGATAGCACTGGTTCCTGACACCCCTCTCATGTTCTGTAGCTTGGGTGGGCCTGCCGGTGGGCGAGGCCGAGGCCCACCCATCCCAGGGCTCGTGCTGGACCGTTTGTAGGTGGGCTGGGTTCATAGACCATGGGGGTTCAGTTGTCCTGGGGTTAGGATTAGCCCTCTGGCCTCTGAGGCTGGTTTCAAGGCTAGAGCAGGCTCACTGGTGGGCAGGGCTGGGTGCCTGCCCACTAGTATTGGTGACGGTAGGCTGGTGGGTAGGGGCAGGGCTGGGTCCTGAGTCTTATGAACTGAGGGAAGATTCCCCATGGGCATGTGCCAGCATCAGTGTCCATGAGGTAGAAATGAACCCCCTAGAATGGCTCCTGCCAGGGTCTAAGTCCCTAGGGTGAGCTCCAGTTGCCTCCTTCCTCTCCAGGAAACTCTCCCAAGATCTCCATGTAGGTCTGACCCAGGCTCCTTTCAAACCACTGCTTCTGCACTGGGTCCCGAGTATATGAGAGTCTGTGCACACCCTCTAACAGTGGAGTCATTTTTATGTTTCTCTACCTTGGAGAAGTGACTGTCCCTCCTGGCCCTCCTGTGTGGCCCCAGTGTCCTCGCCTCCCGTCACCCAAAGGCTAGGGGCCAGCTGGTTCCAGGAAAGTGTCTGGCCTGCATGTGCGGACTCAGCCTGCAGGCTTTGGGACTTTAGTTTTCTTACTTCTGGTATCTGTCTCCTGGTAGTTAAGGCTGGTCTAGAGGCTTGTGCTTATTTAACTTGTATGCAGAGTACATCATGAGAAATGCTGGGCTGGAGGAAGCACAAGCTGGAATCAAGATTGCTGGGAGAAATATCAGTAACCTCAGATATGTAGATGACATCACACTTATGGCAGAAAGTGAAGAAGAACTAAAGAGCCTCTTGATGAAAGTGAGAGAGAGTGAAAAAGTTGGCTTAAAGCTCAACATTCATAAAACTAAGATCATGGCACCTGGTCCCATCACTTCATGGGAAACAGTAGAAACAGTGACAGACTTGATTATTTTGGGCTCCAAAATCACTGCCAATGGTGACTGCAGCCATGAAATTAAAAGACGCTTGCTCCTTGGAAGAAAAGTTATGACCAACCTAGACAGCATATTAAAAAGCAGAGACATACTTTACCAACGAAGTTCTGTGTAATCAATGCTATGGTTTCTCTGGTAGTTATGTATGGATGTGAGTGTTGGACTATAAAGAAAGCTGGGTGCTGAAGAACTGATGCTTTTGAACTGTGGTGTTGGAGAAGAATCTCAAGAGTCCCTTGGACTGCAAGGAGATCCAACCAGTCCATCCTAAAGGAGATCAGTCCTGAGTATTCATTGGAAGGACTGATGCTGAAGCTGAAACTCCAGTACTTTGGCCACTTGATACAGAGAACTGATTCATTGGAAAAGACTCTGATGCTGTGAAAGATTGAGGGCAGAAGGGGACGACAGAAGATGAGATAGTTGGATGGCATCACCGACTCAATGGACATGAGTTTGAGTAAACTGTGGGAGTTGGTGATGGACAGGGAGGCCTGGCATGCCGTGGTTCATGGGGTCGCAAAGATTCGGACACAACTGAGTGATTGAACCGAGAGGCTTGTGCAGGCTTCTAGGCAAGAGGGGCAATGGTACCTACCCCTCAGGGGTAGAGCTGGGTCTTGGTTCCATGGTGGGCAGGACCATGACTAGGGGCATGTCTAGAGGTGGCTGTGGGCTCAGGAAGTCTTGAGGAGCCTGTCTGCTGACCAGAGGGGCTGTGTTGTTCGGCCTGAGGCATTCTATCACTAGAGCCTACAGGCTGTTGGGTGGGGCCAAGTCTAATGATCCAAGCAAGATGTCTGCCTCCAGTGAATTCACATAGATGAACACTCCCTTGTATTTCTGCCATCACTGTTTATGTCCCCAGGGCGGGGCAGAGCTGCCCCTGCCTCCCTAAGAAACCGGCCAAGACCAGCAGGTAGGCCTAGCCTTGGCACTTATCAAATTACTGCTTTCTCTGTTGGTCCTGGTACACGTGAGATTTTGTGCATGCCCTTTAAGAATGAAGTCTCTATTTCCCCCTAACCCTGTGAAGCTTCTGCAGTCAAGCCTCACTGGTCTTCAAAGCTGAATGCTCTGGGGGTTTGTCTTCCCAGCGCTGGACTCCCAGTCTGGGGGCCCTGATGAGGGGCTCAGAGCTCTCTTCCTGTGGGAGAACCTCTGTAATACAATTATTCTCTAGTTTGTGGGTGGCCCACCTTGTGGGTATGAGATTTGATTATATCATGGGTCTGCCTCTCTTGCCAGTCTCATGTGGTTCCTTACTTATGTCTTTAGCTGTAGACGATATTTTCTGGTAGGTTTCGGTCTTTTTAAATGATGGTTCTTCTGAAGATTGTTGTGATTCTGGGGTGCTCCTGAGAGGAGGTGAGCTTAGGTTCCCTCAACTCTACCATCTTGATTGCTTTTTTCCTGTAGTTTTCTAGTTAAATTTTTAAATAAGTGTGAGTTTTCCACCTTTTCCTTTTTGAAGATTGTTTTGGCCTATATTCCTTGAATTTCTATATGAATTTTAGAGACACGTTGTCAACTTATGCAAATAAGCTAGCTAGCTGAGATTTTGGTGGGGATTGCATTTAATCTGTAGATGAATTTGGGGAATTACCATTTTGTCAATATTAAGTCTTCTATTCCATGAATATTTGTCTTTCAATAATGTTTTGTAGTTTTCAGAGTACGAGATCTGAACTTTTGTTAAATATAAACCCAAGAATTTTGTTTAAAATTTATTGTCAATGGAATTAAAAAAAAATTTAAACCACTTTATTAAGGTATGATTGACATGTAAAAGCTGCACATATTTAATCTACACAATTTGATGAGTGGGAATAAGTATACACATATGAAATTATGACCATAAGGAAGTAAACATATTCATCAGCTTCCAAAGTTTCCTCTCACTCTTACTGTTATTTCCTTATATTCATTCTTGATTCTAGTGATTAAAGCCTTTTTTTTCTTAATTCATCTACCTCAAGATTTGTCAATTTTTCAGTCAAAAATTTAGGTGCATTTTTTCTATTCTTTCATTAATTTTTGCTCTAATTTTTCTTTCATTTTGTCTGCTTTGGCTTTAGTTTCCTCCTTTTCAGTATCTTATAGGTGGAGGGGCTTCCCTGGTGGTTCAGATGGTAAAGAATCTGCCTGCAATGCAGGAGACACAGGTTCCATCCCAGGGTTGGGAAGATCCTCTGGAGAAGGAAAAGGCTACCCACTCCAGAATTCTTGCCTGGAGAATTCTATGGATAGAGGAGCCTGCTGGGCTATCGTACATGGGATCGCAGAGTTGGTCACGACTGAGTGACTAACACTATAGGTGGAGGGTTAGGATGTTGATTTCAAATATTTCTTCTTTTTTTAATATAGTTGCTTGCAGATAAAAAATTTCCTTCTAATTACTTTAGCTACATCTCCTATTTTCTATTTCCATTCGCCTCAAAGAATTTTTCTAATTTCGTGATTTATTCTTTGATCCAGTAGTGTTCATTTCCACACTGTAGATTCCCCAAATTTGTTATTCTTTTCTAAATTCAGTTCACTGTGTTCAGAGAGCATCAGTTCAGTTCAGTCGCTCAGTCATGTCCAACTCTTTGTAACCCCATGGGCTGCAGGATGCCAGGCCTCCCTGTCCATCACCAACTCCCAGAGTTCACCCAAACCCATGTCCATTGAGTCGGTGATGCCATCCGACCAGCTTATCCTCTGTCGTCCCCTTCTCCTCCTGCCCTCAATCTTTCCCAGCATCAGGGTCTTTTCAAATGAGTCAGCTCTTCGCATCAGGTGGCCAAAGTATTACTTTGTGTGATTTCAATAATCCCAAATCCACTGAGGCTTGCTTTTTGATCTTGCGTCTCATCTATACTGCAGAAGGTTCCAGGTGCACTTCGGAAGGATGTGAAGATTCTGTTCTTAAAGTGTTCTACAGTTGTCTGTTAGGCCTAGTAGGTTTAGTGTTGTTGACGTCTTCCACTTTCTTGCTGATCTTCTGCTTCACTGTTCTGTCCATTGTTCAAAGTGGTGTTTTCTTACTGTTTCTTTGACTGTACCGGGTCTTTGTTGCTGAGCATGGAGTTTAAGTTGCGGGGACCGGGGTCTACTTTCGTCACAGTGCATGGGCTTCTCACTGTGGTGGCTTCTCTTGTTGCAGACCTTGGGCTCAAAGTGCACAGGCTTAGCGGTTGCAGCACTTGGGCTGAAGTAGCTGTGGTTCACCAACTCGAGCAAGGCCCGGTAACTCTGGTGCGTGGGCTTAGGTGACTATGGCACATGGGATCTTCCTGGTCCAGGGATCAAATCTGTGCTCCCTGCGTTGGCAGGTCGATTCTTTACCACTGGACCACCAGGGAGGGTCTGTGTTCCTATTGAATAATCTTGTCCCCCACCCCACCCCCTGCCTTCAAGTCTTTTGTCAGTTTTTCTTCATGAATTTGGGGAACATGTTGTTAGGTGTATCCATGTGTATACTTATTATCCCTGATGAATTGACATAGTTTCATCTCTTTTCTTCTAGTACAATTTTTTAGTCTATTTTGTCTGATATTAGTATAGTCACTCCATCTTTCTTATGGTCACTGTTTACGTTATTTTTCTATCCTTTTACTGATATTTCCAATCTATTTGCATATTTGAAAGTGTTATGTAGTTGGATCTTGTTTTCCTATTCTTTTGATTGGATCATTTAATCCAGTCACACTTAATGTAATTATTGATATAGTTAAATTATGCAAATTTTAAATTTTACCTTTGCCATTTTACTGTTTCCTATCTTGTTTTCTTTACTGCATTTAAAAATTGCTTAATACTTTATTGCTTTTTCCTACTTTTGTATTACACAAATATTTTCTAGTGTAACATTTTAATTCACTTTGACTATTTTTTGGTTATACATTTTGAGTTACATCCTTAATGACTTCACAAGTTTATATATAAAACAGATTTATACTAACCCAATTTCAGTGAAATGTAGAAATGTTTCTATTTAGTTCTATTTTCTTCCACTTTTTGTTATGAAACTGTTTGTTTCATATAAAGTCCAAGTAGGACAGCAAATATATATTCAGTTAATTTTCGTATTTACAACTCATTATTGTCACTTGTTCCTATGGGTTTCAAGTTACTATCTCCTATTTCCTTACTTCCCAATCCAGCTTTGCTTCCATCCACCTGTGTGCTGATATGGAGAAATGTTACATTTTGTTTTACTCCCAATAATACAATTATATACATTATTTTATATTTTTTGATTTTTTAATCAGTTAAGGGATGAAGGGAAAATATGTATTTATATTTTTGTATAATTGTATATTTCACTTTATGAGTGTTTCTTTCTTCTTCTCATGTGTATTCAAATTACTCTAGGGTCACATTCTGAAAGGATTTGAAGTAAGAACTTCCTTCAGCCTTTTTCGTTAAGTGGGTCTGGTAGGAACATATTTCCCAGCTGTTACCTGAGAATGACTTTATTTTGGCTTCATTTGAAAGACAGTTTTGCTGGATATAGAATTCTTAGCTGATTTTTTTGTTGTTGTTGAAAACTTTATCAGCCCACTGCATCTAGTGTGTTTTGCATTTTATTTTGAAGGATAATTTTGTTGGATGTAGAATTCTCAACTTATTGTTATTTCCTGTACCTAAAATATGTCCTTCACTGCCTTCTAGTCTCCATTATTTCTCATGAGAAATTTCTCAACTGTTAATTATTCCTTTACATTAAATCATATTTTCTTGCTACTTTCAAGATTTCCCCCAACAGTTAGACTGTGAAGTGTCTAGGTGTGGTTTTCTTTGTGTTTATTTATCCTGGGTTTTACTGAAGTTCTTGAACATGTAGATTCATCATTTTCATCAAATTAAGGAAGGTTCCAGCTATTATTTTACCCAATATTTCTTATGTCCTCCCATCTCCCTATAGGCTCCCATTACGTGCTGATATGCTTGATGTCCCACAGATTTCAGTATAAACCTTGCCTGTAATAAATGGGGCCCTCTCTTTACATTTTTTTCTGATTGCATTTAATTTTAAAAAACATAGTTCACTGGCTATTAGTTAGAGTTTGGTATTATATTCTCTTTCTTTCAGAAATAGTAAGGAGAATAGTATTCAGATCTTTGTTCTGCATACACAGGAACATAAGAGATAACAAAATTGAAATAGGAATAAATGAACTGATATGAAATGGAATAAAAGTGTTTTAAGTTGTAAAGTAAGAATTCTCCTCATAAACTAACTAAAAAGGAGTCATTATGAGTGATGTGGAGACATATATATGCATTCTTAAAAATACCACAACTCTTATACAGATTTAAAATATTTTTTGGCTACACTTATGAGCATTTTAAAAGAATGGAGCTACCTCAACTGAAGGACAACCAATAAATATAATTAGTTCATCAACACAGTAAGGTTAACAGTATTAAAATAGTTTCCCTCATGTAGTCAAAATACTAAATTTCCATTAACATACTTATAGGCAAATGTGTAATGATCACACAATGTATATAGCACAGAAACAAGAAAAAGTGTTTTAAGTCTAGTTATTTTGATAGGTTTTTCTAATACACATAATTGTCAACAATTTATTATAAAAAAACCTACATATACAATTAATACTTGATCAAAAGTCTTTTAAAATATAATCAGAATGAAATGTGTAGAAAGAGACATTTCAAAGTCACAGCAGTTACTACTATTACAATATTTAATCATTTTTACAATAGGCCTGCCGATCCATTTCAATTAAA
The DNA here is from genome assembly GCF_019923935.1 of Bubalus bubalis. Classification (NCBI taxonomy): domain Eukaryota; kingdom Metazoa; phylum Chordata; class Mammalia; order Artiodactyla; family Bovidae; genus Bubalus; species Bubalus bubalis. The sequence continues at coordinate 4,811,895 of NC_059171.1, read as the reverse complement.
TTTGTTCTCAGAACCATCAAATTTCTTGCTGAATTTGACTTAGAGCAAAAGCAAGTTGCTTAATTTTTGTTTCCATTGCTTTTTTGTTCTTGCATGTTTCTTCCAGAAGTCCACGCATTTCTTCTTCAACTCGATGGACCTAAATCAATATGTACATTTTATAACATTTAAATTTCTCAGTGAAAATGCATTTTTAAAAATGCAGACAGTAAAAGATTTGTATATATTTTATAATTTGTGATGTTGATGTTCATTTAAAGCAAGAGGTTAATAAAATGTTAACCTATTCAAATACTAATATGGAAAACAGTGTCATACTGTATACAAAATATTCACATGTGTACTATCCATTTATTTCTCATAGGCTCTTGTAATGAACACATGATAATTTAACTCTATTTTATAGTTCAGAAAACTTGTTCAAGGTAGTGGTACTTCTCAGTAGCATATCTGGATGAAACCCAGTCTTCTGACTTAATCTTCTGACTCAACTGCTTTCTCATTCCTAAGCAGTCCTATGATGCTTATGAATGTCAAATCATGACTCTTGACTTATCCTTACAAACTTTCAAAACTGAAATCACCTCCCTTCCCAAAGAAACTCTTTAAACACTGCATTTCTAAAACTGCTGCTGGTGGTTATACATTATCATCTTTTTGAGAGATAATTTTATGATTTACTGTTAACTCATATTTATTCTCCTAGGATTCAGTGTATTTGATACTATTAATTTCTGCTTGAAACTCTCTCTCCTATTATACAACATTCCTGAGGGTAATACCAATATAGTCATCCCTATCTGTCTACTTCCCTCTTCCTAATCTCTAATATAGACTTCCTAATTTTTTTCCTTCTAAAAATTAACATTTCTCCTAACTTAAATGATCACCTGTATGTAATGCCTTTTTTCAGTCTTACCACATTTAAACTTTGGTGCCATTTTTCTAATTCCCTAACAAACACCTCCCTATGATACTACATCATACTGGCAAGATGTCCAAAATCAAACACAGTATTTTGCTTTGAGTTAAAGGCCTAATATCATACCTTATTTAATAATACCTAGTGTACTCTTGTTCAACACTCAGTAGATTTTAAATATATGAAACAGCCACTGCACTGAAATAACTAAATTTTGAACAAACTGTATTTCTTTATTAATTGTGATTATTTTCAAAGACCTAATTCCCTCTTTCTGGTTATACAGGCTCCTTTAATGTCATTTAACTACACAACCTTGATTATAAAATATTTAGTATACCTTTCCTTTTCTATTAACTCTTTTCCTTTTCTAGTTGCTGATTTCTGAATTTCCAGTCTTAAAGATATGTGTTTCTTATTAACACTTCAAAATCTGGGAAAAATGAAAGTTCATAACTGTCTCATTTAGTGGATCTTAACAGTGAAGTCACATGAGAATCACCTGTTGAGTTTTAAAAATATCCAGGTTTGAACCTAGTCTTAGTGGATCAAAGTATGAGGGGAAAGCTCATACATAAGTATTATTAAAGCTTCATAAGTTAATTCTGATGTTTCCCTGTCATTCAGTATAATCCTATACCCATTCCTTTGTCAATGAGAAACTTGACAGTTTGAACCCTAATTCATAATAAAACAATCCTTGAGAACTTGTCCAAGGCAGTAATGGATTGTACTTAATACATTCACATTCTCACCTTGCCTATGTGTAACCAAAAGGGCTTCCAGCTCAAATTGGTGAAGGATATAAAAATTGTTATCCAGAGCTCATGGAGCAGGTGCATTTCAGGATCAAATTTATAATCTTGGTTTCATTAAAATTCTATTCTACAACTAATCTAAGTATTATCAACATGTAGGTCTGGCTTCATGACTGTATTAGTAACATTCTTCGTATCTATTTGGTTGTTAAATCATGCTGCCTTTTCTCCTTATCACTGTTGAAGATACAATTTACTTAGCTATAACAATTTAATACTGATTATCAAAGTGAATTTTACTTACAGTACCTTTAAATTTGCAGAATCAATACATTTCTGTTTTTCATTTGCCAGTTGTATTATTTCATTTTGATGAGCTTCAACAATTGCATCAACTTGTTTCTTAAAGGCATCATCCATACTTTGAAGCTTTTCCATTGCATCCCTTAAAAACAAAACAAAACCACATATCTACCTGGATGTATAAAAATTAGGATTTTTTTTTTAACATGGAAGCACTCATATTCATGTTTTAATGGGAGCGTAACTCCACTGAATATCAAAAGACTATCTTGGGTAACTAAAGTTATTAGTTCATCATCCAACAGAATCTGTTAGTAACAGTTTAGAGCAGGGTAACATAAGTGGAAGTTTGTTACATTATCCTCTGAAAGTTAGGATACATTGGTTCTCACTTGGGAGTCTAAGGATATGCTTGATAAGCATCTTCACAGATGCTTTCAATTTTTTTTCCTCCATGTATTAGCAGTATGATAATAATTTACAGTGTCTATACTATAGGCAGGTTCAAGTTTATAAGCACGTATGTCTGATTTTCCTATGTTTATGCTTATCAGATAAAACCCTATGTTAATAAACATATTATAAACAGTATTTACAAAATTTCAGTGCTAAATGTTTCTTATAAGCAAAATACCCATTTCTTAATATTAAATATGAATAATTTTATTAAAAACGTTAAGCTCATAATGAACAAGCTTCCTGGTTTTGGCAAAGACCACTGCAACAGTGGACTGAACATTAGGACCGAAACTGTGCTCCTGGGCACGGAAACCATTCTGTGTCCCCCATTTCTTGTTTGCAGGGAATAGATTCCAGCCTCCAAGACTTTCCCTGAGTTTCAACAGGTACATTTGAACAGTCACTTACCAGGGAAGGGAAGGGATGCAGAGATTAGGTAGAAGACCACCTTAGGCCCGATCCACAGAGCACAGGCCCTGCACATACCCTACTCTTTACAGCAACTCCACCCCTGAACCACTGCAATAAACCTGCCAAACCCTCCCATGCTGGGACACAGGTTTTGAGGCACAAGCCTATTGCGTCCCCTTTTGTCTGGCAAAGCAACAGAGTGATCCTTTTCTACATCACCCAAAACTCTTGTCTCTGACACTTCGTTGGGCACAGGTGCAGGGAGACTGAACTTTCAGCATTAGGATCATGAATCAAAAGTCTTTCTTTTATTCCTGTTGCAACATTTGGTAGCTATGTGACCAAGGGCAAGTTCACAACCTCTGGATTTAAAGTCTGTCAACTATAACACGATAATCCTGCCTGTTTGGCTAATCTCACAAAATTACTGCTGGGTTCAAAATAAGATATAAGAAAATAATCAACTTATATGTTATAGAAACCTATGCAAATAAAATCTTTCTTATGAACAATGATTTTATTAAAGTTCTATTAAATTAAAAATCATACCTACCAATCTCAGTCATAAGAACATTAAGGTAAAAATCAGGCCTTTTTATTGTTTTGCTCTTAAAAACACAATAAACAATATAAGAGATTCTAAAAATTGTCAGGCTTTATGGTTTTTATTAAGTTTAGGAACTTCTAGTTATATGAAATGATTGTGTCTTTTAGGATCAAAAGGACTTCATACTGCAAAGCTATGACCAGCAGGAAAGAAAACAGGCTCTAAGTCAATGTTTCATTGCGTTAATGTTTGGTTGTAAAGCAAAGTATAACAGGGTCCATTAGCAGACAATGGACTGTATTATCAATTAAAACTTCTGGGGTGTATAATAACACCTTTCACCTTTTCATTTACATTGAGTTAAAATATGAAAAATCAAATTTCGAGGTTCTATTAGATTTGATATAATGGGGAACCTACCTCTATATGAAATTTTGGGGCTACCTACATGCCACATTATCTACACCATTCTATATTTTGACATAAGAACTGGTCACTAAACCATCTACCTATTTTTTAGGTCAGTTAACTTTAAATTATTTTAACAAGTCTAGTCATATAGTTTATAAGGTAAAACCCTCATTTCCTCTAGAGTATTTTATAAAATCCATATAACAATGGCATATGCGTACAGATTTCTTCCTTATTTAAAATCAGCTCTCATCCTCAGTTGGTGCAGGCTAACTGCTACCGACATCTGTTTTAGATTCTTCAGAAGCTCTCTGTCCCTGGTAGTCAGTGATTTTTTTCCTCTAAACTTCACATGTTGTTGTTTAGTCGCTAAGTTGTGTCCAACTCTTTGCAACCCCATGGACTGCCAGGCTCCTCTGTCCATGCGATTCCCCAGGCAAGACTACAGGAGTGGGTTGTTATTTCCTTCTCCAGGGGATCTTCCCAACCCAGGGATTGAACCCTGGTCTCCTGCATTGGCAGGCGGATTCTTTAGTGCTGAACCACCAGGGAAGCCAAAACTCCACACACAACTCCACATACAACAGCCAAAAATATGAGTTGTTTCCATTCAAACAGAATTTGAAAACAGTAATTCTAGTAATAAAAACTAAATATACAGCAATTACTATGCATCAAGCACTATTTAAATGCTAAACAGCCCATACAAATCATATACATACATAAATACACACATACACAAAGTTTAAACTTCCATCAAATATTAAGGGAGGAACTATTATAATCATTTTATAGATGGAATGGAAATTAAGTGCTTGGCAAATAACCATGTCCAAAATGTTTTTACCTTCCTCATGCCTGCTACTGCTACTGCTAAGTCACTTCAGTCGTGTCCGACTCTGTGCGACCCCATAGATGGCAGCCCACCAGGCTCCCCTGTCCCTGGGAATCTCCAGGCAAGAACACTGGAGTGGGTTGCCATTTCCTTCTCCAATGCATGAAAGTGAAAAGTGAAAATGAAGTCGCTCAGTTGTGTCCGACTCTTAGCGACCCCATGGACTGAAGCCTACTAGGCTCCTCCGCCCATGGGATTTTCCAGGCAAGAGTACTTGGTTTTCTTTAAAGATATCCCACATACTTTAGGACTTAATGCTTACTTTTGTAGTTCGATACTTTTGTCTCTTTCTGCTTTAAGTTTTCTTTCTTTGTTTTCAAAGTTTTCTTTCACTTCTTTTACTTGCATTTCAAGATGACATAGAAGTTCTCCTTTATCATGCCACTTCTGATTAAGTGTACTAATATGAAAAAAAATAATTTTAAAAAAACCGGTTACATGAAATTATTAAGCCACATGTTATTACTCAATGGGAAATACTGTATAATACCTGTAAGCTTTTCTGATTTCATCAAGTTCTAATTCCTTCACTTTCAGCTGCTGTTTTAGTTTCTCTTTCCTTTCATTGTGTCTTTCTAGTTTCTCAACTATTTCATCCAGTTGTGAAGATTTTTCTTCAAGTTGTTCCTGAGTACATTTTTGTATTTCAGTGATCTTTTCATGTAATATTTTGATTTGTTCCTCTCTTTCCTGTAAACACTTCATTTTTACAGAAAATAAATCATTATTAAAAAAACAATTATTTTTCTTAATCTTAAATGTCTTATTTCCAAATTCAATATGGTTTAAAATTACTATAAAAACTAAAGATTAAAAAATAAATTGAATGTTCAGGGAATGTTTTAGAAAAGATTTCTACAGAACATTTAAAAAATCACAATCAATAAGGAATAGCACCATTACTTTGTTTTAAATGCCATTAAGAATGATACACTATGTACACTTTTTATTTCATTAGGTTACTACCAACCACACAAAAGGAGTACACGGGAAGAAAAACAGTATAATGACAATTTTATTTAACATGGAATATAGCAAAGATTGATATTCACGATGCATGTATGACACAAAGTACGATTTCTACTCTGCTAAACAAGTGTCTTCTGCATTAGAGTGAACAAATACTTTAAAGTATAATTTCATCACTATTGAAATGTCCCATGAAAATAGATTCTACATTCCCCCAAACTTCCTTTCATCTTCTGTCCTGTGAGGCCAACTGTATCCTCTTATTTGCATACTACACATCAGAGGATTAATGAAAGATCAAAACTACCTTGTTCAGTTCAGTTCAGTTCAGTCGCTCAGTCATGTCCGACTCTTTGCGACCCCATGAATCGCAGCACGCCAGGCCTCCCTGTCCATCACCAACTCCCGGAGTTCACCCAGACTCACGTCCATCGAGTCAGTGATGCCATCCAGCCATCTCATCCTCTGTCATCCCCTTCTCCTCCTGCCCCCAATCCCTCCCAGCATCAGAGTCTTTTCCAATGAGTCAACTCTTCGCACGAGGTGGCCAAAGTACTGGAGTTTCAGCGTTAGCATCATTCCTTCCAAAGAAATCCCAGGGCTGATCTCCTTCAGAATGGACTGGTTGGATCTCCTTGCAGTCCAAGGGACTCTCAAGAGTCTTCTCCAACACCACAGTTCAAAAGCATCAATTCTTTGGTCTCAGCTTTCTTGATAGTCCAGCTCTAACACCCATACATGACTACTGGAAAAACCATAGCCTTGACTAGATGGACCTTTGTTGGCAAAGTAATGTCTCTGCTTTTGAATATGCGATCTAGATTGGTCATAACTTTCTTCCCAAGGAGTAAGCGTCTTTTAATTTCATGGCTGCAATTACCATCTGCAGTGATTTGTTAAGTGTTTGCAGGTATTAGGCCTCATCTGACTTATTTATGCCAATGAACATATCTGCTTTACAGGTGCATGCCTGGATGCTGGAACCCTGTAACATCAACTAATGATAACCGTCTCTACCAGTAAGAAAAAAATGAAATTAGTAGTTCCTATTTTCATCCTGTTTCCCCTGTCCCACCTTGCCTTTTTCCCTTTTGGGAAGATGATGGAGGCAAACAAACAAATACTGAATGAGGCTTATTTAGGAATGAATTCATCAGTATCTTAGAAAATGTGGTTCAATTCCTCAGTGTGTTATACATCTAAAAATTCTAAGCAATGGTATCAGGTAGTCTTGACCAACATTTCCATAATTTATTTTCTCCCCACAACTCTCATACTTAAGTACTTAGGGGAGAGCAGTCTTAATATATTATTCAGTTCAGTTCAGTCGCTCAGTCATGTCTGACTCTTTGCAACCCCATGAATCGAAGCACGCCAGGCCTCCCTGTCCATCACCAACTCCCGGAGTTCACCCAGACTCACGTCCATCGAGTCAGTGATGCCATCCAGCCATCTCATCCTCTGTCATCCCCTTCTCCTCCTGCCCCCAATCCCTCCCAGCATCAGAGTCTTTTCCAATGAGTCAACTCTTCGCACGAGGTGGCCAAAGTACTGGAGTATCAGCGTTAGCATCATTCCTTCCAAAGAAATCCCAGGGCTGATCTCTTTCAGAATGGACTGGTTGGGTCTCCTTGCAGTCCCAGGGACTCTCAAGAGTCTTCTCCAACACCACAGTTCAAAAGCATCAATTCTTCGGCACTCAGCCTTCTTCACAGTCCAACTTTCACATCCATATATGACAACTGGAAAAACCATAGCCTTGACTAGACAGACCTTTGTTGGCAACGTAACGAACGTCTCTGCTTTTAAATATGCTATCTAGGTTGGTCATAACTTTCCTTCCAAAGAGTAAGCGTCTTTTAATTTCATGGCTGCAGTCACCATCTGCAGTGATTTTGGAGCCCCCAAAAATAAAGTCTGACACTATTTCCACTGTTTCCCCATCTATTTCCCATGAAGTGATGGGACCAAATGCCATGATCTTTGTTTTCTGAATGTTGAGCTTAAAGCTTATTATTATTAGGAATTCATAAAAACTACAGAAGATTCTTATGAAATAACCCTGCTAATAAAAATAACATTGTAGCATCAGAGAATCTTGTGACCCATACTTAAAAGTACCAAAATAATACATATGAGGAAACCAAACCTCAAAAATCCTGTTTTAGAATCTACTTATTTGAAAATATTGAACTCCAAATTCTGCAAATTAGCTCATTATCCCTTTAAGTTATTAGCTATGGTGAACTATTTGGGCTTCCCTGGTGGCTCAGAGGTAAAGAATCCTCCTGCCAATGCAGGAGACACAGGTTTTATTCCTGGGTTGGGAAGGTCCCTGAAAGAGGAAATGGCAACCCACTCCAGTATTGGAGAATCCCATGGACAGAGGAGCCTGGTGGGCTACAGCGCATAGGGTTGCAAAAAGTTGGACACGACTGAGCAACTGAGCACACGGTGAATTTATCACTATAAGAAATTATACCTAGTTATCTCTGTATGTTCTGTAATGAGCTGGGATGCACCATTAATGCTCATATCTTTGAGCTTGATACAACGGTCTTTAAAGTAAATGTACTAAATTGTGAAAAGAAAGAAAAATGATGAGTTGAAAACTTTTTTTTTTTAAAACCAAAAATCTAAAAACTAATTTCCTTTTTGGCTCCACTGTGTTATTCATTACTAGTGATTTTCTCCCAAAACTCTGTTCAGAGACTGATAAGCAGTAGTCTTACTGCAGAAGTCGTTATGTCAAACATGGTATTATACTGAATATAGAAAAAATGCTTACTGATTAAAAATTTTGAATAATTTTCAGTGTAGCTTGGCATGTATGACAGATATAATGGAAGTTTTGGTTTCTTCCAAAAGCAAAAACAATGATGTAATTGTTTAGGGTAATTATATTATCTAAATACAGTTCAAAAATCCCAGTTCAAGCATTCATAGTCTAAATCTAATTATGGATATAACAACATGGTGATAATGTTTCTTAATTTTCTGTACTTGATGAAGTTCTGTTTCTTAAAAATGACTAAGGGGGGAAAAATCAAATCTTAGATAGTTATAATTAAAGACTGAGTTCCTTAAAAAAATAAAATAAAAAAGAGAGAGAATGAGTTCCTAACTTTGTGGGTGATAATCCCATTTAGAAGTTTCTTAAAACCCCGTTTCTTGGGCTATTTTTTTAACACCTTGAAGATAATCTTCAGAAGAAAATTCTGGAGTTCAAATATGATTCAAATTTTGGAGTTCATGCTAACTTTCAGAATATTTCTCTGGGAATTTTCACGTAATATACTTTGAAACAAGAGATGCTGTTAGTTTTCCCTAAGACAGGCCATATTAAAGAAGAAGGTAAAAACAGTGTGTCTTGGAAATAAGCACGAATCTTTTACATTCTGTTCATGGCATGCTGAAGTCCATGGGGTTGCAAAGAGTGGGACACCACTGGGCGACTGAACAACAACAAGGTTTCGTCACAGAGAATTCTGAGAACTGAGTTAGCAATACTGGAAGATACTAAACAACACAAAGTTTAAATAAAAATGCTACCTTTTTTTGGTTCCTAACCCTTTACGGGGCTCTGAAGGCAAGAACACTGAGGTGGCTTGCCACGTCCTCCTCCAGTGGACCATGCTTTGCCAGGCCCTGCTGCCGCCACACGTGGCCAGACAGCATGCTGGCTCCCTGCACGTCCCACTGCTGGTCCTCGCTGAGTGTGCATAACTCCACCGGCCGCCAAGCCCAGGGAAGCCTGGTGTGCTGCATGCACAGAGGGGGTCGCAGAGAGCTGGACATGACTCAGCAACTGAAGAGCAACCACCACCCATTATGGACACTAGTTGCAATTACTCTGGAGGGCCATAATAACACCCTCCATAAAATTTTGAGGTAAAAGTAATTTCAAGTTAATAAATGTATTATATAACTTTTAAAAGCAAAGTGGCAAACGTTATTAAAAAAACACGATAGTATGTCTTAAATTCCACAACAGTTGGGATTCACTGAGACAAGTATTTATTAGATAGTTCGATCCACACATTTTCAAACTTTCCCTATGAGCTGTTCCTAAAATAAAACGTCAAACTCACCTCTTTCAATTTTCCAATGGTTTCGGTTTGGTCGTCTATGATTTTACATTTGATTCTTATTGTGTCACTGTCACGCTCGCTTGCTTTTCGCAGACATTCATTCTCCCTATACAAACTTTCAAGCTGAGCCTCTACTCTCCCATGATTTTGGACTAGACAAGACCCTAGGAAACAAACATCACAGTAAAAACCTTAAGAAGACCTTAGAGATTTGTTTTTAACGAGTATCTAATTTTATAGTGTATGACAGAATGAATAAAAGAAGCTGAATAAAGAAACAAAATACGTAACAACATAATACGAAGTGGAAAGAGAAGAAAGGGGCCTTTTAAAAACTGTGGGTATTTGAGAACCTAAAACCACAGTAACCATGCAAGCAGCTACTTTTGTGAACAACTAAGGGAAAGTGAAAGGGAAGTCGCTCAGTCGTGTCCAACTCTGCGCGACCCCATGGACGGCAGCCCACCAGGCTCCTCCGTCCCTGGGATTTTCCAGGCAAGAGTACTGGAGTGGGGTGCCAGTTCCTTCTCCAATGCGTGAAAGTGAACAGTGAAAGTGAAGTCACTCAGTCGTGTCCGACTCTTAGCGACCCCATGGACTGCAGCCTACCAGGCCCCTGTGTCCATGGGATTTTCCAGGCAAGAGTACTGGAGTGGGTGCCATCGCCTTCTCCGGTGAACAACTAACTGAGACACAAAATATTTAATGGGTCATGTTATGCTGTCCATACAAACAAAATTAATTTGTAATCATATTACAGATTCCTACATGGAATGGTCAAATAAGCAATGTTCCATTTAGGCCAACATCTACTAGTCATAATTTGTAAAGTCTCCATGAATGCCTTAAAACAGTGTATATCTCTTGCTTTATGGTGACTGGAAAGGGAATGAGACTAAGGATAAATTTACCTGAACCTAAAATGGCTTTTATTCATAACTGATTTCACATTTCTCCACATGTAACAAGATAAATGTTAGCAACATTTATTTTCTTAGCAAAAAAATGAATGCTGCATATGTACAATTTAAAATCACTAGATAAGAAAGAATTGTTTTCAATAACTTATTCAGCTGTAGCATCATAAAGGTATACCTGTTCAGAAACATAACCAAATTACACTGGGAAGAAAATCAGAGACAGCAAAATATCAGAGCTATAACTATAAAATGGGTGTGATAAACTCCTTCTGAATTCCTTAGTATAATTTCATTCCTGTCTGACTGACCAATGACCAGTTACCCTTCTGTATAAAGCGTCACCTTCTTTCCTGGGATGTCTAGGAAGAATTAACCCTCCCTTTTCTAATACACTGGTTTGCAGGATGAGCAGAAGGGGCTATTTTTTGAAAAATTGAGAATTTTACCCTGTAGTGCCAACTCATGTCCCCATACTTTTCTTTCTGTCCTTAAACCATAAATTAGCGATTCCTTGGCAGCTAGCTCGGAAATAAGCTGCATTTTTTCCTGCTTGAGAAGTTCTATTTGAATACTCTTCTGCTTGTCATCTTCAATTAAAATTTCAAGTGTGTTGATTTGATTCTGTATACCACCAAAAAACATTGAAAAGAATGCAAAGTGATTATTATATTTAAGTACTTCTTTATTTTCTTTCTGTATTTTATAGTGAGAAAAAATGTTATTTAAGCAAATGCAAAGTAATGTTCCTAAATTTTACATAGAAAATGTTTTAATTTTATTGACTAAAAATAAATGTAGGTCATTAAATAAAAAGTCAAATTTTAAGAGGCTATTTATGTAAAAACTCTGAATTTTATTTAATATTTTAAAAAGAGCAACTACACATGTATTAGTCAAAATTTCTCACCAAGGATTTCCATCAACAGTCTAATGGTCACTTATATAAAGTGAGTCCTTTTGAGCAAAATATCACTAATATTTAAAACTGAGACAACAGAAATAAAGTAATTAAAAAAGTATTATAGTTAGGTATATTAGTATGTAAAGACGTCCACTACCACAAAATTAATATCAATAATTCCTTTGATATTTTCCAAACTTCAACCATCTGTATCACTGTAAAACTGGTATCTATTTACTTAGTATGCTTCTTAAAATTAATTCACTTACTTATTTAAATACGATTTTAGTGTAAGTAGTACAACCTGGGTAGCCATGGTTTTCTCCTAATTATATTAGTCTTCACACACATAAAAATATACTTGGTGTTATCTAGTTCACAATTGTATACTTCCTAAAATGATCACAATATACTTGAAAAAAATGACATAAGAAGTTAAAAAGGAAATATAGTGGTAGTGTCTTACCTGTAAATTTGCTGCTGTTTCCTGTTTCAATTTAGAAACTTCTGCAAGTTTTGTTTTTTGTTCCTTCACCATACAGGTTAGGTCTTTAATTAAAGAAGATGACTCATTTTCTTTTCGTTGAGCCCAAACGAGAGCATGCTTGCTTTTTGCTAATTCAGTTGCAACATTTTCAAAACCATCTTTAACCTATATTTTAAAATTGCATTATAAATAGCAGTTCTCGGAATATTTAGAAAATATCTGATTTTGGAAATAGCTTACTTTTTTCATTTTTAGTATCTGAGTTTAGCAATAGCATGAAATTCACAGGTAACTGGCTTCACAGGTCAGCCAGGCCATATGTGTTTATGTGTTTTAAGGTCTGGACCCTGCTATTTTGACACAAAAGCAGCCAGACACTGTGTAAACAAGTGAGCATGGCTCTGTTCTCATAAAACTTTACAGAAACAGGTAGTGGGCCAAAAATAGCCCAGAGACTTTAGTGTGCCGATCCCTGCTCTAAAGTACAAATAATAGACAATGCAGGTTTCCTAATTCCTATTCGAGTGCTCTCTTTACTTGACCATTTATAATGTCACTTAGCTTTGGCAACAGCACTGAAGATTAGCTATTATTTATGTGAAGAAATAAGGCTCTAAGAACCTAATTTGCTTACGATCCTATAGGCAGCATGCAAATAGAGCTAGAATTCTAAAATGTAGTCCTCTTATCAAATCATAACTTGCTGATTCTGTTTTCAATAAAAAGCTAGATGCCAGTTCTTACGTCTTTAAATCTTCTGGCTTCAACAGTTAAAGCAATACGGAATTCATTTTCTAAATCCATATACTGTTGATTTAATGCATCAATTTTGTCTTGATATTCTTTTATAACTTGCTCATGCTTTCTCTCTTCTTTAGCAATTTCTTTAGCTAAGGCTTCCTGGAACTCAGCTTCACTAAAAAACTCCCTTGTTTCAATGTCTTTCCTGGAATGAAAAACAAAAATCAAAGGATGCTGTTTACATGGAAAGAAAACTTTAAAGGCCTTTAGGTACTAAATATTCTGTATTTCCTATTGTTAAAGATCGGCTCCTTACTTTCAAACACAAAACTAGGGACAGGATGGTAGATGCAGGAAGAACACAAGTTTATTTGACTGTTCATTCAGTGGTGACAGGGATATGCCAAGTCTTAACTTCACTGAGATAGTTCACAGTCATTTTATGGTTTCTAATATCCTTTGGGTGTATTCACAGGAGTCAGGTTCTGCTTCACTGCATCTTCTATGTTGCTTGAGTCTTTAATATACAGTAAACACAGTCTACAGGGCAAAACTACAGCCCTTGGACCAAATGTGGCCTGGTGCCCTTCTTGTGGGGAAATAAATTTTTATTGGAACACAGCACATCCATTTGCTTACACACTGTCTATGGTTACTTTTGGGCTACAAAGAGACAGTTAGGCATGACCTGAAAAGCCTGAAATATTTTCTATCTGGACCTCCACAGGAAAAAGTCTGCTGAATCTGCTTCCAAGGAATAAAGTATACTGATAATTTAATAAGTAGTTACTTGGAAGTCAATTAAACAGTTTTCTCTATTTTATAACGATCAACTTTTGGTTGGGCTTAGAGAAACGCAAAATGAGCTTCACTGCTCTAAATCCATACTTCAACCTTAACAAAGTAACTGATTTGTTTCTAAGTTACAAGTTCTTACAATAAGACTGATTCTAAAGTATACATAAACATGTTATTTTTCATGAGCTAATTCTGTCAGAATTCACCATTGCTGCATCACTGTCTAGTTCTGGGGGGAGGGGCAGAGAGAACCAAGTGACTTTTTCTGTTTTTCAACGTCTGTATTTTCCTGATATTTACATATTTCACTTACCTGTGTTCTTTTTCTTTTAATGCAAGCAGTTCATGAAGTTGTTGCACCTGTTCCTTTTCCTGATGAAGAGAAGTCCTAAGTAAGTTTATTTCTCTATCAGCAGCAGCAGCTTTGAGTTCCACCTCTTGGATAAGTCGCATCTGAGTAAAATGCACACAATTACAGTATTTAGATAATCTCCTCTGCTTCTATTTTAATTTCAGTTACCCAAAGAAAAGTGTCCTCTAAGTAACAGGACCTAGTGACTAAGCTGATTTCCAAAATTAACTAAATAACAGTGTGGTTACATAAAGTTAAGTCTTAGAAGCATCAAGGGCTTCCCAGGTGGTGCTAGTGGTAAGGAACCCACCTGCTAATGCAGGAGGCATAAGAGACGCGGGTTCGATCCCCGGCTCAGGAAGATCCCCCTAGAGAAGGGCAAGGCAGCCCACTCCAGTATTCTTGCCTGGAGAATCCTATGGACAGTGGAGCCTGGTGGACTACACTCCACAGGATCACAAAGAGTTGGACACAACTGAAGCGACTCAGCATGCATGCAGAAGCATCAAACATATTAGACTAAATCTTATTTGCACCATGAATCTTAAAAAAAATTTCTATTCAGAAAACACAAAAATTAAAAGCCTTCAAGCACCCCCAAGGAGTCATTTAAAAACTGGCTCTAATAAAACACAAGCCTAGCAACTAGCAGTATATCCACCAACTCTTCTTATAACTGCTTTGTGAATGCTGGAGGCCTTAATTCAAGAAATAATTCCGCACGTGTAATGAATGACTGGCACGTGTAATTTTTGCATCCAATCTAACATCTCTGTCTGCGTATGATGATGTAGCGTGTTTCAGGAGAGACGCTATGAGCGTGTAACCCGCGGAAGCACAGATGGCAGAGCGTACCTGTGCGGCTTGCTGCTGCCCCTTCTGCCTCTCCATTTTCTCCAGCGCTTTTTCCAGGGTTCTCAGGTGTCTAATGTGATCATCTTGTTGGTCTCTTGCTTTAATTAATTCAATAGTTAGTTTTTTAATTTCATTTTGAAGTCTGTGAACCATAATTTCCAGCTGAAGCTTGGAATTTCTCTCTTTAAAAATAATTTCTTTTAGCCTAAAGCATAAATCACATTGTAAGTATACTATACATATAAAAAAGATGAAAACTGTACTAAATACTAAGCTTAGAGAGGAAGTAGAGAGGAAGATTCGTAGGCAGGAACACAGAAGAGAGGAAGATTTGAAGTATCTTCCAAATTCTCATTAGATTAAAAAACAGCTGAAAAACAGTATGCCATCCCCCTGATCCCTGAAACTAGCATTGTGTCAAAGGGAAAACATTTTACATAAATTAATGAATCTTTATCTTTTGTGAACTTTACTATTTGACAGCAAAACTTAAAAACACCTTATTTGTTTCAGGCATTGTGCAGATGTGGGCTTAAAAGCAAGTAAGATAATTAAGATACAGCCTAGCCTTCAAGGAGCTTAACATCTGGCAGAGGACACGCATCCATTTATAAAGCTACAGAAGAGAAGTAACTCTGAACAGATGCCTGCAAATCAACTCTGACCTTCCTGCATCTTTCCCAGACATTAAGTACCACAGCCTAGTACTATACCAGCTCGGTGTTACTCAGAGTCTTTTGACTGAAAATTCTCAGTTTTAGGAAGAAAGGAGAATTTAGTGAAACATGTAACTAACCAATTGAGAGGCAGGGATGGCAGTGTTCTGAGGGACCACTGAAACCAAGGATATGAACACTATAAGGTCTCTCTGATTCCCTACAGGCTGGTCTGAATTCTTCCCATGGCAGGTTTTTTAGAATGCACTCAGGGGAGATAGGGAAGGCTACAAACATCTCTAGACTCATGTTCTGACAGCAGTGAGAACCAAGCAGAAGAGATTACCTTTCTCTACCTCAACTTTGAACTGAGTTCTGGGAAAAGCCCGTTAGTCCAATTTGGTTCATATGCCCGCTTCATGCACCAGTCACTGTGGCCATAGCTAAGGTTTACCTTTACCCACCGTGGTCAGGGGTTCCTCTCTTGACCAATATTATAGGCAGAGAGGCAGTTCATGACAGAACCGGAGTGTTTAAAAAGGGGACAATGAATAGCAAAGACAGAGCCTCATGAAGGAATTTCTGAGCCAGGCAGCCACTCCAATGTGTAATTTCTAAGTTATAACTGAGAAAAATCCCTGTACCTATCAACTCCTACATGAGAGTCACTGCTCCAATTTTTGTTCTTAATATCTCTCTTCTTGCCTTTGAGAGTGGTCTCCAAACTGGTCTTTCCACTCCAGTTTGGTATGTTACATGAGAGAATATTAGACTTTAGTCTGTGAAATATATGGTGGAAGGGGCAGAAAAGCTACAAATAAAAAGAATTAGAGTAATCCTGTAAGCAGAAGATAAGGGCCTAAACTAATGCAAAAATTTGGGGACAGAAAGAAGATGGTTCAACACCTTTTAAGTAGAATGAACAGGGTATCGAGACCTACTGGTTATGAAGTCTGAGAAAGAGGAAGGAAGCAAAAAAATGATTCTGAAATTTCTAGCTTTGGTGGCTGACGATATGAAACATCATTATTAGAACAAGGAATATAAAATAAGGGAGCAGGAAAAGTTGACCTAACGATATGTTAATCTTAGGAACTTAAAGAAATGTAGACAAGGAATTTTTAGTAGATGATTAGATGTACAATCTGTTAATCAAGGAGGCCTGGATAATAGATAAGAGATTTGGAAGTTTATAGATTAGGTATTAAAGGTATCAGGTCAGTTCAGTTGCTCAGTCGCGGCCAACTCTTTGTGACCCATGGACTGTAGCACGGCAGGCTTCCCTGTCCATCACCAATGCCCAGAGTCCACCCAAACCCATGTGCAAGGAGTCAGTGATGCCATCCAACCACATCATCCTCTGTTGTCCCCTTCTCCTTCTGCCTTCAATCTTTCCCAGCATCAGGGTCTTTACAGATGAGTCAGTTCTTCACATCAGGTGGCCAAAGTATTGGAGTTTCATCTTCAGCATCAGTCCTTCCAATGAATATTCATTGGAAATCCTAAATTTCCTTGAGGATTGATTGGCTGGATCTTGCAATCCAAGGGACTCACAAGAGTCTTCTCCAACACCACAGTTCAAAAGTATCAATTCTTCCACGCTCAGCTTTCTTTCAGAGAAGGCAGTGGCAACCCACTCCAGTACTCTTGCCTGGAAAATCCCATGGACGGAGGAGCCTGGTAGGCTGCAATCCATGGGGTCGCAAAGAGTCAGACACAACTGAGTGACTTCACTTTCACTTTTCACTTTCATTCACCGGAGAAAGAAATGGCAACCCATTCCAGTGTTCTTGCCTGGAAAGTCCCAGGGATGGCGGAGCCTGGTGGGCTGCCGTCTATGGGGTTGCACAGAGTCGGACACGATTGAAGCAACTTAGCAGCAGTAGCTTTCTTTATGGTCTAACTCTCACATCCACACATGACTACTGGAAAAACCAAAGATTTGACTAGATGGACCTTTGTTGGTAAAGTAATACCTCTGCTTTTTAATACGTTGTCTAGGTTGGGCATAGCTTTTCTTCCAAGAAGCAAGTGTCTTTTAATTTCATGGCTGTAGTCACCATCTCCGGTGATTTTGGAGCCCAAGAAAATAAAGTCTCTCACTGTTTCCATTGTTTTTCCAACTATCTGCCATGAAGTGATGGAGCAAGGTGCTATGATCTTTGTTTTCCATATGTTGAGTTTTAAGCCAACTTTTTCACTCTCCTCTTCCACTTTCATCAAGAGGCTCTCTAGTTCCTCTTTGATTTCTGCCATAAGGGTGGTGTCATCGCATATCTGACGTTACTGATACGTCTCTTGGCAATCTTAATTCTGGCTTGTGCTTTATCCAGCCCAGCATTACGCATGATATATTCTGCATATAAATTAAATAAGCAGGGTGACAATATATGGCCTTGACATACTCCTTTCCTGATTTGGAACCAGTCTGTTGTTCCATGTCTGGTTCTAACTGTTGCTTCTTGACCTGCATACAGGTTTCTGAGGAGGCAGGTCAGGTGGCCTGGTATTCCAATCCCTTTAAGAATTTTCCAGTTTGTTGTGATCTACACAGTCAAAGGCTTTGGTTATACAATAAAGCAGAAGCAGATGGTATCTGGAATTCTCTTGCGTTTTCTATGATCCAATGGAGGTTGGCAACTTGATCTCTGGTTCCTCTGCCTTTTCTAAATCCATCTTGAACATCTGGAAGTTCATGGTTCACATACTGTTGAAGCATGGCTTAGAGAATTTTGAGCATTACTTTCCTAGTGTGTGAGATGAGTGCAATTGGGCAGTAGTTTGAACATTCTTTGGAATTGCCTTTCTTAAGGATTGGAATGAAAACTGACCTTTTCCAGTCCTGTGGCCACTGCTGAGTTTTCCAAATTCACTGGCATATTAAGTGCAGCACTTTCACAGCATCATCTTTCAGGATTTGAAATAGCTCAGCTGGAATTCCAACACCTCCACCAGCTTTGTTCGTAGTGATGCTTCCTAAGGCCCATGTGACTTTGCATTCCAGGATGTCTGGTGCTGGGTGAGTGATCACACCATCATGTTATCTGGGGCATGAAGATCTTTTTTGTATAATTATTCTGTGTATTCTTGCCACCTCTTCTTAATATCTTCTGCTTCAGTTAGGTCCATACCATTTCTGTCCTTTATTGAGCCAATCTTTGCATGAAATGTTCCCTTGGTATCTCTAATTTTCTTGAAGAGATCTCTAATCTTTCCCATTCTATTGCTTTCCTCTATTTCTTTGCATTGATCAGAGGAAGGCTTTCTTGTCTCTCCTTGCTATTCTTTGGAACTCTACATTCAAATGGGTATATCTTTCCTTTTCTCATTTTCCTTTTTCTTCTCTTTTTTTCCAGCTATTTGTAAGGCCTCCCTCAGACAACCATTTTGCTTTTTTGAATTACTTTTTCTTGGGGATGGACTTGATCACTGCCTCCTGTACAATGTCATGAACCTCCAGCTATAGTTCTTCAAGCACTCTGTCTATCAGATCTAATCCCTTGAATCTATTTGTCCCTTCCACTGTAAAATCATAAGATATTTGATTTAGGTCATACCTGAAATGGTCTAGTGGTTTTCACTACTTCCTTCAATTTAAGCCTGAATTTGACAATAAGAAGTTCATGATGTGAGCCACAATCAGCTCCCTGTCTTGTTTTTGCTGACTGTATAGAGTTTCTCCATCTTTGGCTTCAAAGAATATAATCAATCTGACTTTGGTGTCGACCATCTGGTAATGTCCACGTGTAGAGTCTTCTCTTGTGTTGTTGGAAGTGGGTGTTTGCTATGACCAGTGCGTTCTCTTGGGAAAACTGTGTTAGCCTTTGCCCTGCTTCATTTTGTACTCCAAGGTCAAATTTGCCTCTTACTCCAGGTGTTTCTTGCCTTCCAACTTTTGCATTCCATTCCCCTATGATGAAAAGGACATCTTTTTTGCATGTTAGTTCTAGGTTTTATAGGTCTTCATAAAACCGTTCAACTTTAGCTTCTTTAGCATTACTGACTGGGGCAGACTTGGATTACTGTGATATTGAATGGTCTGCCTTGGAAATGAACAGAGATCATTCTGTCATTCTTGAGATTACACCCAATACTGCATTTCAGAGTCTTTTGATGACTATGAGGGCTACTCCATTTCTTCTAAGGGATTCTTGCCCACAGTAGTAGATATATAAGGGTCATCTGAATTAAATTTTCCCTTTCAGTCCATTTTAGTTCACTGATTCTTAAAATGTCAATGTTCACTCTTGCCATCTCCTGTTTGACCACTTCCAATTTGCCTAGATTCATGAACCCAACATTCCAGGTTCCTATGCAATATTGCTCTTTACAGCACTGGACTTTACTTCCATCACCAGTCACATCCACAACTGGGTGTTGTTTTCACTTTGTCTCCATCTCTTCATTCTTTCTGGAGTTATTTCTCCACTGATCTCCAGTAGCACATTGGCACCTACTGACCTGGGGAGTTCATCTTTCAGTGTCGTATCTTTTTGCCTTTTCATACTGTTCATGGGATTCTCAAGGCAAGAATACTGAAGTGGCTTGCCATTAAAAGCACAGTAGAGATCAAAGATTTGGCCTCTCAGGTGGCTCAGTGGTGAAGAATCCGCCTGCCAATGAAGGAGACATGAATTGACCTTGGGTTGGGAAGATGCCCTGGAGAAGGAAATGGCAACCCACTCCAGTATTCTTGCCTAGGAAATCACATGGACAGAGGAGCCTGATGGGCTATAGTCCACGGGGTCACAAAGAGTCAGATACAACTTAGGGACTTGAAACAATAGAGAAGACTCAGTTTTTGAGATAATATGTACTAATAGCTTGGTACCTAGATGTCAGACCCTGTATAGGTAGGTATGAAGAATACAGAGTCCCTACCAAGTCACATAAAGGAATATGAAGACTGGTGAGGATCTGATCTCCAAAACCCATTTTGGGGGATAGATGAATCAGAACAGACTGAAGCTAAGTTTTCAAGAGAACAATGAATATGTAACATGGGAAACATGACACAACAACAGAGAGGTTAAAGAAGGATAAAGACGAGGCATGTCCAAAGCTTTCCAATCAAAACAGAATCTGGCTCGCAATCCCAGGCACAGCTTCCTTTAATATTCCACGAAGGCAATGGCACCCCACTCCAGTACTCTTGCCTGGGAAATCCCATGGGCAGAGGAGCCTGGTGGGCTGCCGTCTATGGGGTAGCACAGAGTCAGACATGACTGACATGACATAGCAGCAGCAGCAGATAATACTTAAAATGCAGAGTAAAACAAAGATGCATCTACAAACGACTCTAAACAAGAGAAAACACAATGCCAAAATCTGGGAGGAATTTCAATAATAAGCAAAGAGAACAAAATAAAAAAGGAAGATAAATCCCTCTCTTTCATTGTCTGATTGTGGCTCATCAAGTCACACAGTCTGTATGTATCTATCATTAAACTATGCTGGCTACCTGTGCACCTCCTGCAAATAGAAGTTCTGTTTCTTCTAAGTGGTTATAGGACTGTTACTTACCCATTCTGTTGTTACTATTCTATCAGGAGTAGCAACTTCCACAACATATAAGGTAAGAAATTGACGGCTAAGTGGTGGATTGTCTAGTAGTAGCATAAAGCATCATAGTTTGCCTAATTACAGAGGTTTTCATAGAACACATGGTGTGTATTGCAATTTTCCTTATATTCCATAGGTACAAAGAATGAGAGAATCTGCTAGAAACTACCACATCAGGACCACAAAACTTTACTAGGTATATGTATAAACAGAATCTGGGAATTGGGCTGTGGCCCATATACACAAACTTACTAATCAATGAAGACTGTAGATAGGGGATTATCTACTGTATACATAGGTAGGAAATGGAACCAAGAGCAACTTCCTAATGCCTATTTGTTGGCAAATACCAAGTCTAGAAATCTAGTGCTTGTTCAAGGGTAAGAAGAGATAAAAATCAAAAAGAACTCCATGGACAAAACCTTTAACCTTTTGAGAAAAAGCATAACTTTAGAAATAATTGCCTACAGGAAACCAAAGAAAAAAGTTATTGTCATTTCAGAAAAACTGTGTGGTATTCTCACATATTGGAATAAGACATTCCTGTATTACATAATACAATATAGAAAAAAAAAGATAAAATGGGAAATGAAGTAAGACTGCATAAAAACATTAGAATTAAGAAACTTGGGTTATCTGATACCAAAGTCCATTGTGGAGAATAGCACACAGAGACTGATTATGACCCAGAAAACCTATAGAGAAAGTCTGCCCAGCCCTGCCACTTACAGAACAAGTCTGCCAATCCCTGCTCTACGCTTTTCCTGTTTTTCACTTGTAATACTTTATCTATCTGACATCTCCCACCTTGAGGGCTCAAATTAATATCCTGAATCCTTTGTTTATATAAAAAGCTGATAAAGCCCAAAGTCTTTAAATAAAACTAGTTCAATTCAAACTAAAACCACATGCATAGTTTTTGATCATACTGCAGCTAATTGAAGGCATTCCAGTTCCAAGTTCAGCACTTTTTTCTCCTACCAAGATAACCTTAGGTGTACAGACTTTTCCCTTACCTGTCTGTAGTAAGAAGAGCCTGGCTATGAATATCTTTTTTTTCATCCGCATGTTTATGCAGTTCATCAATATAATCCATAAGCTTCTTTTCAGTTTGTTCAGCTTTCCATCTCTTCTCTCTCTCTTCATCTAGTTCCTCAACAAGTGCCTAAAAAATACACCAATATATTTGTTATGTGATCTCAGAAAAGTTACGTGGCCTCTCACTGCCTCAATTTTCTCATTTATAATATGGGGATAAAAGTATCTAACTCAAAGGGCTACGGTGAGAATTAAACAAAAGATGAAAGTAAAGCATGCAGAATAGTGCCTGGCATAAAATAACCACTCAATAAATGTGTGAGTGTGTGCTAAGTCACTTCAGTCGTGTCTGACTCTTTGTGACCCTATGGACTATAACCTGCTAGGCTCCTCTCCTTGGGATTCTCCAGGCAAGAAATACTGGAGTGGGTTGCCAAGCCCTCCTCCAGGGGATCTTCCTGACCCAGGGATCGAACCAGCATCTGTTACATCTCCTGTACTTGCAGGCAGGCTCTTTACCACTAGCACCACCTGGGAGCCTTCAATAAACACTAGCTGCTGTTATTACTGTCATAATGACTACTACTATTTTCTAAATACTAAGGCCTTTATAACTGAGAACAAAAGGGCAAAACCAATAGCATAATATTGGAAGTAAAGTGTACTTTACAATCAAAAGTATAACCAGTTGTTCACAAGTAAAATAAGGGAAAGTAAGTAAAAATTATAAAATAAGTCAATCTGTACTAAAAATTCCTAAATGACTCTAAATCTGGAAACCATGCATCCAAAATTGGGTTTCAAAAGAGTCCATGAAAACCCTGAAATTATTTTCAAAATATTACTCAAATACTTTATGAGTTTCTCTAAGAAAGTTTCTCTGAGAAGACTATAGATTTCCTTAGATACTTAAAAGACTCTAAGACTCCTAAGTTAGGAATCACTGTTTTAGGAAGAATTTGAAAATTTAGACCTATTTTCTCCTTCTGAAGCATATGACAAAATGATTTCATTAAAATCTGATCTAAAATGTGTAATTTCCATTCCTTTAAAAATTATAAAAATAGTGACATTACACAAAATCTGGAAATCAGGACGGGGAAAATAACCCAACTTCATCCCCTCAATAAAATATTTTGTGCTAAAAAAAACACGCATTATTTTTCTGGGACTAACTTGTATTTAAAACTAAGATTATTCATATTCAATTTTTCTTAATCTCTTAAATCATACCCGGTAAGTGGCATCTTCTGAACCATCATTGTTTACTTTCATTATTTCAGTCTTCTGGTTTTCTGATTCTTCTAATGTACTATTGTTTGGCAAAGACGAACTTATATATAATTCTTTAAGGAAAGGTGGTTTCATTTTACGATTACAACTGCGAATAAAAAACACAGTTAATAACGCAAAGAAATGTATGACACTTAAAATTTTTACAACTTAGGTAATGACAATCTAGCATAAAGAGATCCTTTTATACAAATGTATATGAATATACTGACCAAACCTGAGCTGGCAAGGCTGAAAAGTCAAATCTTTGACATTAGGAAAGTAAAAAAAAATAAGACCACGAGGCAGCTTTAAGGAAGGAGTCAGGAGTATAAACGTCTGTGTGTCTTATCTGAATTTCTAGAACAAAAAAAGAAGTACCTTATAAAAGTACTGCTGTTTTTACTGTGGTGTTTAATAGTCTGAATAGTTTTGGAATAATAGGGGATTTTTGATCTTCGAGAAGTTTTCTTACTACATTCTTTTCTGTTTCCATAGTCACTTTCAGAAGTCACATCTGTGTCTCTTTTTGGTCTGGGATCTTTCTCAGGAACATTATCTATTATAGAATTAGAAGTCTAGAATAAAACAACAACAACAACAAAGTATTTTAAAAGTTCACTTTGGTAAAAGAATATAATTTGACATTTTCTAAAATGTTAAAACTTTTTACAAGTTTAAGGATTTATAAAATAGGTATGTTTGCAACTAAAGACAAGGGATTCAGCTTCTAGTATGGATAAGTATGATCCCATGAGATTTGATTCTCTCAAGATCACAGTTACAAACCAGGGCAGAAATACAAATAAAACAAAAACTACTTAGAGATCTTGGAAAGTGAAAAACAGCAGGCTTATTCTAAAGAAGAGCTGACCCTTGAAAAAATGACCAGAATTAATTGTTTCTGCCTTATGGTTTTTAGCCTATGAACATACCACAATTGGCATTATGTAGGGAGTCTTAAAACTCAAGTGGAAAAACCACAAACTTTTGAGTCTGAAGAATTAGAAAGTATGGAATAGGAAGTTCAGTAAAGGATTCAAAAGAGCAGCAGTTAAATCAAAGCAAACTAAATGCTTGCTATAACAAAACTATTAACACTCTTTGGAGGCCTATAGCAGCATCTAAAGTCTTCACAAAATGACACTCACTCTGTCCAGGACAAAATCCAAAATTACTCACAATAGGAAGAACCAGGAAAATATGACCTATTCTTAAGAGAAATGGCAATCAACAGAGACCTAACCTCAGAGACCTAAATGTTAAAATAAACAGAGAAGAACTTTACAATACTGATCATAACTATGCTCAATGATATAAAAAATGTTTATCATGAATGAAAAGAAAACTCAGCACAAAAGTAAAAATTATTTAAAAAATGGAAATTTTACAACTGAAAAAATACAATGTCTGAAGTAAAAACTGACTGCCACACTACAGAGAATGAGATGATAAAAGAAAGAATATGTAAACTTGAAGATAGCTCAGTGAAATTATTCAATATGAAGAACACAGAGGAAAAATTTAATAAAATGTACAGAGCCGCAGGGGACCGTGGGATACATCAAAAGGCCTAAGTGAAATTTGAAAAAAGAGGAAAGAGAATGGGACAGGAAAATATTTGAAGCAATGATGTCCAAAAATTCCAAAACTGAGGAAAGACATAAATGTACATTTAAGAATGATAAAAGGGGTCAGTTTATTAGGAAAAAAAAGTAGCCATAAATGTATATGTGCTTAGAAATATAGAGCTTTAAAATATAAAAAGCAAATGTTGAGAGAATGCCAGGAAATAGACAAATCCACAAACAGACCCAAAAAAATCAGTAAAATTAAAATTGCTACTTATCAATAGACCATTAAGGAAATGAACATGCAATTCACAGGTATCTGACAAAAAATTAGCATTCAAGATACAAAATATTCTTATAACCCAGTAATAGACTAACAACTCAATAAAAATATGGGCAAGATTTTTGAACACTTCACAAAAAATTCAATAAGCACACGAAAAAGTGCTTATCACCATTCATCAGTGAAATCCAAATTAAAATTACAATTAATACCTGTATAGCTCACTAGAATGGATAAAATAAGATCAATGCTGACAGTAAACCCTGCTGAGTATGTGGAACAACTGGACAGTCACACACTGCTGGTGGGCGTGAAATGAACACTCACCTTGGGAAGGCACGGGCAGCATCTTATTTAACTAAACAAACACCTACCCTGTCATCTAGAAAGTCTGGTTCTAGGCTATTCACTGAAGAGAAATGGAGACATAAGTTCACAAAAAGACTTGCACTGTATTGTTCAGTTTTATTCACAAACCTGGAAGGAATTCAGTGGCATATCAATAGAGATAACGGAAAAATAAACTTTAGAATACTCATACAACAGAATACTACATAGCAATAAAAACAAACTACCGATACACATAATAACAGACTGATTCCAAGGTTATGCTGAGTGAAAGGGGCCTTACACAAAAGTGTTAGCACACTGTAAAATTACATGTACATTAGGTTCTGGAAGAAGTATTAAATAGCATATGGTAAAAAACACGAGAAAAGTGATTGTGCGGTGGGGATGGGGGTGGAAGGCAGGAGAGGACTGCCTGTGAGCGGCAGCTCGAGGGAACATTCTAAGACGACAGTGGTGTTTACCTCCCTGGAAGTCTGGGCAACACGCATTGTTAATGCTGCTGCTCAGTTCCCTTCCTGGATCACAGCCCTGCTGTGGCAAAGGGCCTGGTGTAACTCAAGGAAGCCCTGGGCCGCGCAGGGCCACCCAAGTTGGATGGGTCACAGTGAAGAGTTCTGACAAGCGTGGTCCACTGGAGGAGGGAAGGGCAAACCACTCCAGTTTTCTTGACACGAGAATCCCATGAAGCACTGTGAAAAGCCAAAAAGATATGACACTGGATGATGAGCCCCTCCAAGGCGGAAGGTGTCCAATACGCTACTGGGAAGAGTGGACGGCAATTACTAACAGCTCCAGAAAGAATGAGGCGGCTGGGCCAAGGGGAAATGATGCTCAGTCATGGATGTGTCTGGGGGTCAAAGTGAAGTCTGATGCTATAAAAAATGGTATTTCGTAGGAACCTGGAATGTTAGGTCCATGTTGAGGTCCACGTTAGGTCCAAACTAAGTTGGACGTAGTCAAGCAAGTGATGGCAAGAGTGAATCTCAACATCTTAGGAATTAGGAACTAAAATGGAAGGGAATGGGCAAGAATTCCTTAGAAGAAATGGAGTAGTCCTCATAGTCAACAAGAGTCCAAAATGCTGTACTTGGGTGTGATCTCAAAAACAACAGAATGATCTTGGTTCACTTCCAGGGCAAAACATTCAACATTACAATAATCCAGGTCTATGCCCCAACCACTAATGCTGAAGAAGCTGAAGTTGATCTGTTCTATGAAGACCTACAAGATCTTCTAGAACTAACACTAATAAAAGATGTCCTTTTCATCACAGGGGATTGGAATGAAAAGTACGAAGTCAAGAGATACCTGGAGTAACACACAAGCTTGTCCCTGGAGTACAAAATGAAGCAGGGCAAAGGCTAACAGGAGTTCTGTCAAGAGAACGCACTGGTCAGAGCAAACACCCTTTTCCAATAACACAAGAGACACCTCTACATATGAAATCACCAAATGGTCAATACCAAAATCAGAATGATTGCCTGTTAATTGCGTTAACAGGCAATTTAGAGAATTGTAGAGCCAATTCAGAGAATACAAACATCTCTATTTTACATCAAAAGTAAAAAAAAAAAAAAAAGTAAATGTAAATTAAAAAAAACACTGAACTCTATAGATAACACAGGCTTAAATATTTACAGTGGGAAGAATACTGACATGTATAGTTCACTTTGAAATGTGTCATAAAATAATAGTTTGATAAATGGATAGACATATGATGAAATAAATACAGTAAAACGTTGATAGTAGAATCTAATTGGTGGATATACTGGTATTCACTAAGAAAGTCTCTTATATTGCTCTAAGTTTTAAAACATTCATAATAAAATGGTGTTGAAAAATGAAAACCTAAAGACAAAGCAGTCTTTCACAGAAAGAATTCTCACAATTAGTATAATAATTAAAGTACAATAATTAGGAAGAATAATTATCACTATATTATAGCACATTTTCAGTAACTTTATGACTTTACTTATAATTTAAGTGTATATATCAGTTGAAATTCAAATTATATGTTTACCCTTTACAGTAAGGTAGTAAAAAAGAAGGGCTTCCCTGGCAGCTTAGCTGGTAGGAGATCTGGGTTTGATTCCTGGATCAGAAGTTCCCCTGGAGAAGGGATAGGCTACCCACTCTAGTATTTTTGGGCTTCCCTGGGGGCTCAGATAGTCAAGAATCCACCTGTAATGTGGGAGACCTGGGCTCGATCCCTGGGTTGGGAAGATCCCTTGGAGGGCATGGCAACCCACTCCGATATTACTGCCTGGAGAATCCCCATGGATAGAGGAACGTTGCAGGCTACAGTCCATGGGGTCACACAGTCGGACATTATTAAGCAACTAAGCACAGCACTACACAAAAGAGGTCCTTCTCTTAAACATTTTTTATATGCATAGCAATAAATTATCCTCTCCCGCCCCCACGAACTAGACTCCTATTCTCAGTCATAAAGTAGGAAGAATTATCACTGAGTGAGACATATGACTGCGGAAAGGATACCAGAGTGGATTTTAGGACATTTGTGTTTGAAGTTCAACTCTGCCTCACTAAAATAAAGGACTCAAATAAACTGAGTTTCTATTCTATTTAACAACAATATATTAATCCTTATCTAGTTGATTGAAATGTCGTGAGGATGAAATGAGGATGGCCTAAGAGAAGCTGAAAAGTTCACTTCGCATGAGGATGTTAAGCTTAAATCTAAGCTCTGACACGGGCAGAAGAGTTGGCCATTGGAAAAGATGGAAGATGAGCTCTGAGGAGACGAAGGTCCTACCAGCTCGGTAGGGTGTTACCAGTGATGCCAAGGCATGCATCTGCCAGCACTCCCTTCCCAGCTTTCCTCTGAATTACCTCTTGGCCCAAGCTGAAGCCTCCAGGGATTTCTGGCACATGGGATCCTTACAGTCTTATACACGTACTCACTTAAGGTAGACTTCATGTTTATTAAGCATTGCTAGTGTTAAAGATAAGAGTTCAGAATTATTACAAACCAGTGAACCATAATCATATAAGCATTTTCTATTACCCGCTCTCAGGAATCGAAGCAGGAATTTTAACTGGCCACTTAGCTGTAAATTCTAGAAGTGGTTTTGATTATAAAAACAACTGAAGAGAAAGTAGAGGCCAGAAGTTGCTCAGACATCCTCTGTGTTAGTAAGCACTGAATCCAAAGAGTTCTGTTTATTTGAAGTAAAAGGTAGATGGATGGAACTAATGTGAAGTACAGCAGAACACCCAATGAATTACATAAGATTTGAAGAAGATCCTTGAGGAAAATGAGTGAAAAAAGTGTGTTACTACTAGTACTACAAGACAATACAATTTTAAAGGAAAAAGATAAACATGCACACCAATGCCAGAAATATAGATTGTTTCTGGTTGGTTAGCTTGTATGCAATTTTATTGCCCATTTTCTTAATCTCTTTCTTCAACAAACACACTGCTTAGAAAAACAGGAAAAATACTTACCTCACTGAGAAGCTGTAAAATTTGATCATCTAATTTCTGCAGTTGCACCTCATTCTGAAGATCACTTTCGTGATGCACTTTCTCGGGCTCAGAAGAGGGACACACAGATGTGAGCGATGTCAAGCCGGCGTCAGTCGGCGCGCCTGGAGGCCGGCCCAAGGGCGCCGCGTCGCCGCCGCGGGGCGCCGCTGGCATCCCGTCCGTGACCTGGGACATGGAGGCAAACCAGAGCCCTTTACCTTTATATTTATTAAAATCTGAAAACACCCTTTACATTAGAATAAACGGAACAGTACTATACCTCATCTTCACTTATATTTAGGGGAGACTCAGAAGAAACTAAATTATCCAAAAGACCTTCGAAGCACTGTAGGTGCGATGAGTTTATTTCTGCCATATTTATTGGCTCACCAAATATGTTCTTACAATCTAGGATTCTGAGCTGTGGCAAAGTCTGGAGCATAACTGCTCTGTATCCTTGGAAACAAATCATTCAAATGAAAACTCAAGCATAAAAAAAAGGTTAATTACGTTTAGAATAAAGTAAACTTATCAGCTACCACATATATCACCTGAATGATAAAATTAGTCCTGGAATGGAACTAATAAACTAACAAAATCTACTCATCTTCTCCAGTGCGCAATCATTAAATACAGAACAAACAAAACATTATGCCCAAATCCCTCCCAATCATCCTGATGAAATCAGAAAGTTAATATCATTTCTGCATTGTTCATAAAACTGCCTTAAAGGTATAAATGCATGAAACAAGTGGCAATGTACTCTAGACAGGAGGCCAAACATACCTCTTCCTTATCTGTAATACAACTAGTACAGATGTAAATCAGGATGATAAGAGTAACAATCAGAGATGAAAATTTTGCTAGTGAGTCTATAAGTATTAACTACCTTAAACATTTCCACTTTCTCCTCTTATATATAACTAGGATGAAAATAGGCAATCTATCGAGTATTTAAAAATATGATCATCTTCCTTAAGTATGATTAAATAGGAGAAATCTGGCAAATGAACATTAATTTGGTTTTTAGGCTAACAAAAATGCTTTAATTAATTTTGCTCAACTGCAAGTAAAGTGGTTGGAAAAAACTCCAAAAGAAAGAAGTCTAGCAAATTAACGTTAGAAATTTTAAGGAAAGAAAAGTAATTTCAGTAAAAAATAACTCTGGGGAGTGGGCAACTGTGTTCAGAGAAACACCCTGTCTAGGAAAGAAAGCGAAAAGCAAGGGTTCAAACTATTGGAACCAGAGGCTCTTGAGATGAGATTATTAGAAAAAATAAATCCAGCTTGTGGGTTAGTAAAGGAAAATAAATTGTCTTAGGGATAAGGTTTTCTTCTAAGAAAAGGATTTCCCTCCCAAACAGAAATCTGTTCTGATTTTCAGGGAGATTCTATTATTATGTGGGCTGAGGAAAACAGGTGATCTCAAACCTAATATATTCTTCTGCAAAGTAAAACTATCAAAACAGGTTTCCATTCTGGGAAAAGCATTCTTATAACTGCATATTAATGAGACTAGAGCCTCTTCAGCCAACTTCTATCCAAAAAGATCTTAAGAATGTATGTTCATATTCTACGTTTGAATCTTATTGTTCAGTTCAGTTCAGTTCAGTTGCTCAGTCGTGTCTGACTCTTTGCGACCCCATGAATCGCAGCACACCAGGCCTCCCTGTCCATTGCCAACTCCTGGAGTTCACTCAGACTCACGTCCATCGAGTCAGTGATGCCATCCAGCCATCTCATCCTCTGCCGTCCCCTCTCCTCTTGCCCCCAATCCCTCCCAGCATCAGAGTCTTTTCCAATGAGTCAGCTCTTCCCATGAGGTGGCCAAAGAACTCGAGTTTCAGTGTTAGCATCATTCCTTCCAAAGAAATCCCAGGGCTGATCTCCTTCAGAATGGACTGGTTGGATCTCCTTGCAGTCCAAGGGACTCTCAAGAGTCTTCTCCAACAGCACACTTCACAAGTATCAATTCTTTGGCACTCAGCCTTCTTCACAGTCCAACTCTTACATTTATGCATGACCACAGTAAAAACCATAGCCTTGACTAGATGGACCTTTGTTGGCAAAGTAATGTCTCTGTTTTTGAATATGCTATCTAGGTTGGTCACAACTTTCCTTCCAAGGAGTAAGCGTCTTTTAATTTCATGGCTGCAGTCACCATCTGTAGTGATTTTAGAATCCCAAAAAATAAAGTCTGACACTGTTTCCACTGTTTCCCCATCTATTTCCCATGAAGTGGTGGGACCGGATGCCATGATCTTCGTTTTCTGAATGTTCAGCTTTAAGCCAACTTTTTCACTTTCACTTTCATCAAGAGGCTTTTGAGTTCCTCTTCACTTTCTGCCATAAGGGTGGTGTCATCTGCATATCTGAGGTTATTGATATTTCTCCCGGCAGTCTTGATTCCAGCTTGTGTTTCTTCCAGTCCAGCGTTTCTCATGATGTACTCTGCATATAAGTTAAATAAGCAGGGTGACAATATACAGCCTTGACATACTCCTTTTCCTATTTGGAACCAGTCTGTTGTTCCATGTCCAGTTCTAACTGTTGCTTCCTGACCTGCATACAGATTTCTCAAGAGGCAGGTCAGGTGGTCTGGTATTCCCATCTCTTTCAGAATTTTCCACAGTTTATTGTGATCCACACAGTCAAAGGCTTTGGCATAGTCAATAAAGCAGAAACAGATGTTTTTCTGGAACTCTCTTGCTTTTTCCATGATCCAGCAGATGTTAGGTTAAGCAATTTGAGATAAATGAGTTCTAGAAATGGCAGTCTCGTCTGCTTTATCTTCACGGATCTCAATGATTTCCAATTAGATCAAATGGCATTTCAGTAGCATCTTCTATACATGATATTAAGTTTAAGCTTTCTTCTTAAAAAAATCATTACTTATTAATAATTTAAGATATTCACATGGTGTAAAATTCAGAAGACAGTAAAAAGTTTTTCTAACATTTCCTGATTTTCAGCTGCCTTTTGCATATTTCCTGATCCCTACCCACCAAATACTGAAGCTAATTATTATTATCAGCTTTTTGTGAATCCTTCTAGCTATTTTATATGTATAGTCAGCAAACACACACAGTTATCCTCTGAACACAAATAGTAGTCTATTATACACACTGCTTTGCAACTTGCTTGCTTTTTTTTCTCTTAACAGTGGTATATCTTGGAGATAACTATCAATAGCTATAGAGATTCTATATTCTTTTTTTTTTATGGTTGCTTAGTATTATACTATTGGAGAAGGCAATGGCACCCCACTCCAGTACTCTTGCCTGGAAAATCCCTTGGGCTGCCATCTTTGGGGTCGCACAGAGTCGGACACAACTGAAGCAACATAGCAGCAGCAGCAACAGCATTATACTATAAGAATATATCATTAACACAATTTAATTTTGAAGCATAATTTATTAAATATAAAACTGTCTAAATACAATCTTATCTGTTCAGCTTGTATCCCTCTTTTAACAGTAATTTAGTCTTAATAATTTATTTGTAATTATATTCTTCCAAAAATATGAAGCTGCAAAGTTTAAGACAAATTCAAGGAGATCATAGATAGTAGATGCAGAAAATAAAGAAGCTTTTAATATCACTGTTATAAAAAGTATTAAGTGAATCATACCTGGTAAATGACAGACAGGATTATCCTCTCCATTTTTTTCCAAAATAAGATTAGTCAAGAAGTGTAATCCTACCGTACACTGAAGTAGGTGATGGATACTGTCGATGCAGTTACTGTGCAGGTCAATGTATCTAAGTTTATGTTTAATTCCATGAAGAGGCATCAACCCTGCAACACAAGCAACGCTCTTGTGATGTCACAGCAGTCATTTTTCTAACAGCTAATTAAAAATAACTTTCATATTCTTTTTATTTAAAGAGGCAAAGGAGCTGCATCAATAAGACTCTGCTGCAAAGAGCTAGCCAGCGAAAAGGCTATCAGCAAAGTGAGCTGTTGTTTTGAAGAAACGAGGGTTTGGCATCTCTTGAGGCCAGAGCTCGGGGTACCTAGGCTCTGGTTCTCCTCCAACAAAAAAATGGGCCTCCCCAGGCCCATGCACTTTTATGAGAATAAGAATAAGGCAATGGCTTCCAAGTTCTCAACCAACACACCTTTTTAAATTATCAGACATAAGCTAATACTCCAATTTTATTGGGTTGAGTATAAAATAAACACCAATAACATCCCTTTGATTTAGTTCCCTGGTAACATTTCTCACATAAACTCATCTAGAGCAAGGTGACATCAGAAACTAGGTTTGCAGTAGAGGCTTCTGGCGCCGGCACAGCTCCTGGCAGGCCTGCACTTCAGCTGCGGTGCACAGGGGTCAGAGTTTTACTCAAAACCGAGTGTGCTGAGCAAGGTTTAACCCAAGAGTGTGAGGCAGTCACGGAGAAGGCAATGGCACCCCACTCCAGTACTCTTGCCTGGAAAATCCCATGGATGGAGGAGCCTGGTGGGCTGCAGTCCATGGGGTCGCTAAGAGTTGGACAGGACTGAGCGACTTCACTTTCACTTTTCACTTTCATGCATTGGAGAAGGAAATGGCAACCCGCTCCAGTGTTCTTGCCTGGAGAATCCCAGGGATGGCGGAGCCTGGCCGGCTGCTGTCTATGGGGTCGCACGGAGTTGGACACAACTGGAGCAACTTAGCAGCAGTAGCAGCAGCAGTGAGGCAGTCAAAACCTCCAGGAGTACCCCTCAATGAAAGGAGAATCACCCATGGCGGCAGGCCCTAGCTTCCCTTCTTTCAGAAGGGCCATTCTTTCAAAAGGACCTCTCTACTCTGCTCCACTGAAGGTCTTAGTTTTCAAATTTTGCCTGGCTTAGTACTCTCCATTCATAAATACACAAATTTCTAGTTATTTGAAAACATTAACACAAATAGGAAGAAAAAATATAAAAATTAATACAAAAACTGCCCTAACATAATAATAAAAGGATAAGTACACAATATAGTACCATGCCTAATTGCTCAGTTGTGTTCAACTCTTTGTGAGCCCATGGACTGTAGCCTACCAGGTTCCTCTGTCCATGGGATTCTCCAGGCAAGAATCCTGGAGAAGTTGCCATGCCCTCCTCCAGGGGAATCTTCCCAACCCAGGGATTGAACCCAGGTCTTCCGCATTGCAGGGGATTCTGGAAGACCATTATAGTACTATACTAACACTATTGATAATAACGTAAGAGGACTCACCTTTCTTTTTTTCCTTCCATTTCTTCAACCTGACTGGAATACTATTTTCTCCTCAATGATCTTTGTTTCTTGCTAACTTCTACTTATCTTTTTTACAGAGCTGCCTCTTTTATTTTCTTCATAGGCTTTATCACTAACTTCTGTTCATCTGTCACACCCTCAGAAGTCTTCTTTGACCACTCACTACAAGATCAGATTGCCTGTCATGTATTCTTATGCATACTCAACATTTCTTCTCAATTCACCATCACATTTCTGAGTTCCAGTTCCCTGTTACCCGTTATTTCTCTTAAGTTGCAACTTCATGTCCCTTTTATGTTTCAATTTTAAAGTGCCCCTGGGGGCTCATTGCAGGTCCTCCTTCTCTAGCCACAGACTCTCAGAATCTCCCAGAGTCATGGCAACAAACACCACTGAAGTCCTGAATCTACAACACCCTGTGTTATGCCCTACCCCAAAACTGCTGATCACACACACAACCCCCTCCAATGAGGTTTTCAAATTTAAGACAGAATCCTTAATTCTTACCCCTACACATACACACACACACATATACCTTACGAGGTTCTCAAATTTGAGAATCCACAATTCTTATCCCTGCTCCAATCTTTCCCATGTCAGGAAATAGCACCATCATCCACTCATTATTAGAAAGAAAACTCTTAAAATGCCTTTTGATTCCTCTTGCCTTCACTTCCTCATCTCAGTCTATCGGCAAATTCTATGAACTCCACATGTAAACTCTATGTATTTACCCCTCTACACTATTTTCATACTAGTCCAAGGCCCTGTAACCTCACACCCAGACCACGGAAAGAGCTTTCTAACTAGCCACTGGCCTTTCACTCCTGTCCTACTAAACTTCATTCTTTTTCACCCACTCAGCAGCCAGAGTGATTCTTTAAGCAGATGGATTAGATTAAGTACTTACTGGTTTAAAGCCTTTCAATGGCCTCCTACTGTTCTTAGAATAATATGCCAATTTCTCACCCTGCTTATGAAGCTCTATGTGATCTGACTTTGCCTACTTTCCCACCTCTTTTCTTAGCACATCAATCCATCATTTGCTACGCTCTAGTTGCAGGAGCCTTCTTCCTGTTCCTTATCCTGGCAAGCTTGATCACACCTTCAAGTCTCTGCATGTGCTTAATAATATAAACTATCATTACCTACTGAAGTGTTTTTAAACAGATAAAATGTCATTACAAGAATTATCTATTAAAACTTACAGTTTTATTATATTTTCCTTTGGACTGCAGACAGATCAAATCAGTCAACTTAAAGGAAATCAATCCTGAATATTCACTGGAAGAAATGATGTTGAAGCTAAAGCTCCAATATTGTGGCCACCTGATGTGAAGAGCCGACTCATTAGAAAAGACCCTGCTGCTAGGAAAGATTGAAGGCTGGAGCAGAAGGGGACGACAGGATGAGATGATTGGATGGCATCACTGACTTGATGGACATGAGTTTGAGCAAGCTCTGGGAGATGGTGAAGGACAGGGAAGCCCGATATGCTGCAGTCCATGGGGTCACAAAGAGTTGGATATGACTGAGTGACTGAACAACAACAAAATTATATATTTTCTGTATAGAAAATATATACATAGAATTTGATGTGCTTTAACAAACATATATGGTTATGTTACCCTTACAATGGAGATGAAGAACATTTTCATCACTCAAATCACTGTGTCCCTATGTAAATCAGTCTTCTCTCGTCTTCAGTCCCTGGTAACTAATTATCTCATTTCTGCCTTTGTATCTCTGCCTTTGTCAGAATATCACACAAACAGGATCACACAATATAATTTTCTGTGATTTGCTCCCTTCACTTAGCCTAAGTTCAGTTCAGTCCCTCAGTTGTGTCCGACTCTTTGCAACCCTGCGGACTACTGGAGCTTACTCAAACTCATCGAGTTGGTGATGCCATCCAATCATCTCATCCTCTGTCATCCCCTGCTTCTCTTGTCTACAATCTTTTGCAGCATCAGGGTCTTTTCCAATGAGTCGTTCTTCGCATCAAATGGCCAAAGTACTGGAGTTTCAGCTTCAGCATCAATCCTTCCAATGAGTATTCAGGACTGATTTAGGATTGACTGGTTTGATTTCCATGCTGTCCAAGGGATTCTAAAGAGTCTTCTCCAACACCACAGATCAAAAGCATCAATTCTTCGGTGCTCAGCTTTCTTTATGGTCTAACTCTCACATCCACACGTGACTACTGGAAAAACCATAGCTTTGACAGGATGGACCTTTGTTGGCAAAGTAATATCTCTGCTTTCTAATATGCTGTCTAGGTTGGTCATAGCTTTTCTTCCAAGGAGCATCTTTGAATTTCATGGCTGCAGTGATTTTGGAGCCCAAGAAAATAAAGTCCACCACTGTTTCCATTGTTTCCCAATTTGCCGTGAAGTGATGGGACCAGATGCCATGATCTTCATTTTTTGAAAGTTGAGTTTTAAGCCAACCCAAGTCTCCCTCATTGCAGGTGGATTCTTTACCAGCTGAGTGACCAGGGAAGCTCAAGAATACTGGAGTGGGTAGCCTACCCCTTCTCCAGTGGATCTTCCTGACTCAGGGATTGAACTGGGGTCTCCTGCGTTGCAGGCAGATTCTTTACCAACTGAGCTACCAGGGAAGTCCTCACTTAGCATAACTTACTATAACATTTTTAGATTTATCTATGTTGCTGCATATATCAATAGTTCACTCTCTTTTTTTTTTTTGGCTGTACAAATGGGGTTTTAGATTCTTGATCAGGGCTCCAACCCATATCCCCTGCATTGGAAACATGGAGTCTTAACCACTGGACTGCCAGGGAAGACTCCATAGTTCATTCCTTTTTATTGCCAAGTAATAACCCATCCTACGGATGTAACACAATTTGTTTATCTATTTACCAGGTGATAGACATATGGGTGTTTTCTAATTTTGGAGATTATGAATACCCATATAAACATGATAATTTTAAAAAGAAATATAATCGTTTTACCATTCATATAGAAGTCTTTGATTAGACATGTTTTCATTTCTGCTAGGTAAACACGTAGGAGTAGAAATGCATGATTATATGCTTACCTTCAAACTATTTTCCAAAGTAGTTTTACCATTTTGAATTCTACTAGTAATGTATGAAAGCTGTAATCTATCTCATGAACATTTTGTATTGCAAGTTTTTTAAACTATATCTGGTCTAGAGGTATGAAATGGATCTCACTGTGATTTTAATTTGCATTTCCTTAATTATTAAGGATGCAAAACTTTTTTTCTGGTGCTTGTCATTTGGATAGCCTCTGGAGAAGAGTCTGCTCAAATCTTTTGCTTATTTTTTTTAGGGAGCTGACATGATCTCATTTGTTTTATTTCCCCACTACAATGTAAGCCCTGTGACAAGAAACTTATCTATCCATTATAATATTTTTTCATCACTATTGAATAGTGCTTGATAGAATGATCTTCAATAAATATCTGTTGAGTAAAACTATCTTATCCAAGATTCACATTTTTCAGTTAAGGAAGCTGCATCCAAAGAACAATATACTTTGCCCAACATCATACAGCAGAGTCAGAGCTATGGTTAATACTCAATTCTAACACTTTTACATTTTTGGGGAAAAAATGTTTTTACAAATTAAAATACGGTTGCTACTTTGGTTTAGGGTAGGGACTAGGTCACTGTATTTTATTTTTTGTGTACTAAATTCCTGGCATAGGATAGTATGTTCCTAGCAGGGGAGAAAAGCTAACAAATGAAATAAGACTGATTCAAATACGGTATTGATAAGGATTATGAAGATAATGACGTTTACTCCTTGGAAGGAAAGTTATGACCAACCTAGATAGCATATTCAAAAACAGAGACATTACTTTGCCAACAAAAGGTTCGTCTAGTCAAGGCTATGGTTTTTCCTGTGGTCATGTATGGATGTGAGAGTTGGACTGTGAAGAAGGCTGAGCGCCAAAGAATTGATGCTTTTGAACTATGGTGTTGGAGAAGAGTCTTGAGAGTCCCTTGGACTGCAAGGAGATCCAACCAGTCCATTCTGAAGGAGATCAGCCCTGGGATTTCTTTGGAAGGAATGATGCTAAAGCTGCAACTCCAGTCCTTTGGCCACCTCATGCGAAGAGTTGACTCATTGGAAAAGACTCTGATGCTGGGAGGGATTGGGGGCAAGAGGAGAAGGGGACGACAGAGGATGAGATGGCTGGATGGCATCACTGACTCAATGGACGTGAGTCTCAGTGAACTCCGGGAGTTGGTGATGGACAGGGAGGCCTGGCGTGCTGTGATTCATGGGGTCGCAAAGAGTTGGACACAACTGAGCAACTGATCTGATCTGATCTGATCTGATGAAGATAATTAGGGGCTTCCCAGATAGCTCCATGGTAAAGAATCCACCTGCCAATACATGAGATGCAAGAGACAGAGGTTCGATCCCTGGGTCAGGAAGATCCCCTGGAGGAGGGAATGGCAACCCACTCCAGTGTTCTTGCCTGGAGAGTCCCACGGACAGAGGAGGTTGGCAGAGACTAGGTTTGCAAAGAGCTGGACGAGACTGACTGACTAACAGACAAGCAGCAGTATGAAGATAGTTACAGAATTTCCCTGGTTCTGAAGTATTATTTTAAGAATAATCATAAAATTTTGCTCACTGTTAGTGTATCACTGTAAGTCATTAAAAGATTAACAGTTTTTAATGTTCTTAGACATGGAAACGTCAAAAAGAAAAAACCTTTTGTGATAGTCAATTTGCTATAGCCTTTGGAATGCTACACACCTATGCTACATCCAGCGTGGTAGCGCTAGCCACATGTGGCTTTTTAAATTGAAATAAAAATTTAATTAAAATTAACTAAAATTACAAATTCAGTTCCTCAGTGTACTAGTCACATTTCAAGAGCTCAAAGGCACATCCGTCTATTAGTTGCCATACCAGACAGCACACACACAGAGTATTCTCATCACTGTGAAAAGCTCTATTGGAACTATTCCTCTCTATACATTGATAACAGATAACTCATCAATTCTCTAAGATTAAAAGTACGTCTCTCCCAAAGTACATCCTTCCTAACCAAATTTTTCCTGTAACTTGTTACTCTTGTTTTCACTCCTGAGTTTTTATTCAGCTATAGCTTTAGCTCCAGCAAAAAAATATGACTGAGAAACACTCTAGATGAGATTTTAAGTCAAAAATTGGATTATTCAGTTCTACAACATGCAGAGCTATATCACTCATTACATGTGACCAGTACTCAGCTTTATAGAAAACAGAAGCTTATCTACTTACCACTAAGATCATTTATGTGGTTGTAAGATAAATTCAGTCTAGTCAGATTACTTAGTGCTTCAAGACCTAAAATAAAATAAAGTCATTATAAGATTCAAATAATCAACTAATTAGGGTTATATACTATTACAATACTATTTCAGATTGCTTTGAAGCACATCTATAATCTGATAACAATGAAATCAATTTTATTGATATTTTGCAAAATAATTTTTTAAAAAACTGGTAACTTTTTTAGAAAAAAACTTTTTATATAATGACTTTTAGAGTCAGCTTTGAAAAATTTATGAATATTTATCATCTCCCTTACCCAAAGTAATACATGAAAAGCACTTACAAACCTTCTATTCTTGTGATCAAATTGCAGGACAAATTTAAAGTGCATAGTTTTGTCAGTGTGTTTAGTCCTTCAATTTGACTTATTTGATTAGATGACAGATCTAAATGTTGTAAATTCCAAACGTGATCAATGGATGTGATCTTCGAGATGTTATTGCAATGAAGATTGATGGCATGAAGAGCTGAATCTAAAGATAACTCTGAAATGCTACAAAGGAAAATATATATTATTAAAAACAAGTAAAAAATGTTCTTAAAAATCATGACCAAAAAAACTAAAATTAACCAAAGAGCATGTAGATAGTATGCAGGTACTCTATTCATTCTATAATAAAATTCTTCGTACTTATGCTAGCTTTGAAATGTCTCATAAGGTGCAATGTTTCTTACAACCAGCCTGCATTTGGTACCATTTATATAAATAAGTAACTCAGTCAAGAAAGGAAAGGGATGCTGGGCATTTCTTGGTTTTATATGCAAACAGTCATCAGTATAAAGCAAAAGCAATATTTATAAAAGTTCAAATCTGCACTTTTTTTGCTATGTTATTTGAGTAAATGAATTAGTCTCTCTAAACCTGTTTCCCCCTGCTCATTTAATCCTCACAACTCCAAGCAGTAGGTATTTAAGGATACGATTTACAGAAAGTAGGTAACTTGTCCAAGTTCTTGTACAAATCACCTAATAGAGCCAGGATAAATATGGATCTGACACTTGAGTTTACAATCTTACTCTCATCACTGTCTGCAATGTCTGTTTAACTCAGAATGTAGCTGATTTCAAAATAAGCCACTAACTCTTGCCATTTGTAGTGAAACAGTCTCTGTCCTCCCTTGCTGAAATTTGGACTGCATCTCCTCTAGATGGAACTCATCTTTTCATTCTCTGAATTGCTGCTATTTTAAACTAGAGTCTCTTCGGAAGATAGGAGTTCCAGGAATGTAAGCTACAGTGTACATAATTTAGATATGCTGGAACTGGGACACATAAAATTAGGGGCATCTCTTCCATGTTTTATAGCAGTTACAGTAAAGCTGTAGGAAATCTCACAGCAGGAAAATGAATTAGCAGTCAAGGAGTAAAAAGGGAAAACAAGGAATTCAGGTTTGCTTCCAAATTAGTATTAAGAATCTCAAATTTAAAATTGAAACGCATAAAGTTTGAATATGTTGTATAATTCAGTTTACACTTTACTCTTCAGACCGAAGCTCATGAGAACCCCTTGAAGAAAAAGGTTATGCCTTTCTAAATTTCATGCTGCTGCTGCTGCTAAGTTGCTTCAGTCGTGTCCGACTCTGTGTGATCCCATAGACGACTCTGTGTGATCCCATAGACCGCAGCCCACCAGGCTCCCCCATCCCTGGGATTCTCCAGGCAAGAACACTGGGGTGGGTTGCCATTTCCTTCTCCAATGCATGAAAGTGAAAAGTGAAAGTGAAGTCGCTCAGTCCTGTCCAACTCTTAGCGACCCCATGGACTGCAGCCCACCAGGCTCCTCAGTTCATGGGATTTTCCAGGCAAGAGTACTGGAGTGGGGTGCCATTGCCTTCTCCGAAATTTCACACTAGCACTCTCTGAATGTGATTATTTCTAATATTTTCCAATTATCTAGCTTGCCATTTATTGGGGCTTCCCTGGTGGTTCAGACAGTAAAGAATCTGCCTACAATGCAGGAGACCCAGGATGAGCTATTATTTAGTGCCAGACCTTATGCTAGTAACACACCCTCTTAATGACAGCCATTTATTTTCTGAAACATTGTTTCCAGAAATTAATATTGTGCAGATATCGTAGTATAGTTAACTGTCTGAAAAAGCAGACTGTGAAATTAGACAGAAATGATTTTGAATTCAAACTTAGTCCACCAGCTTCATGAAGCTTGGAAAGTTATAAAGATCTTCTGAGTCTCAGATATGTCCCCTGTAACATTACTACCTTGCACAATTCTGAGGACTGATGATAATACAGTCACACACATAGATGGCATTCAACGTGGCAGCTATTATTAAATATAAATGTAAATATTCCTTTGAAAAAACATCTTCGTGGAATTTTCTGGCAAATTTTAGATCGAGATCCAGAACAAGCTGCTTTGATCATCAGCAGGGTGTGCACAGAGTGCAGGCAACAAAGAAACCACGTATGGGGAAAGGCAAAGACAAGCCTACTGCGGCACAGAACTGCCTGCCTGAGGCTTTAGGGTGCCTAATCACAGGGTGTCATCTGGAAAAAGGGAGAGGGGTGAGACAAAAAAAGCACACAGGGGCCAATCAGCAACGCATCGTGCACACATTTGGGCTGCATGAAAGAAATCGGTAGCATTTTCAAAAAACGTGAACAATACACGTATCACAGCGCTCTGCAAAGGAGAAATCAGAATGGGAGCAAAGAGAACCGAGGCAAAACCAATGAAGAGCCGAGGCAAAACCAAGTCTTACTTCACAGCTGCCAGAGACACTCCGCTGCCACTTTCCGTCACAAGGAAGGAGCAGAGAGGACAGAACCCGGGAGGACCAGGAACAACAGAGCGAGGAAACGAACAGCAGCGGTGAAGAAAGGACCAGCAAAGGCCGGCAGGCACGCGGGCAGTCCCGGGAGCGGAGGGCGGGCGGCCCGCTGGACACGGGGCTGGCCCCTCAGCAGCGCGGCTGTGGCGCGGAGCGGCGGCCGAAGCGAGACGCCTTTGGGCGCGGGCTCGGAGAAGCCGCTCCGCACCTCCGCTCTCCCCCGAGGCCGCCCGAGGCCCACGACCCCCGCCCGGGGCTGCGCGGGCCGCTCCCGGCGGCGGGAGCGCCCTTTACCTCCGCAGGCCTTTGTCC
Organism: Bubalus bubalis; assembly: GCF_019923935.1. Taxonomy (NCBI): domain Eukaryota; kingdom Metazoa; phylum Chordata; class Mammalia; order Artiodactyla; family Bovidae; genus Bubalus; species Bubalus bubalis. The sequence continues at coordinate 4,769,194 of NC_059171.1, read as the reverse complement.
ATGAAGCACAAATCCCCGCAGTTGCTGTCGCCGTCCTCATTCTCGACTTCCGCCTCCCCCGGTGCCTCCATGGCACCGGAGACGGGGAGCGGGGTCGTAACCGGCGCCCAGCGCAGGGCCTGAGAGCCCGGAACACGCCTCCCGGGTCGGCGGAAGCCCGGCCCGACAGGGCGGGGCGAAAACCCCCCCCTCCAACCGACGGAGGGCCCTTTCCCGCCCGGACGGCGTCGCGAAGCCGGAAGCCGGAGATACTCCACAGAGGGCGTCCTTCCCTTTTACGGCATCTATGGCGAACGCTCGGGACTTGCCGTAAAGCGAGACATCTTGCGGGCCCTTGGGTTTTTGGGGAATGAATAGGTCTTTCCTGTGTGGCTCTTCTGTATGGTTTTTGCATTGTGGGCGACTGACTTCTGAAGGTGATTTCACAGCAGCTGTTCTTACAGATGTATAGACTTTCACTTCAGTCAGTTCAGTCGCGTCCGACTCTTTGCGACCCCATGGCCTGCAGCACGCCAGGTCTCCCTGTTCATCACCAACTCCGGGAGTTTGCTCAAACTCATGTCCATTCAGTCGGTGATGCCATCCAACCATCTCATCCTCTTTCGTCCCCTTCTCCTCTCGCCTTCAATCTTCCCCAGCATCAGGGTCTTTTCCAATGAGTCAGTTCTTTGGCCAAAGCATAGGCTTCCGTATCTTTAAGTTGTTCCCCGCCCCCCGCCCTCGTCCGGGGGGCTATTGGCTCGCCTGTTGATTCCACAGATATTTGTGAGATGCCTTACTTGTGCCAGGGACTTCACCTTGTGATAAGGAATAAGATGAAGCCCATTTTCGTTCCTGGAAGCATTCATCGTTCAGTAGCGGAAATGAAGAACCAATGTGCAGCGATGCTGTTACTTGGAATAGCACAATAGCATTTATGGCCAACTGCACAGTTCCTGTGGGGAGTGGGGAAAGTTTCTAAAATGAGGTCATCAATAGATGCCCGAGTAGGATCTTACTAGGTTACAGTGTGTTCTGTGTAGAATATCATTCCAGGTAAGCAAACAGGGCCCAGATAAGGTCAAAGAACACTCCTGGTTAGATTATTCTCTGTGGCATGGGAAAATTTTTGTTGTGTTGTGTTCAGTCACTCAGTCGTGTCCAACTCTTTGTGACCCCATGGATTATAGCCCTCCAGGCTCCTCTGTCCATGGGATTCTCAGGCAAAAATATTGGAGTGTATTGCCATGCCCTCCTCCAGGGGATCTTCCCAACCCAGGGATGAAACCTGCATCTCATGTCTCCTGCATTGGCAGGCAGATTCTTTACCGCTGTGCCACCTGGGAAGCCCTACACAACCATAGTGTGGCTAAAATAACCATGAGATTCAGTTCAGTTCACTTCAGTTGAGCTGTGTGCCTAGCTGCTTCAGTTTTGTCCAATTCTGAGACCCCATGGACTGAAGCCCACCAGGTTCTTCTGTCCATGGGATTCTTTAGGCAAGAATACTGGAGTGGGGTGTAATTCCCTTTTCCAGGGCATCTTTCCAACTCAGGGATTGAACTGGCATCTCTTGCATCTCCTACCTTGGCAGGCAGATTCTTTACCACCGTGCCACCTGGGAAGGCCACTGGGAGTATCTTTAAATGGAGACAAAAGTTGTAGCTCAACCCTGGACCTGCCACTGTCCTGAACTAAAATCTTCAGTGGTTTCTCATTAGTGATGGAAGAAATTTTCATATATTAAGTCATGCAGAAGTCATTCTGGCTTTTATATGATTTGTATTTATGCTAACTAGAACTTCTATGTTATGTCAAACATGCAGAGTACATCTGCTTTCACCATTAAATGAGAGAGTGCATTTAAAAATCAAAATGGATTAACTGATTCAGGCATTCAAAATGGAGCTGAGTGGCCATTGTGGATGTGGTTTCAAACACATTTCTGCATCTTTGAGAATTTGAATTTTCTATGCTCTGTCAAACTCTAGGACACCACCAGCTGTTTTCAAAACAGTATCTGCTAGTGGCCACCAGCTGCAACATTATGGTCACAAATCTCCCCTTGTAACTATGCAACCATTTCAGACCCCAACGAATCCTTGTTTAATAAGCATCCATACTTCTTACCAGCTCCAATCCTAATTCTGGACAAGCAATTTATATAATTTTGCTGTTTTTGCCTATGTAGACTTTCCCCATTTTGCAGCCCAGCAGAACATTATTTAAGTTCTTCTTGAATCTGTGCCTACTGAGCTATAATCCTTAGTTTGGTTGGAATAAAGCTCTTTCCTATTCTTATTATAGATGGTTTATTGATTAACAGTGTCAACATTGGCCATCTAAATAAAGGCCCAACTTTCTAATCTAAAATGGAAAATATTTACAAACTTAACTGTCATTAGTCACATGCTGTATAGATGTACCTATTATATTCTAAAGCTTGTAGCCACAATTCACTGTTTCTTACAGTTACATGCTTTACCATGTGTCTGCAGCTCCTTTTAACAAAAGGTGGAGGTATGAACTCTTTACTAGCTCCTTGATTCTGGGTTTATATGTGACTTTTTGTTTTGGTCAGTAGAATTCATTGAAATTGTAGTGCTGGGCCTCAAGATGTCTTGCATGCTTCTGCTCTGTCTCTTGGAAGACTGCCTGAGCTGCTATTTGAGCAGGCTACATGGAGCAGAAATAAGTCACCCCAGCTAAGCACAGACAGATGCATGCATGAGTCTGGAAGCACTTAGTTGAACAAGTGCAAATTGCCAAATAACAGAAATAGAAGCTAAATAAACAGTTTTGTTTTAGGTCAGTAAATTATGGAGGAGATAGGATTAGATGACAGGTAAGTCACTTATACGATAACTGAATGTTAATTAAAATAGAGATTTTTTTCAATTGGGATAAGTATTATAATCTAACCTTAAACAACTGATATAAGAAATAAATCATTTGATTTTAAATGTACCAGATCTTTCCTCCAAAATTAACTGCATTCAGATCAGATCAGATTAGTCACTCAGTCGTGTCCAACTCTTTGCGACCCCATGAATCGCAGCATGCCAGGCCTCCCTGTCCATCACCAACTCCCAGAGTTCACTGAGACTCACATCCATCGAGTCAGTGATGCCATCCAGCCATCTCATCCTCTGTCGTCCCCTTCTCCTCTTGCTCCCAATCCCTCCCAGCATCAGAGTCTTTTCCAATGAGTCAACTCTTCGCATGAGGTGGCCAAAGGACTGGAGTTGCAGCTTTAGCATCATTCCTTCCAAAGAAATCCCAGGGCTGATCTCCTTCAGAATGGACTGGTTGGGTCTCCTTGCAGTCCAATGGACTCTCAAGAGTCTTCTCCAACACCACAGTTCAAAAGCATCAGTTCTCTGGTGCTCAGCCTTCTTCACAGTCCAACTCTCACATCCATACATGACCACAGGAAAAACCATAGCCTTGACTAGATGGACCTTTGTTGGCAAAGTAATGTCTCTGCTTTTGAATATGCTATCTAGGTTGGTCATAACCTTCCTTCCAAGGAGTGTCTTTAAATCTCATGGCTGCAGTCACCATCTGTAGTGATTTTGGAGCCCAGAAAAATAAAGTCTGACACTGTTTCCACTGTTTCCCCATCTATTTCCCATGAAGTGGTGGGACTGGATGCCATGATCTTTGTTTTCTGAATGTTGAGCTGTAAGCCAACTTTTTCACTCTCCACTTTCACTTTCATCAAGAGGGTTTTGAGTTCCTCTTCACTTTCTGCCATAAGGGTGGTGTCATCTGCATATCTGAGGTTATTGATATTTCTCCCGGCAATCTTGATTCCAGCTTGTGTTTCTTCCAGTCCAGCATTTCTCATGATGTACTCTGCATAGAAGTTAAATAAGCAGGATGACAATATACAGCCTTGACATACTCCTTTTCCTATTTGGAACCAGTCTGTTGTTCCATGTCCAGTTCTAACTGTTGCTTCCTGACCTGCATAGAGATTTCTCAAGAGGCAGGTCAGGTGGTCTGGTATTCCCATCTCTTTCAGAATTTTCCACAGTTTATTGCGATCCACACAGTCAAAGGCTTTGGCATAGTCAATAAAGCAGAAATATATGTTTTTCTGGAACTCTCTTGCTTTTTCTATGATCCAGCGGATGTTGGCAATTTGATCTCTGGTTCCTCTGCCTTTTCTAAAACCAGCTTGAACATCAGGAAGTTCACGGTTCAAATATTGCTGAAGCCTGGCTTAGAGAATTTTGAGCATTACTTGACTAGCGCGTGAGATGAGTGCAATTGTGCGGTAGTTTGAGCATTCTTTGGCATTGCCTTTCTTTGGGATTCATTAAATTAATCAAAATATTTATTATAGTTAGTCAAATTTGAAACTTGTAGATTGTATCTGAATTGCCTCAGTACTGAAAGATTGTTTTTTTCAGAATGACAATTTGGTGAATTATATTTCTATTATTTGGCTGTTAAAATCACTAATGCTTAGAAACCTGAAGTTTTGCTTCTAATTATCTGCAAAAAGGATTGTTAAAGTAGATCTCAGCTCTACTTTAGATAGAAGATCTCAGCTCTAAAATTAAAAAAAAATATATCATGCTAAATAATCTGTAATCAACCCCTTTCAGCAATGACACCACAATTTTATTTTGTATTTTACATTGAAAAAAAAATTCCTTTTAGGAAAAGTTTATTTATTTGTTTACTTTTGGCTCCGCTAGCTCTTGGTTGCTGTGCATGGGCTTTGTCCAGGTGTGGCGAGTTGGGGCCGCTCCTGGTCTCGGTGCAGCGGCTGCTCATCGAGCTGGTTGCTCTCGCTGTGGAGCACAGGCTGCAGCAGTTGCGGCACGCAGGCTCGGCAGCTGCGGCTTGTGGGCTCGGTAGTTGCAGCTGCTGCCTCTAAAGCACTGCTCAGTAGTTGTGGCGCTTGGCTGTGCGTGCTGCACTGCTTGTGGGATCCTCTTGGACCAGGGATTGCATCCACATTTCCCCCACTGGCAGTCCAATTCCTGTCCACTGTACCACCAGGAAGTCCCTGTATTTTACAGTTTTGAATTGCACTTCAGTCTGCCTTTGACTTGCTTTACATGATATCTATGAAGTATTTGTGGTTGCAAAATGGGCAATATATTTGGAAGCATTCTTATCAATGTGTAATCAAGCATGAGATAGACAGTCAGGTTGATGAGCTGGTATTGTTGAGGAGGCAGAGATAATAGAATCTATTCTGTAAATGGTAAGTTGTGTAGAAAGGCTGGTGTGTGGTGAGGGTGTGTCTGTGTGTGTGTGTGCATGTGTGTGCATGCAAGAAAAGGCAAGAGATGAGGCAGAAAGGTAGAAAGTTAGGCTTGAATCAGATCTTGGAGAACCTACCATTGTCAGCTTAGGAGTTGATATTTGGTCTGAAGAAAGGTGATGATGAGGTGATGCTGTGCTGGTCGCACAGTTGTGAGAGTGAGGTAGGAAGAAGATGCAAGAAAATGAAAAGGCGGAATATTTAAGCAGGAAGGTGACAGGATTCGATTTGTGTTTTATAATATGTATAGAAACTGAGTGGAGGCTGGATTGGAGGGAAAATATTGGTGGCGGGTGCATAAAGTAAGATACAGTTGCATAAACCGGGTGAGAAAAATGAAAACCTGGACGAAGGCACTAGGTGTGGGACTGACGGGAAAGAAAAATACCTGAGATGTTACAAGCTTTGTTGACTGATTTGGATGCAGGGTGTAAGATAACTATAGTTGTTGACTTTTTCTTCATTTTGATACTTTTTAAATATCCTCTTGTGTTTTACCCATACCTGAGACCAAAATGTAATGGCATTACACATCCTGCAATTTACATTTATCTTTTTCTGTTAGACTGTACTAGCACTTTTATGACAATTTTTTCAGACAAGGTACAAAACCATTTTTCTTTTTAACCACATAAAATGTGTACAAGCTTTTTGCAAAATAAAACCCAAAGCTTTCAAAACGTTATGATGATGTGATACTTTCAGATCCCAGTACAGAACACCAGGTCAATGACATGGGCACAGAAGATCAGTCTCCTTTGTAACTTGTGGCCTTGAAAAAATCTGCATCACTCATGAATTCCAGTTATACTTAGTTGTGTACATCACCCCTCCAAACAATGGACAGAGCATGCCAGAACATCCTGGCCTTTGACGGAGTGCTAGAGGGGCTGGCTTTGGCATTCTTTGCAGGGCGGTGGGGATGGGGTGGGGAGCTAAGAACAAAAGAAAAGAGACCAGAGGCTTGTTGAGCATCCAGGCACAATTCTGCTAGGTTGAGAAAGCCCGGACTTGAGGCTTCTTACAGGAAAGTAAGGACTGTGGAACTGCCTTCCCATCCTGGCTGTTAGTACAGAGGTTGTACACCAGAGGGAGTAAGAGACTATGGGCTCCTGAAGAAAGAGAGCTAGAGACTAGAAAATCTGTAGGAAAACTCTACAAAACAGAGGGGTTTTGTGTTTTTTTTTAAGATAAAATGGAGAAACTGTTGGAGTAACAGAAAAAAAGAGGGAAGACTCATTAAGCCAAAAATGAGCAAAATGTATCCTACATTAGTTGATTAAGAAGAAACCATAGTTATCTTAAGGAAGCCAAGGGTTGTTTAGTAGATTCAATATTTTTTTCATAATTAGAATCTTAGCAAGTGAAGAGTAGACAATGGTATAGATAACTAAACAGCATTTTCTAAACACCTATAGCAAATATCATGCTTAATATGTAACATTAGAAATATTTTCATTGAAGTCGTGAGCAAATTCAGGATTCCTGTTTTTCTTTTGAAATGAACTAGAACTTATGCTGTAAGAAAAAAATATGTTTTAAGAATTTAAAAATAAGAGATAAGCTTCTTTTATTTGCATAAGATATAATTTTCTTGGATTTTCTAAATCAACATAGCAACTAAAATTGTAAGCTGTAAAATAAGTAACAGGAAGTATGCAAAGTTTTGTGTAAGAAATTGAAGCTTAGAGAAAAGCTTCCCCCTGCTCCCTCAAAAAGTTTAATCAAGAGAAACCTTTAATCATTACTATAAAGGTGTCAATTTTCCCTAAATACACTTCAAATGAAATTCCATTATGAGAGTCCCAGCTGAATCTTTTATGGAATTCGACAAAATTATTCTAAAATGCATATGGTTTCAACTAAAGAGCCTCTTGATGAAAGTGGAAGAGGGGAGTGAAAAAAACTGGCTTAAAACTCAACATTCAGAAAACTAACATCATGGCATCTGGTCCCATCACTTCATGGAAAATAGATGGGGAAACAGTGGAAACAGTGACAGACTATTTTTTTGGGCTCCAAAATCACTACAGATGGTGACTGCAGCCATGAAATTAAAAGACACTTGCTCCTTAGAAGAAACACTATGACCAACCTAGCTGCTAAGCTGCTGCTGCTAAGTCGCTTCAGTCGTGTCCCACTCTGTGCGACCCCATAGACGGCAGCCCACCAGGCTCCCCTGTCCCTGGGATTCTCCAGGCAAGAACACTGGAGTGGGTTGCCATTTCCTTCTCCAATGCGTGAAAGTGAAAGGGAAAGTGAAGTCGCTCAGTCGTGTCTGACTCTTCGAGACCCAGTGGACTGCAGCCCACAAGGCTCCTCCATCCATGGGACTTTCCAGGCAAGAGTACTGGAGTGGGGTGCCATCGTCTTCTCCAAACCTAGACAGTCTATTAAAAAGCAAAGACCTTACTTTGCTGACAAAGGTCCGTCTAGTCAAAGTTATGGTTTTTCCAGTAGTTATGAGTTGGACTATAAAGACAGCTGAGCACCAAAGAATTGATGCTTTTGAATTGCAGCATTGGATAAGATTCTTGAGAGTCCCTGGGATTGCAAGGAGATCCAACCAGTCAATCCTGAAGGAACCATCAGTCCTGAATGTTCATTGGAAGGACTGATGCTGAAGTGGAAACTCCAATACTTTGGCCACCTGATGAGAAGAACTGACTCATTTGAAAAGACCCTGATGCTGGGAAGGATTGAAGGTGGGAGGAGAAGGGGATGACAGAGGATCAGATGGTTGGATGGCATCATCAACTCGATGGACATGAATTTGAGTAAACTCTGGGAGTTGATGATGGACAGGGAAGCCTAGCGTACTGCAGTCCATGGGGTCGCAAAGAGTCGGACACGACTGAGTGACTGAACTGAACTGAACTGACATGGTTTCAAAAATTAATTTTGAAGCTAAAAGAATTTTCATATTGAAAATGAGCAGGCAAAGAATCTGCTTGCAATACAGGAGACACAGGAGATGTGGGTTCGATCCCTGGGTCTGGAAGATCCCCTGGAGAAGGAAATGGCACCCACCCCAGTGTTCTTGCCTGGGAAGTCCCATGAGAGGAGCCTGGTGGGCTACAGTCCAAAGGATCTCAAAGAGTTGGACGGAAGTGAGCAACAAAGCACACACACTTAACATTTCAGTTCAAAAACGTTTAATGGTAATCTCTTCAAGTTCTTAATGGTGACCATCAATGAGAAACATTGCTCACATGAGGAAACAATAAAATAACTTTACAAAATTATTTTTTTCCCCATCTTCCATTGCTATACATTTCACTGCTTCCCTACCTGTGCTCCATGGACACCTAGAACCTGTCACAGACACTGGAGTACATAGGCAGATAGTAATAAGGTTTGAGCAGCCATTCTTATGGGCTAAACAAAAGTTTGATCGATGACCAAGGAAAGTAACAGAGGATCCAAAAGATCTTTTGAGGGAATGATACTGTGTTCCACTTCTAGGGCAAGCCATCCCCAGATCTGCATGGCTGAGACTGGAGATCAAAGTCACACTACATAAGCAGGAAGATAGCTACCTTCACTAAGTTTTTTTTTTTTTTTTTTCCTAGTTGGGAAACCTGGATTTAATGCAGTTTACTTCCCTGGTGACTCATATGGTAAAGCATCTGCCTATAATGTGGGAGACCCGTGTTTGATCCCTGGGTTGGGAAGATCTCCTGGAGAAGGAAATGGCAACTGAGTGACTTCACTTTCACTTTTCACCTATAACAAAAGGGTATTTTATGTTCCTATAGGAATAGAGGGCTCCCCAGGTGGTTAAGTGGGTAAAGAATCTGCCTGCAGTACAGGAGATGCGAGTTCAATCCTGGATTGGGAAGGTCCCCTGGAGGAGGGCCTGGCAACCCACTCCAGTATTCTTGCCTGAAGAATACCCATGGAGAGAGGAGCCTGGTGGGCTACAATCCAAAGCATCACAAAGAGACACGACTGAAGCGACTGAGCCCACACACAGGCATAGGAATAGGAGACCTGTATACTAAAGAAAAAAATGGTTTTGCTTCCCTTCCTCTTCCACTTTCCTTTCTTTTAAAAAAAAATTAAAAAAAATTTATTTATTTAATTTAAATTTTATTTATTTTTAATTAATTAATTTATTTAACTTTGTGCTGGGTCTTCATTGCTATTTGGGCTTTTCTCTCGTTGTGGTGAGTGCTGCCTACTTTTTAGTTGTGGTGTGTGGACTTCTCACTGCGCTGTGTGGACTCCTCCCCCCGAGGTGTGTGGACTCCCTACCACAGTGTGTAGACTTCTCCCTGCGGTGTGTGCACGTATCCCCACGGTGTGTGGACGTCTCCCCGTGGTGGATGGACTGCTCCACAAGGTGTGTGGACTCCTCCCCCTGGTGTGTGGACTCCTCCCTGCGGTGTGTGGACTCCTCCCAGTGGTGTGTGGACTCCTCCCGGCGGAGTGTGGACTCCTTCCGGCAGAGTGTGGACTCCTCCCTGCGGTGTGTGGACTCCTTCCGGCGGAGTGTGGACTCCTCCCCGCGGTGTGTGGACTCCTCCCGGCGGAGTGTGGACTCCTCCCCGCGGTGTGTGGACTCCTCCCGGCAGAGTGTGGACTCCTCCCGGCGGAGTGTGGACTCCTCCCCACGGTGTGTGGACTCCTTCCGGCAGAGTGTGGACTCCTCCCTGCGGTGTGTGGACTCCTTCCGGCGGAGTGTGGACTCCTCCCCGCGGTGTGTGGACTCCTCCCTGCGGTGTGTGGACTCCTCCCAGTGGTGTGTGGACTCCTCCCCGCGGTGTGTGGACTCCTCCCCGCGGTGTGTGGACTCCTCCCCACGGTGTGTGGACTCCTCCCGGCGGAGTGTGGACTCCTCCCCGCGGTGTGTGGACTCCTCCCGGCGGAGTGTGGACTCCTCCCTCCTCCCCGTGGTGTGTGGACTCCTCCCCGCGGTGTGTGGACTCCTCCCCGCGGTGTGTGGACTCCTCCCGGCGGAGTGTGGACTCCTCCCCGCGGTGTGTGGACTCCTCCCCGCGGTGTGTGGACTCCTCCCGGCGGAGTGTGGACTCCTCCCCACGGTGTGTGGACTTCGCCCCCCCCCGGTGTGTGGACTCCTTCCCGCGGTGTGTGGACTCCTCCCCCCCCCCCCCCCCCCCCCCCGGTGTGTGGACTCCTCCCGGCGGAGTGTGGACTCCTCCCTGCGGTGTGTGGACTCCTCCCGGCAGAGTGTGGACTCCTCCCGGCGGAGTGTGGACTCCTCCCCGCGGTGTGTGGACTCCTCCCCGCGGTGTGTGGACTCCTCCCCGCGGTGTGTGGACTCCTCCCGGCGGAGTGTGGACTCCTCCCCGCGGTGTGTGGACTCCTCCCGGCGGAGTGTGGACTCCTCCCCGCGGTCTGTGGACTCCTCCCGGCGGAGTGTGGACTCCTCCCCGCGGTGTGTGGACTCCTCCCGGCGGAGTGTGGACTCCTCCCCGCGGTGTGTGGACTCCTCCCGGCGGAGTGTGGACTCCTCCCCGCGGTGTGTGGACTCCTCCCCGTGGTGTGTGGACTCCTCCCCGCGGTGTGGGGACTTCTCCCCGCAGTGTGTGGACTTCCCCCTGTGGTGTGTGGACTCCTCCCCGTGGTGTGTGGACTCCTCCCCTCGGTGTGTGGAGTTCTCACTCTGGTGACTTCTCTTGTTGAGGTTTCGGGGCTCCAGAGCACAGGCTCTATAGTTGTGGCGCCTGGGCTTCATTACTCCCACATGGCATGTGAGATCTTCCCAGATCAGGGATCAGTCTTGTGTCTTCTGCTTTGGCAGGTGGATTCTTTACCACTGAGCCACGAGGGAAGCCCCATTTAAAATTTTTTAAGTGGGAGTTAATTGCTTCACAATGCTGTGCTGATTTCTGCTGTGCAACAATGTGAATCAGCTACAAGTATACATATATCCCCTTTCTTTAAGTCTCCCTCGCATTCACACCTCCAACCCACCCCTCTAGCATGACATAGAGCACGGAGCTGAGTCAGCAAGGCATATACACGTTTGGAAGACACAAAGATTCCTGCTCCTGTTGCTGCACTCAACACTAGAATGCTTCCAAGGAGGAATCCTATTGCCTTCAGGAGTTGCGTGCTTTTACCTTTTGCAACCCCCTCCTTTTTTAAATCCTGAAAAGTAATTTAAAAATTTTGTGTGAATTACTGTGTTTTTACATTTTCCTTTCATATTCCTGGAAGGCACCCCAAACAGCAACATTCCCTTAATTTCATCATCTTATCCTTCTGCAAGCATTTTATTACTAAACCTTACTTCATGGCAAATAATCGGGAAACAGTGAAAACAGTGTCAGACTTTATTTTTCTGGGCTCCAAAATCACTGCAGATAGTGATTGTAGCCATGAAATTAAAAGACGTTTACTCCTTAGAAGGAAAATTATGACCAACCTAGATAGCATGTTAAAAAGCAGAGACATTACTTTACCAACAAAGGTCCGTCTAGTCAAGGCTATGGTTTTTCCAGTGGTCATGTATGGATGTGAGAGTTGGACTATAAACTGAGCGCCGAAGAATTGATGCTTTTGAACTGTGATGTTGGAGAAGATGCTTGAGAGTCCCCACTGCAAGGGGATCTAACCAGTCCATCCTAAAGATCAGTCCTGGGTGTTCATTGGAAGGACTGATGTTGAAGCTGAAACTCCAATACTTTGGCCACCTGATGTGAAGAGCTGACTCATTTGAAAAGACCCTGATGCTGGGAAAGATTGAGGGCAGGAGGAGAAGGGGATGACAGAGGATGAGATGGTTGGATGGCATCGACGACTCGATGGACATGAGTTTGGGTGGACTCTGGGAGTTGGTGACAGACAGAGAGGCCTGGCCTGCTGCAGTTGATGGGGTTGCAAAGAGTCGGACACGACTGAGTGACTGAACTGAATGACTGAGTTTGTTTAAAAAATGATTGACTTGCTAATTGTTATAGGATGTTGTGACCTCTTTGAAGGCCAGAGTTAAAATGTTTCTCATGTTAATTATTATTATTTTTTAAAAGACTTAGGCCACTGAAAAAGTTAGTCACGGCTAATTAAGAAAGGAGGTTTCAAAAGTTCTGAGTGAAGACGTCTGCTCCGGAGGTGTAGCAATGATATTATTTAACTCTGAAATAGTCCTTTGTAGATGAGTATCTAGGGAAGAAGTTGTAGTTTAAAGGAAAGAATGTAAGCTTTGCATTCAAGTCAGCAGAGGTTTGAATTCCACTCTGCCACTTACCTGCAGCATGGTTTTCAGCAATTGGTGTTTTTTTTTGTTTTTTTCAGAATCCACATTTCATCATCCATGAAATGAGGATAACACTTTAATATTGTAGGATCAGCTCCATAGTATTGAATGAGATAATATGTGTGACATACCCACTGATTTCCTCACTTATTAGAGATAATTACTCCACAGTTAGGATTAATTAGAATATCTTTATTGGCCCTGACGATATATGCAAACCAGTCTAGTATAAAATTTATGTAGGGCTACTACTCTTCCCCTAATACATATGTGTAAATTTAGCCAATGTGTATTTATTCATTAATTCAAACATTTATTCCTGCCCTCGTTCGGTGGCAGGATCAGCCATAGAGAAATTAAGGTGTACTGACGTTTTGTCCATTTCACCCATGTTATATGAAGAAGCCAAAGGTGACCCCTGCGTGCTGGACTCCAGGTTGTTTGGTTCCTCACAGCAGGCTGAGACCCATGAGCCCTAAAGCCAGCAAGCACCAAACTCAAGTTTTTAAACATTCGAATGCTTAACACAAAGCCCAAGAAAGGACGTGTTTAACCATTTAGGACTTGCCTCCTTTGCATGCCCTTGAAACTGCCCAGCTCCTCTTAGCCACAAGTAAGATAAGCTCAGGGCAATAAAGACCCCCCATCACTGCTGCCCCTGGGGGCTCTTTGACCCAGAGACTGCCTGCTGTGCTGCTGAGTGACGCCTTCTAGACTGGCAAGCCCCCTGTCGGATTCTCCTTCCTCCCAGGATTTTTCTTGCTTTGCCGTCCGCCTGGATTTGACCTGCCGTGGCCTCTGGAAAGTGTTTTGTGAAGCAGAGTATTGCCCCAGTAAGGCTTGTGTGTGCTAGGCTGCAGGCGTCGGCAGGCGGACTCTTTACCACTCGCCACCGGGGACGCCCATTCTACAACTTAACAATGTTGAAAAATAGCTCAAAGACAATAAAAGGTGCAAGCAACTCAGAAAGGTGCACTTTACCGGATATCCAGTAATCCTCCCCTCATCCCAATTTCAAAGTCTTTGACAAGTTTTCGTGTCACTGTCCCCGTTTAAAAAAAAATAATGTTTTATTTTTGTTTACACTAGAAATAGAATAAGATAAAGTCAATTCAGTATTATTGGACTTGAGAAGCTTTAGTGTTGTTATGGTCTTTTCTTCCCCTTTCAATGCCACTTAATGCATTGATTTTAGGATCCCACAGAATTTGGGAAACATTTTGACAAACTTCTCTTACTAGTTATGAACTTAATTGACATGGACATATTTTTGAGGGCCACAATTTAGCATTTCCTGCTTTACAAAGGCTAAACACAGAGGCCTAAATTTAAAATATTTTCTTTTAATTGGTATCACTGTGAAGAGTTTAGACCAGTGAGTAGGAAGCAATAGTATTTATTAATATAAATTTCAGATTTACAATATTTTCTGTTAGTTTTGCAGATACACCTTATATTCATTCAACAGATACTAACTGGCTGCTATATACTAAGTACTGTTCACCAGCGAACTTCTCTTTCTGGCAATGATTCTTTTTGTTTTTATTTTGCTTGCTTATTTGTTAATTTATTTTATTGATATATAATTGACATACAATTTTTATTAGTTTCAGGTATACAATTTGATAATATTTCAGGCATACAGCATTATAATATTTTCTACACATGGAAATGGGCAGTAATTAAGTGATTAAGTCATAGTATGCCCTTTTAACTTTGTGTGTGTTTGTGTGTGCATGCATTCATTTAAAATTTCTGACCAGGAAAAAAGTGGTGAGAAACATATCGGACACTAGGGAGCTAAAGCTTCAATTACAATGGAAATAATTTGAACTGTAAAGAATCTGAGCACATAACTGAGTGGGAGGTAATCTGATATGTGTAGCTGGGAACTGGGCAGGAGGTAGAAGGCTTTGTGTTTACGAATGCATAGTTTAAAACAGAGTTTACCTTTAAAAATGTATTCATTCACTAAAAATTTTACATCGCAAAATTTCTTATTTACAAAAATATTTCTTTAAGATCACTTTTTTCTGTTGAATTGCCTTCATTGTGGTCTTCAGGTGGTGAAACATTAAACAGTAATTGTAAATAACAGGTGACTTTGACAAAACTCACAGAATGTTGATTAAGATGAACATGAATCCAGTAACACAGGAGTCCACTGAATATAAAGATAAGCCCATAGACATGCTCCATTTTAGGAGTTTTAATCAACGGCGTCAAAATCAGAAACAAAGATATAGCTATGGATCCAAATATAAATGGCAAAGGCACCTGAAAGTTAAAAAAACAAACAAAAAATTAAGATTAGTGATGACATTGTCTAAAAGTTTCTATAAACAACATGAGAAAAATCTCTTTCTTTTGGAGCAAGTGTTTCCAAACACCAGAGAGAAAACTACAAATATATTTTCAAATATATTTAGAGGGAGAATGTCAGTATTACATTGTAAAAAGTAAATCAAAGGCAGATTGAATGGAAAAAAGTAAAACTATTTAATTTTATTCATTTTGTACTTATCAAGAATGCCTACCCTAGCCATAAGATATTGTTATTTATTTTCTAAGAGTAGTGCTTTATTTTCAAGCATATAAAAAATACATTTAGGCATCATCATCATAGATAAAAATTATCTGTGTCATCCCAGTATTAGTCACTGAAGCACTTCTACTTTTGGGAATATGGAAACCCAGTCAAATCATAACTGTAATATTTGTTTATAATGCTTCTTTAATGGGGTATGTGCCAGTCTTTCTTAGTGGAGCATCAAGTAATAGAAATAGCAGGAACGCTGGAATCAGAAAAGTTTGGTTAGAAATGTAACCTCTGGTATTTTAACTGCTCATTCTTTTGAGAAGTATTCACTGAAATTCTAAATGGCACAAGCTGTGCTATGGATTATTGTTATTGTTGTTTAGTTGCTAAGTTGTGTTTGACTCTTTGTAACTTCATGGGGCTATAGCCCGCTGGGCCCCTCTGTCCATTATGGCATTTCCCAGGCAAGAATACTGGAGTGGGTTGCCATTTCCTTCTCCAGAGATACTTAAAATGGATGAAGAAGATTCTTTTCCATGGAACTCAGTGCCAGAATCTAGCAGTGTAACTGGTCTACCTACTTAATCTGATCTTCAGGCCCATTTGCAGAGAAAGCCAGGAGGTGGCTCCCCAAGTCTCTTTGGTGGTCTCCCCAAGGAGACCCCAAACACTGCATAGCGAGATCTTCAGGGCCCCACGCACCCCCAACCCCTGACAGAAGGATGTGGTGGGTCAGCTGGTGCTAAGGGATAAATACGTTCGGGGTTTTCAATCAAATATTTGTGAAATATGTGTGTTTTGTGTGGAGAAGGAAATGGCAACTTACTCCAGTAGTCTTGCCTCAAACATCCCATGGACAGAGGAGGCTGGTGGGCTACAGTCCATGAGGTTGTAGAGTCAGACACGACTGAGTAACTAAACACACACCATTTAAAGTCTGAGTTTCAAAAAAAAAAAAATGTTGCTCTTAGACCCATTTGCAAAATGAGTTTTTTCTGGTCTTCTAAAGTCTTTGTCAGAACTGCATACAGTGTACTTCAGTAGAATGTGCTCAACAAAATAGCATTTCTTAATTAACCTTATAAAAATAATTTATATACACTTCTTACTCTTCTATGGGACTAAGAAGATTCTTAACAAAAAGATTCATCTTTATTTTTCTGAACTGCCTAGGAAAGTAACTGAAACACAGCAGGTAGTCACTGCATATTTGTTGAATAAATGGATGACTGAAATCCAAGATATTGTTCACTCTTTTCCACATGAAGTGTGGCCAAGAGGCATCCATTTTGGGGCAGAAGAAAGTCAAGATTGTCTAAACTAGTGTTTCTTAAAATAGGATCAGTCAACCTCTCTGCATAAGAATCCCCAAGATAATTGATAAATACACAGATTCCTAAGGCCTGACTAAGATCTAGTAAATTAGAACCCCTGGAGTGAGTCTGGGAATTTGGATTTCAGTAAACATACTCAAGTGGTTTTACGGTCAGTGGCATGACATAAGGGACTATCATTTTATTTTCCACACAATCTCTACAACCAGGAAGTATCTTAACTATATTGACCACTGGATTATAATTAGAACACAATTAAAGAGTAAGACAGAGACTACTTGGGGGCCTCCCTGGCAGTCCAGTGGTTAAGAATCCACTTTCCAATGCAGGGCATGTGGGTTTGGTCACTGGTCAGGGAATTAAGATCCCACATGCCAGGGGATGTAAGCCGGCACGTGGCAACTAGAGAAAGCCCATGCACGGCAATGAAGACACAGCACAGTCAAGAAACAAAACAAAACAAAATATTACAAAGACTGTTTGGTGCCTTTTAGGATTTACATTATAGCAAGGTATGGCTTATTTTATACCAAGGCAAAATAAATGAAAATAAGAAAGAGAAATGAGGGAAATAAATATGGGTAAAGAAGGAATTTTTTCTTGCCATGTAGCCCCATATAGATTCTGGAAGCAGGCCACCAAAAGGCATAGGCTAAACCGTTGTTTAGAAGAGGCCCAAGTGTTCCTGATGCTAAAATCAGAGAAAATTTCCTCAGTGGATCTTTTATAGAATAAAGATTTCATCACTATCTTTTCAGTAAATATAACAAAATTTTGGTTTCTGAAATTACAATGTGTGGTTTAAACCTGATCCCTGATCCTTTCCACTAGGGTAATTTTACCTAGTCTCTGAGCTCCACGATTTTCCTGAAGTTAAGTGGAGGAAAACTAAGAAAATCTATGCCAGTTGTTTGACCTGAATAGGTCATGCTCACGCCTCCTTCTAATACACTTCCTACACTATTGTCAGAATGGTCTTTTTTTTCAAATGAGAGTTTGATTTTGTTTCTTTTGCATATAGTTGCTTGCATGCATGCTCAGTCGCTCAGTCGTGTCCAGCTCTTTGTGACCAGCCAGGCTTCTCTGTCCGTGGAATTCTCCAGCCAAGAATACTGGGGTGAGTAGCCATTTCCTACTCCAGGGATCTCCCTGACCCAGGGATCTAACCCACATCTGCTGCATTGGCAGGCGGACTCTTTACCACTGTGCCACCTGGGAAGCGTATGGTGGCTTAGGTAGTTCATTACTCATCCAGGCATACCCCTCTGAGGGGGCAACAGGGAGCTGATTCTAGCTTGTGCTCTGCTCACCAGGCTCTGTGTCTGGACATGGAGCTGTGTCTGCCTAGAAGCAGGGGTGCTTTATTACTTTTTGCACAAAGACACTTTAGGAACCTACAGTAGCCCTGCCGACATTACCTAGAGGATGGTGGTTCCATTTTGTTAGTTAAGTTCAGGTTCTAAATTTTTAGAATCAACTAAACTGAGGCTTAGATTATCATCTTCTTGGATAAAATGAAGACCTTCCAAGGACATACTCAAGAAGAGAATGCCATGTCATGGGTCATGGGTCGACAAGGGCTGACATTGGGTCATGGACTGAGGGGATGCTTTTGAACAGGGCCAGGATTCTTCCCCCAAAAGTGTTATTGCCTAACTCCTGAAAGATGATGAAAAGGATAACATTTATCTTCCTCATAGAGTATCAGTTTTGACATTATACTCTAAAAAAATCAAACCAATTGCACCCCATACGGCCAATTACACATTCAGTTCAGCTCAGTTACTCAGTCGTGTCTGACTCTTCGTGACCCCATGAATCTCAGCATGCCAGGCCTCCCTGTCCATCACCAACTCCCGGAGTTTACTCAAACTCATGTTCATTGAGTTGGTGATGCCATCCAACCATCTCATCTTCTCTCGTCCCCTTCTCCTCCCGCCTTCAATCTTTCCCAGCATAGTAAGCTGGGCAATGGAGGTTTGGTTCAGATGTTTCAAAGTTTGACTCATGATTGGTTAGAAGCATCCCATATAGAATAAAAAAAGGCTTCTCTGGTCTCTCAGATGGTAAAGAATCTACCTGCACTGCTGGAGACCTGGGTTCGATTCCTGGGTTACGAAGATCCCCTGGAGAAGGAAATGGCAACCCACTCCAGTATTCTTGCCTGGGAAATCCCACGGACAGAAGAGCCTGGCAGACTGCAGTCTGTGTGGTTGCAAAGAGTCGGACACGACTCAGTGACTAACACTTAACATAGAATAAAAATTATATTCTTAAAAAGAGAATAGAAGTTTAATATTAAGTTTTTAGACTTGATTTACCTTGTAAGGTCTAGGTAGATTGGGTTCCTGGTACCTTAGTTTAAGTAAACCTATCATATGTAGCCCTCTTAAAAACCATAATGCTAATCCTGAATATCTTATTAAATTGATTAAATCTGAGGTTATAATAACAATGGAAGTTAAGATGATTAGCTGGCTAACAGCCATGGCTGGACAGGAGTGGTTATTGAGCATGGAGAAGATGAAGGGCAGTTGTCCTTCTTGGCTTGCCCTGTAGATCATCCTTGATGCTGACAGCACCGTGCAGCACATGGTGCTAAACACTGAAGTCGAGATTCCAAAAGAAACGACCCATTGCATAGAAGGGATTATTTTGTCCGTCCAGGTGAGAGCAACGGCATCTACAAAAATTTTAGAAAAGTTTCAAAATAGTCAATTTTGACTTTGATTGAAATTATAGCAACAATTCTTCACTTCCTCCTGCATCTATACCTTTGTAATAAATCTTGTAGCTTATTCTAAGAAAGGGAGTCTCTTTACTTATTCTTGAATACAGTTTGACCCTGTGGTCTGTTTTGGCCAGTAGAATGCACATTGGAAGGGGTAGTTTGCCCCTGCATTTCAAACTTTCTAAGACTAGCTTGTGCGTAAGATTTGGGAGGCACTTTTCAGGACTTTTCAGGGCTCAAAGTGTGTTGAAGTGAAAGTAAAGTGAGTGTTAGTCGCTCAGTTGTGTCTGACTCTGTGACCCAATGGATGGTAGCTGGCCAGGATCCTCTGTCCATGAGATTCTCTAGGCAAGAATACTGGAGCGGGTAGCCATTCCCTTCTCCAAGAGATCTTCCCAACCCAGGGATTGAATCCAGGTCTCCTGCACTGCAGGCAGATTCTTTACCATTTGAGACACCAGAGAAGCCCAAGTGTATTGAACTTAGAAACAATCTTATCAGTGGGACATCAGGCAGGAGATAGGCATCTCAATCAGGCTGAAGGGGGTGAGATGACATTGTGGGGGAGGCAGAGAGTATCTGTTGTGGAAACAGTAAGCTGTTTAGAAAGGCTGTTGTGTGGTGAGAGTGTATGTCTGCACAGAGACAGGAGGTGAGAATGGAAAGTTAGGCTTAAGTTAGATCTTGGAGAACCTGCCACGGTCAGCTGAGGAGCTGACACTTGGCCTGAAGGAAGGTGATGATGGAGTGGGAGTGCGCTTAGGAGGAGACGTAAGAAAACAGATGGCGGAACACTTGGGCAGGGAGGTGACAGGATTATATTTGTGTTTTATAGAGCCCCACTCTTTGCGACCCCATGGACTGTAGCCCTCCAGGCTGCACTCTCCATGGGATTCTCCAGGCAAGAGTACCGGAGTGGGTAGCCATTCCCTTCTCTGGGGGATCTTCCCCACCCAGGATTGAACCCAGGTCTTCGGCACTGCAAGCAGATTCTTCACTGTCTGAGCCACGAGGGAAGCCCCTCATAGAATTATTTCTTGAGATTGAGTGGAGGCTGGATAGAAGAAGAAAATTAGAGGTGAGGGTGGAAATTTGGAGGTTGTTGCTGCGAATGAAGTAAGGAAAATAGGGGCCTGGGAAGGAAGAGGAAAGAACACCCGAAGAGATGTGAGTGAGGTGGGTCTTCACAGAACTGGCAGCCTGGCTTGGAAGTGGGGTGAAAGGCAAATTATAGCTCTCCCCTTCAGTTTAATAGTAAAAAAATTCTTCTTCAGCATGTTACTGTATTTCTGTGAGACCAAATTGTGGCAAGGAGCACATTTTTGTTTACTTTTAAAAATTTGTATTTCTCTTTTTCTTTTAGAATCAACACACCATTTTTAGACTAGTCTCAGAGAAGATGCAGAAATACATCTTTTGGTGTTTTTGAGCCACGTAGAGCTTTTGTTTTTTTAAAAATGAATTTCAAAGCTTCTGGTTTTGGAGAAGGCTTTGAGCGCAGATGACAGGAGACTGAGCCTTTGTGACCTCTGCCTCGAGGGCACACCCAGGGCAGGGGATTCAGGTCGCCGGAGTGGCATCATCAGCCCCTCCACGACCACACACACCGCACGTGGTCATAAGCCCCTGTGCCTGTCTGTATGTACAGCATTTTTGTAGTCTACGTTTTTTTTTGATGTGTTATTTGGCCTTTATCCAGAATACTTGAAGAGCTAGTCACTCTCAATAAGTGAATTTTCTAGATAACCAAACTTCTTTCAGGAATAACTATTTTTTAAAAATTAAAATTTGGGGGAATTTTTCCAATATATTTCAAACACTACTCTGCCTTTTTAAAGTACAATGAACATAATTTAACATTTTTTTGGGAAAAAGACCCAATGTTGTCATTAAAAATCATCAGTTAATTCTGTGGAAATATAATTATCAAGTATTAGAAAAATGATTTTTTTCTGATCCTAAGTATAAGGTGCTAATTGTGGAAAATATGAACAGTATAAAAAAAGAAATAAAAATTTCTTATAATCTTACCATTCAGATGGCACCATTTACTATTAACTTTTTATTATATTTCCATTTAGTCATGTCTATATGTATATGTTATAAAATAATATGTATTAATAAAATTTATCACCTGATGTATATTAATATGTATTCATACGATTGCTTGCTTTGCTTTGATTTCATATGCTTATACTGACATACTTTAGTATGGTGATTGAGAACATAGGTTTTGGAGTTAACATGGATTTGAGTCTGTCTGTTTCAATTACGAGCTGGGCAGCTTTGAGCACCATACTTGGTAGAATTGGGAAGAATACATTTTTTGAAGGTACAATCTTATAAACTGCTGTCCAGATTTACAACCCATTGCTAGCAATAACCTGGACAAGAAGCTATCTTTTATCATAAGAAGAGTATGACTGAAACCTACTTTTGAATCTTATTAAGTTTGCTTATTGCTTAACTCCCAGGCACTGCAGTTTCCTCATCTGAAAAAAGAAGACGATACTGCTTGTTCCAAATGACTGTTCTGAGGGTGGCTATCTGGGTGCGCCCCACAGAGTGGAGCGTCTCCGAACAGAGTGTTGCTTCTTTGCCCTCTTGCCTTGCTGGCTTCTGTTTCTCTTTCCCCTCTGTCCTCTGTGTCCCACTCCTCTTTTTCCGCCTCCTTCTCCTCTTTCTCTGTCTGTTTCACAGTCTTTCTTGCTGTTTCACAGTCTTCCAGCCTTTGATTTTGGTCTTTTAGTATGTACTCATCTTTTATAGATTTTTAGATGACTATTTTTCCTTTCCTCATAAAAACCAAAGCAGGAACCCATTGCATTTGTGCTCTTACGGGAGTACTGAACAGATCAGTAGTATATGGGAGTCCTTGTTTATTCAGAACAGACAGTAGTGACTATTTCCTCTTTGTCTAGATACATTCATACCTGCAGAGACGATTTCCTTGGGAGTCAAAACTGCCAGGTAGGATACGTTAGCCAGTAAGTAAACCGCGGCTACCATGGGAATGCCAGTGATCAGAGATTTGGGAATGTTCTTACCAGGATTTTTTATCTCTCCTAAGAAACACAAATAAACTCATCAGAAAAGGACATATTATGAGACTTTTGAAGACTTTGTGATAAAATGTATGAAAAAGTATTACTCATATATCTGTTGTTTCCTCATCTGCTTGACTGTTTCTACGTTGGTCCTGTGCAAGTTTTGCCTGAAAGCTTGGATTTCTCACCATCTTATACTGAAAATCCAATTATCCCAGTCATTTCACGATTATGGGTTTACAGTGATGGAAAAGACTATATAGTACAAGCTACTGTGTGCAAAATGATGAGCTATAAGGATATGTTGTACAGCACACGGAATGTAGCCAATATTTTATAACTATAAATAGAGTATAACCTTTAAAACCCATGAATCATTCTGTTGTACACCTGAAACTTCTACAATATTGTAAATCAACTATGCCTCAATAAAAGAGAGAAAGAAATGAAACAGAGGTGAGAGCAGAGCAGGGGAGAAAGTTTGCATTATATGAGACATGAGAAATGACATTTGAGGGAAGACCAAAGGGAAGGGAGGGAGGGAGATACTTGAAGATCTCAGTAGGGAGCCTTCTATGCAAAGGGAACAGTAGGCGCAGAAGGAAAACAACTCCCTCCCCCACCTAACTGCAGCAGCTTTTTGTGAGCACTTTTATGTCTCTGCCTGTCACAGAGGCTTCCACAGTGTGGTACTGAATACCCGCCATGGCGCTAAGGACATACTGGGCTGTGTCTGCATTTCAAACACAGAGGAAACTGCAGGGTCTCAGAGATGTTAAGAGACTCACCCAAGGTCACAAGTGGTGAGGGAAGGATTTGAAAGCGTTTAGTTTGACACCTGACAGTGACCACAGCGCCCTCCAGCCTGGGTGTAGCTAGATCTCTTGGACCTTGGGGTGATGGGTTTCTTGGACAGAAGGTACAGAGTCCATTTTGACACTTAATCCCAACTTCCTGGATAGAAGGCTTCAGTTGGGAAAATCTTTGAGCTTTGATACATAATAACGTTTTCAAACCAATAGCAGGGATGAGCTCAAATCACCTAACAATGTCAGTTTTTGTCAATTGCAGGGGCCTTATCTCAGGGGAGGAGATACCACAACAACAGTGAATTCTGGAAATTGGCATATTATCTCAAAATTCCTAGACTTCATACTGTTTTTCTTAAAAAGGCAGTTCAGGGAAGTAGTTAAGAACATAGGCTCTGGAGCTAGAGGGCTCGGGGCTTGAACCTGGCCCTAACTCTCACTAGTTGTTGGATCTTGGGAAACAGGCTTTGCAGTTGGCAACGAAGATTACCGGTTCAGATATCTGTGCAAATAAAAAATGTACAGTTGTTAAAGACTGTTTAGTATGTAGCCTGTCTCTTCATCCCACCTGAGATATGTTTCCCCCTTTTTCAGAAGTAGTGTTTCTCTCGTTATCTCTTTCCCTCAAGCAAACGGACCTCTGAGGAATTTCCTTTCTCTCCCTTACTCTCCCAAGCAAGCTTTTCTTTACCTAGGCTTAAGTGTGAACGGAATTCATCTTATGGAATATGAATGAAATAATAAGAGGAAAACAATTCAGAGCCCATTAGGTAATCAAGAGATTGCTTGAATCTACTCAAGTGGTGAAGGAAATTTGTTGTAAGCCATGTAGAAGAGTCTGTCTACCCAAATTCAGATTGGGAAGAAATCAGGAAACGGTGATATGAAATCAATGTTAGGTGACTTGTGAGTTCTCGGGGTCCCCTATTACCATAACAATAGGGTGATGGAACCAGTTTGTGCAAATGCGACCTGAGGTGCTCGGATCCCATGTTCTGTCTGGAGTCTGGGCAGTGTAAGTGACTGTGTGCGCTGGCATCTCCCCCCGGCAGCTTCAGTCACCGGAGAGTGCCCCTGAGCCCGGTGTGAGCAATGACTCTGTAACACGGCAGGCAGATGCTCCCCTCCTCCAGCTTCAGGGAGCAACGGCTGCTGGCTCCCCAGAACTGACCCCTTCTCCTGAGATTTGCCCTTGGCCTTGGGTGGCTCGGCAGGGATGCGTAAGCTGGCTTGCTTAGAAAAACCTACAAGTTTACTTTCTCCCCTCAGAGGCAGCCTCCAGTCGTTGATTAACTGATAAAAGGTACAAAAGTCCATTCCTAAGGCCACTGCTTGGGAACGTTTTGTATTTTTCCTACTCTAGCAGTACTGTCTAATCAAAATATACTGTGAGCCATTTACATACTTTAAAATTTCTAGTGGCTACATAAGTGAAAAACAGGTGAAATGGAATTAATAATATATATTTATCCCCAAATATCCAAAATGTCATCATCGCAGTATGTAACATTTGTAAAAAATTAATGAGCTCTGGACCATGGACAATGTTTTGTTCATTCAAGATTTTGATTTCTGGTGTGTATTTTACATCGGTGGAGCACGTCGGTTTGACTGACTACATTTCAGACGCTCACTGGCTCCATAAGGCTGGTGGCTACCAGGCTGGGCAGTGTGGCTCTGTAGGATCTGGCTGAGGCCAGACTTCAGCTGAAACCACGTCTGCTCAGCAACTCTCCCTTCCCTGTCCTGCTTCCTTCATGCCTCACGGCTGTCTCAGGGAGGTAGATCCTCAACAAAGTGTTGCCACAAGGATCCCCATCTCAGGCTTTGCTTCGCATTAACCCAATATAAGATGGGAATGTTTCAAATTAAATGCAATAATAATCAGCCCCGACACCATTTATTTTCTGCTAAATTATACGAATTGTGCCAGTGTCTAATTTTTATGAGAATCTGGCATGTGAGATCATCTGAAAGAACAGCCTTGTTACTTAGATTTGAAACGTAAATGAATTTTCAGATGTGCGATTTAATGTTGCAAGTATAGGAGACATTAAGTTTATAAACCATATTTAAGTGTTTAAGGAAATAAAATTCATCTTATATGAGGCAATGTTTTAGCATTACGGGATATGATATTAGAAAGATTTTTCAAGTCACACATTTAAAATGCTTAAAAATTAAATACATTTTAACACACAACTGAAAGAGTTTAAAAGAATGAGGTTATATTCTTTAGTGAAATTTAATATGTTCAATATATTAGTCAACCACTTAATACAAGAAAAAGTGAATTTTATGTAAAATATTTAGTTTTACATATGTATATCATTATTTATAAGTTAGTGGTTTTTGAAAACTTATGATTTTGAATTTATACTGTAAGAAAATTGACTAATAATTTTAACTCCAACTTTGGGAAGTTCTAAAACTCACATTAACATCTAACACGGAATTTTTTTTTTTCTTTAAGAAGGGAAGAGTGAAAGATAAGAAAAATTTAACCTGTGCCAACGTAACAGTTCTTTCTTCTTCATCCTGCCTTTTCCCCACCATAGTTCAGATAAACAGCATCCTTTATAAAGAGTCCTTTGCGAATACTGTCTCTTGGTTCAGCCTGGCTGTTTTTAATATGGAAAATTCCTTGTCCTCCCAAACAAATCCCAACTTTGCTCAGATCCTTAGGACCAGGGAGTATTATAAAATTTTAAGTATGTCCAGGGAAGTAGTAGACTCTTTAGGTTGTGTTTCCTGCCTTATTCCTGTCTTCAGCGTGAGCTGAGACCAGGGCCTCTGATTTCCAATCATAGGAGAGGGGATCTGCCTGCTTAGACTTCCTGCTTGGTGTCCCATAAAGCGAAGGAAGATTAGGCCTCATGAGCCTTTTTTTTCTTCCATGTGTGTACAACATCAGTTTCTGGAGGACTAGCATGGATTCTTGAGGGTGAATGAAGTCTGTCATTGACTTCCATCTTGCAGCAACTTAAGCAAGAGAATGGGTGCTTCAGGCTCACCAGTCCTCAAAAAGTCCCCCTTTCCCCCTGAAACTGACATACAGTACCCCACCCCTCACATCCACAGTTTCATGATCCGTGGTTTCGTTTACATGCAGTTAACCACGATCTGAAAATATTAAATGGAACATTCCAGAAATAAACAATTTAGAAATTTTAAATCACATGCCATTCTGAGTATCATGGTGAAATCGCACGTCATCCTTCTTGTCCTTCCCAGGATGGGAATCACCCCTTTTTCTAGGGTCCACGCTGTATATGTGTTGATTCGATCCCTTAGTATAGGAAAAAGCATAGTATATGTAGGATTCAATATTATCCATGGTTTCAGGCAGCTACTGGGGATCTTAGAACAAATCCGCCATACATAAGGGGAAATTACTGTATATTGCAACATGCTCAATGTCAGGAGGAGGGTTTCTAAGTATGTATGTGAATTCTGTCTCTGAAAAGTTCCTCTAATAGGCAGCCAATCAGGGTGTTGCTCTGGCCAAAAGTGAATTTGTCTGGGGCAACCTTGTGTGCAGCACTGGGGAACTAGACTTTTCAAGTCCGCTTTCAGGTCTTTGGAAGAGGAGTGGATGCAAATCTAAGCTAGTGGGGTCATTATACTGCAGCTTTCTCTAAGGGTCAACCAAAACTGCAGCTATCTATTTCTCCTCCTAAATTCCGTTCACTAACAATGGGAATGCTGGGCAGATAATGAAATCTGAGGCTCTCTTAAATTTCTCCCAATATTAATGTGTTTTATGTGATCCTGATTTTCTAAACAGCATACCATGGTTCCTTGCAAAAGGATCGTTCCTTGCAAAAGTCACACAAGTCTGGTTATAGAAGCAGAGACCTTTTGTCCTTGCGTGGATAGAACTCAAGTCCAACAATTTTCTACATCACTAGAGACTTCTTTGAATATTGTCAGACCTGCTACTGAGATGGCTGCACTCATGGCTTTGAGACTTAATGAAAGTGAAAGTCACTCAGTTGCGTCCGATTCTGCAACCCCATGGACTATAGACTCCATGGAATTCTCCAGGCTAGAATACTGGAGTGGGTAGCCTTTCCCTTCTCCAGGGGATCTTCTCATCCCAGGGATCGAACCCAGGTCTCCTGCACTGCAGGCAGATTCTTTACCAGCTGAGCTACTGCTTCTGCTGCTAAGTTGCTTCAGTCGTGTCTGACTCTGTGTGATCCCATGGACAGCAGCCCACCAGACTCCTCTGCCCACGGGATTCTTTACACAAGAATACTGGAGTGTGTTGCCATTTCCTTCTCCAAGCTGCACCACAAGGAGACCTAATAAAATTTCTTATTTCAGAATTAAATATAAAAGGATGTCTAGTGGTGCTTGGGATTCAGTGTTATTCCTTCAGGAGGCCCTGGCACAAGAATCTAGATGCAAGCTGTCTATTCTGTTTATATTTGGTCAGGAATACGACAGCTCAGAAACTCTGAGAACCAAACCTGAGGGAGCTAGTTCTTTCTAGCCAGGATCACCCTATTTTGATATATTGAAGAAGCCAGATCTCTAAATTTGGCAAGTTAATGAAGTGCTGGTTCTGATAGCCAGCCCCATTCAGTTAGCCCCAAGTTCTGACCCTATTACTTCACTCCCAGCATTCGACCTTCAGCTCTGAGAGTCAGACCTGGCTGAGTGACTGAGCACACACTACTACTCTGCAGATCTGGAAAATTTCACTGGACCTTTCAAACACAGCCATATTCACCTGAGGTTGCTCACATTTCTCTGACCAGCTCCAGTTGTGAGATTCTTGTCCTTAATTCAAGGTTTTACTTGTTTGATGACAAATTAGACCAGGGAGCAGGAGGAGAATGAGATGAGTGTTCCAAACAGAACTGAAGTCTCAAGCAGCACTGTGCTGTGTCTTTAGGTAATGATCACTATCAGGAACACGTCTGCTTGCTCCCGTGCGATGCTTTTCTTTAGAAGGGGTGCTCCAACATCTGGGTATTTAATTTTGCAGAACCGACCACTGCCCCCACCAACTGACCAGGGGACCTCTGGAGGATGCAGTTGCACAAGCAGTGACCTGTGAAACTGCCTCCATGTCTATCCAGAATTTCCACGTAGCACTCAGACACCTTTTAATGGCCAAGCTAGCAGCAAGGTGATTATGTCATAATTAATTTGTGCTAGATAAATTCAGGTCTCATCATTATTTGAAAAACCTTGATATTTAAAAATCCATTCATTTTACAGTGAGAAATTTCAACATTACATCTGCCAACTAAAAAAGAAAATGTTAAAGTACTTAATCATATCAACTATAAAATTTTAGTAATCTACATGATTGAACAAAGCATCTCATTGACCAACATAAAAAACATAAAAAGTAACATAAAAGTTTCAGTAATTCAAAGATTGAGAATTTGTATAAAGCTTTTGTTTAGAATTTTATACAACTTTGGTATTTAATATATCCTTAATATTTTATATTCCTATAATTTTATAACCAAAAAGTAATATAAAGAATTATTTTCTGTTTAGTTCTTTTGTTTACTCTAGAGAGCTGTGCAAGTATTACCAAAATCTTTTGGTGCCATGACGTCAGAGGCAACAGTGCGCCCTGCAGAAACAACAGCACATATAAACGGAAGCATTGATATTACGCCAGTCCTCGTAATTGTGAAGAATGGGAAACATTTCAAGTATCCACTATTGTGAAAGTGCAGCAAAGCCATTCTAAGGAATATTATGCAGCAGTTGAAAGAATGTGTTAGGTGACTAAGAAGTACTATGGAAAGTTCTCTAAGACATACTGTGGAATCAAAATTAGGTTGCAGCATTTTACCAGTGCAGTAGGGGATGTGTAAAATCTGTTTCATTTTTTAAAAATTAACATTATTAACATATTTCTAATATAATTGATATTTAACTCAAAATGTCTTGAAAAATTGCTAGAATAAATTACAGTAGAATCTAAGAGTGATCTTTTCTCCAGCAAACTTTTCCCAAGTTTGTTTAAACGGGATGACCAGAAAAGCACTAAATTCTAAGTATTTTACGTAGATAATTATCTACCAAGGCTTAATGATGATTAAACTGTGCCACTTGCATGGAGTACAGAGCAGAGTCAATTCACTTTCTCCCAAAGAAACAGATTGGATATTGTCTTTCTCCAGACGGTTGCAGACAAAACTTTATGCCTACAGCAGAAGTATGTCAGAAAGAGATTTACCTGCCATGCTGTTCAGGATTGATGTGCCAGAGTACGCAAACAATCCTTGTAGGAAGGCTTCTGCAATCTGTGAGACATCAGGAAGCTCAGCGTCCAAAGCGTTCTCGAACCTGGCCACATTCTCCCTTTCCCCCATCCCTAACAGCACAATCCCAGTGAAGCAAATGAAGCAGAGGACAGTCATCTTCGCCAAAGTACTGACAGTTTGAAGCCAAGCCACCGTTTGCACCCCTCGAGCATTTAGGAGTCCCAAAGACCACAAGACAGCCAATGCTAGACACCTCTTTGGTAGCTCTGGAGCTGGGCACCCGGCGTAGAAAGGCTGAATTGTATAGGTAGATAACAACAAGCTTTCAGTAGCTAGCCTTAAGGGATGAGTAAATAGTTTGATCCAAAGATTGAGGAAAGCAACGGAGGATCCAAGAGATCTTTTGAGGAAATAATACTGTGCTCCACTTATAGGGAAGGTCGTCCCCAGCTCTGCGTGGCTGAGAGCGGAGATCAAAGTCAGTACCGCACAAGCCGCCCAGATACTCAGGGAGACAGCCACATTCAGTGAGGAATATTTTAATACCCCTTTCGGAGACACAAAGATTCCTGCCCCTATTGTGGCGCTTAAGATTAAAATGTTTCCTCGGAAGAATCCTATTGCCCTTAGGAGCTGCATGCTTTTGCCTTTCCCCTGTTTGTTTTCTTAGTCCTGGAGAGTAAGTCTGAAATCTCGCGTGGATTGCTAACTCTTATGCATTCCTCTCACGGTGCTTCTGCACCATGTTTTCGGGATTTAGCCATGGTCCTTACATAAGCATTTTATTACTGCACTTAACTTGGTTTTAAAAATGATTAACTTGTGAAGAGTTCTAAAATCGTGTGGCCTCTCTGAAGGCCCAAGTTAAAATGTTCCACACGTTAATTATTTAAAAATTCAGTTACGCCTGTTGACGGTTGCACAATACTCTGAATGTGATTACTGCCACTGAATTGCACACTTCAGAGTGATCAAAGTGGCACACGTTGTGTTCTCTGCATTTTGCCACAAGTTTTAAAGAGTCATAATTAAAAAAAAAAACAACCATACAACTCACTCTAAATGGGTGAGTCATATGGTATATGAATTATATCTCTACCATACGCATCCTTGAGGGAAGTTTTGCCCTGAACTGAACTTACTGCAACTGGAGATAAATGAGGTTTCTATCACTGATTCCTGATGCAAGGATGTTCCTAAGCATGCAATAACTGGCTGTCTGGATTATCTATTGTGTAACTTGTAGTTTTGGAATTAGAGCTTCGCATTAGAAAAGGAACTGAGGATGACCACTCCAAGTACATAGAACTAGCAAGTATTTAAGCTTAGGGAAAAGAATGTTGGCACTAGGGGTTTGAAGTGATTGGACTCTTAATATATTTTTGAATTAGATGTGGGGGCGTGAGAGATTGACAGGAATAAGATTCACCAAACTATGTGGGCCTTGCAACTGGAAAAATGAAGATGACTTTACAGTTTTCTATTTACATCTATGTAAATAGAATATAATTGCAAATTTAATTATAGATATTACATTTACCTTCTGGGTCTATAGAATGTATAGTTTTATATTTATATTTATGTAAATAGAATGGAATTACAAATGTAATTTCAAGTGTCATTACAAATATTACATTTACTTCTGTATCTATAGAATGTATCTATTTGCCTTTTGATAAACTTCTTTTCACTATTAAATTCAGTGTGGCAGGAACAGTCTTTCTTCTGGCAGGAGCATAGTTTCTTCTTTAATATATGTTTGAGTTTATCTATGATAATCATCGGAGAAGGCAATGGCACCCCACTCTAGTACTCTTGCCTGGAAAATCCCATGGACAGAGGAGCCTGGTAGGCTGCAGTCCATGGGGTCTCGAAGAGTCAGACACGACTGAGCGACTTCACTTCCACTTTTCTCTTTCATGCATTGGAGAAGGAAATGGCAACCCACTCCAGTGTTCCTGCCTGGAGAATCCCAGGGAAGGGGGAGCCTGGTGGGCTGCCGTCTATGGGGTCGCACAGAGTTGGACACGACTGAAGTGAGTTAGCAGCAGCAGCAGCAGTTAGTACTACTTTGCGTTTGCTCATTCCTGCTGGATTGACACCTTAACTGCTAAGCTCAGCATCCTTCTATACAGTCAAGTCTCTCCTCTTTCCCAGCCTCCCTGTGGAAACGTGAGGTGGCAGGCCGGCAGGTGTCGCCCAGAGTGGGGCCCCCAGTGCTCCCAGCCCTCTTGTCCTCCTCACAGCCAGACACGCCTTGCTGGTTCTGCATTCGTGTGACCACCTGTAGTCTACCAGCCTTGTGCCTGTAAGTTATCTTGAGTCTGAAGAAGCTGTCATTTGTGAGGTTTTCCTTTGACTTGCGTCCTACAAACCAGACTCCCTAGTTATTATTAGAAAATGTCAAATTTTAAACTCAAAGGCCTATATTCTAGAACATCTGAGTCAACTTTCAAACAGATTATAGACTACACACTGTTCAGATCCCTACTATTTGTGAGTTTCTTTGCCAGACACATTTTGTCAAAAACCGCACTGAGACAAAATTTGATTGGAAGAGAGGGGCTCTGTCTTACCAAGTGTTCACTCGGTCCTCACACATTCCTGTAATAAGCGAGTATATATGCTATACTAGTTTCGTCCTCAATTACCCATAGGTTTTTTTTTTTTTTTTCCTCAGCCTAGGTTCTCTGATACCTATTTGCCCTCTCTAGGATTTGATTTTCATTTTGTATTAATCCTTTCAATATTATCACTAAAAATGGTTTGCAGTGATGTTTGGAATAGTGATGTCAGGTCCCCCGTGACCATCGTGATAAATACAAATGGATACATTTATGTTGACACTGGTAGGGCCATATTGACAAAAGCAGTTTCAGAGAAGTCAGTTAGGAGGTGAAAGAGAATAAATATTTGGTAAGAACTAGTTACGGAGAAGGCAATGGCACCCCACTCCAGTACTCTTGCCTAGAAAATCCCATGGACAGGGGAGCATGGTGGGCTGCAGTCCATGGGGTCGCTAAGAGTCGGACACAGCTGAGCGACTTCACTTTCACTTTTCACTTTCATGCATTGGAGAAGGAAATGGCAACCCACTCCAGTGTTCTTGCCTGGAGAATCCCAAGGACGGGGGAGCCTGGTAGGCTTCTGTCTCTGGGGTCGCACAGAGTCAGACACGACTGAAGCAACTTAGCAGCAGCAGCAGCAGGAACTAGTTAAACTCTTCTTTAGTACCATCTCTATATAGCGTTCCAGCCTCAGTCAGGCCGAAATGTAGAGCTATAGTCATTAATGGAACACTTCTGAGGGGCTGCTGAGAACCCAAACTGAGACAGGCTATCAAGGGAGATGCCCTCTACAGGGATGTGTACTGACAGCCCATTCACTTACTCACTCACTTGCCTGTGCATTCAGATATTTATTTTATAGGTTGTCTATTTTTATGCACACACTGCCTTAGGGAGAGAGTATACAAATTTAAATAAATGAAATGTAATTAAAAAAATTTTAAATAGCTAAGGAATAATCCTTACCTTTGGGGAGCTCACTGTCTTTAGGGAAAAAGTAAGTAGACAATTAAAAAAGAGTGTGGACTCTGACATATTAATAATAAACTCAGAAGCATTAATGCACAAAGAGGGACATCTACTACAGTCTTAGAAAATTGGGAATCAGCATGCTTTATTGGAGAAGTAAGGTTTCTGTTACAAACAACAAGAGTTAAAGTGTTAACGTTCTGGACATCAAGTATTTTGTGCTGGTTGTGTGTTACATATGCGGCATGCGTACAAATACACATAAGGAATATGTATATGTATTAGGAATATTCTAGTTGAAAGAGAAAGATGCTTTTAATGTCAATCATTTGCCAAATATGCATACTTTATTTATTCTTTTTTGGTCGCAGTTGCAGGTGGATTTTTCTGTACATTTCCTCCTGTTGAAATATATTCATCAATGTCATCAGTAGGTGAAACATTTAGTAGTAACTGTAAAAAGCAAGTTATCTTGTTGAAATATATAGACCCCAAATTAAAATGCACAAAAGGCAAATAAAACAAAAGTCCACTGAGGATAAAAAGAATAACGTAGACATGGTACATCTGAGGAGACTTGATGATGGGTGTCAAAACCAAGAACAAAGATGTGGCCATGGTTCCAAATACAAATGGCAAACGTACCTGAGAACAAACATAAGTTTGTATTAGAGTGGCCTTGGAATTGGGTTGCAAAGGGTCGGACACGACTGAGCGACTGAGCTGAACTGGAAGTTATTACAAATAATAGTGTAAAATATTTTATATACAGACATTTGTTTAATATGGAGGAAGTTGGTTTCATTGATAAAAAAAAATATTTACCTACCAGGTCTTCCTTAGTTTTATATAAGAGAAAACAATCTGCTGGGAATCTCCTCCGAGTGTGAAATAACAGAAGTGAAAGCCTTTTCCTAATAATTTCAACATTTTGCTCTCCCTTTGATTTTTTTTCATAAGTCCATGCCGCTTGTCCATTCAGCTCTCTTTATCTATTTTGGCTGTGTGGGTCTTCATCTCTGCGTGCAAGATTTTTCTGGTTCTGGCAAATAGGGGCTATTCTCTAGTTGCAGTGTGTGGGCTTCTTATTGTGGAGACTTCTCTGCTTGCAGGGCACTGGCTCTAAGACACACAGGTTTCAGGCAGTTTTGGCACACAGGCTCAGTGGCACAGCTCGTGGGCTCTAGCACACAGGTTTAGTTGCCCTGTGGCATATGGAATCTTCCTGGACCGGGTATCAAACCTGTGTCCTCTGCATTGGCAGACAGATTCTTAACTACTGGACCACCAGGGAAGTCCCATTCAGATCTCTTGAATAACGACCCTCGGAAACATCCCATACTACTACCATAAAGCATTTTTTTCATTATAAATTTTTTTCTTTTCATTTTCAAGCAATATCAAAATTAATATTTTTTGTACCTCAATCTAATATTATTCATAATGATGTAATACACAACCTGTATATAACCTAATATGACAGACTATTTTTTTGGGCTCCAAAATCACTGCAGATGGTGAAATTAAAAGACACTTGCTCCCTAGAAGGAAAGTTATGACCAACCTAGACAGCATATTAAAAAGTAGAGACATCACTTTGCCAACAAAGGTCCATCTAGTCAAAGCTATGGTTTTTCTAGTAGTCATGTATGGATGTGAGAGTTGGACTATAAAGAAAGCTGAGTACCGAAGAACTGATGCTTTTGAACTGTGGTGTTGGAGAAGACTCTTGAGAGTCCCCTGGACTGCAAGGAGATCCAACCAGTCCATCCTAAAGGAAATCATCCTGAATATTCATTGGAAGGACTGATGCTGAAGCTGAAACTCCAATACTTTGGCCACCTGATGGGAAGAACTGACTCACTGGCAAAGACCTTGATGCTGGGAAAGATCAGGAGAAGGAAAGGAGAAGGGGATGACAGAGGATAAGATGGTTGGAATGCATCACCAACTCAATGAGTTTGAGTAACTCACGACATGAGTTTGAGTAAACTCTGGGAGTTGGTGATGGACAGGGAGACCTGGCATTCTGCAGTCCATGGGGTCGCAAAGAGTTGGACAGGACTGAGTGAGTGAACTGAACTGAACCTATATATAATTCCTTTGGGGAACGTTTTTATCATAAAAGGACCACAGGGTTGGATTCATTTTCTCTGATCTTCACTTTTCCCTTAATATGGATCTTAACAATGTATATCTTTCAAATTTGTGTGTCTTAATTTGGATAATTAAAGAATACACAAACATGCACATTTATATATAATTAAAGAGTAGTAATTGCAAAAGTAAAATGCTTAGTTAAATGCTGTTGATTCTTGCCTATAACTGTATTTTGTGTAACTCTTCTCTCTCCTATTAGATTAAGAAGTTATTGATGCATTATTAATGGGCAATTTATCCATCTATCTTTTAAGTGTTTAGACTAGTGTTTTTTACATAGTATTTCCTTAGTATTTGCTTCAGTATTTATTGGATCATTAAGTGACTCAGATGCAAGATTATCATTATCTTTCGTTTTTTTCAGTTTTGAAATGTAGGTTTCTGGTCTTCATCCTAAGCATTAGAATTCTCAGGGGTGATGTCTAGGAAACTGAATTTATACAAGAAACTCGAAAGGTATACTTTTTTCACAGTCGACTTTAAAAATCTTAGTTATTAAACTCTGTTGGTTTTCCTTTTTCACCTTCTAGTCGACCCTGCACCTTTGTGTACTGCTGAGGTATTTCTGTGGGTATTCTGGTACATCCTTTTACCTTATACAAGGTCCGTAATAAAAGAGGCCCCTTGATTTATTTAGAATATGATGCACTGATAAAACAATGATCATTTGAAACCTACCCCCATTAAAAACGACTTATAGGCCTAACAATAAAAGGTGATATAGTAAGACATGCATGCCGTAAGCCTTTTAACTGAGTAAGTGACTAACCACTAACTTAGCTTCTAGCAGCCTACATGAAAAGGGAAGCATGATCTTAATAGTCTAAGTACTGAAGCTGAGCAGGACCCTGTGGGACTCCTCGGTACAAAAGCCTTTCTGTGTCCCCCATTTCTTATTTGTAGGAAACAGGCTTCATTCGGCCTCCATGACCTTTCCTGAGTTCCAAAGCACAGTTCAAACAGTCGATAGAGGAGCGGGGATGCAGAGAAAAGGGAGAAGCGGTCGGAACGCGGGAGTGCAGCGCGGGGGCGGGGCCCGGCTTCCCCTCAAGGGATGTGCCTAGCAATATCTTTGAGCTCTTCTGCAGAACTAAGAGTCCGACACGATTGAGCGACTTCACTTTCACTTTTCACCTTCATGCATTGGAGAAGGAAATGGCAACCCACTCCAGTGTTCTTGCCTGGAGAATCCCAGGGACGGGGGAGCCTGGTGGGCTGCCATCTATGGGGTCACACAGAGTCGGACAGGACTGAAGCGACTTAGCAGCAGCAGGACTAAAACCACCACCAGATGGAAGACTTTTAACTGCTTGATGAAGCATCCTTCACTCCAGAGAGAGGGTCTTAGAGAGAAAGTCATCACGAAACCCCCAGATGTCAGAGGATATTGGGATTGAAGGAAGGCAGGCCCTGCAGGCCCCCTGACCCTTATCAGCAACCCTGTCCCTCCACTATAAGACTCCTCACAGCTCTCCTGACGTCAGGTTGGGACACAGTCTTGAGGGCATTAGCCCACTGTGGCCCCCATTGCCTAGCAAAGCAATACAGCTGTTCTTTTCTACTTCATCCAAACTCTGTCTCCAAGATTCTGTTTGATACCAGTGTGTACAGGCTGATTTTTGGTATCAGGATCTGCAAAGAAAACTAAATAATCTGCCTAGAAACACAAGTATTTTTGATTTAAATATTAGAAATAATTTTCTTTGGTGGGTCTAACACAGTAGCATAATGTAAAAATAAACCATTTAAACTCTTTGCAGTAAGTATAGGAATGAGTTGCTGGAGGTTGTTTGGTTAAACAGAATATTGGGTACATCCACAATATAGATGGATGGGTTATAGTAGACAATTAGAAGAAAAAAGTTTTCCATAAGCTTATATGAAACATTTCAGATGCAGTTAAGGTAGACAGAGGTTTCAGTGGTTGAGGAATCAACAGAGTACTTATCCCTCAGTCAATCTTTGATAGATACTCTTGACTCTGAGGTGAGATTTTATTCATGTTAATGTATGGCAAAACCAGTACAATATTGTAAAGTAATTACCTCCAATTAAAATAAATAAATTTAAATTAAAAAAAATAATAAAAAAAAGATGAATGAGTTTGCAACTATACTACATCACAAATACCTAAAGTGTAGCTCTTCCGTATTGGCCATTAAAGCTAGAGACTTATACATTGATACACATTTAAATTGATAAGCCTGAAAAGCCCTAGGCAAGCCTACAAGTTAATCTAAGGTAGTACCATTAACAGGACACTCAAATAATCATTGGCCCTGGACACTGGTGAGTCTCATACACTGAGACTGAGTACAGACCTTGTGCATCCCACATATGGTTCTTCTTGACTCAAATTTCATTAGTTGTAATATAATAGAAAATCCTAAATATAAAATCTATTCTCAAATGTTCCTAAAATGGGGTCACAGTGGCTTAAAAAGATTTTTTACGTAGATATAAGAAAAAAGTATTAAAAGTACACAATGTTCTTTAAAAAGATATAGGATTTTTTTTTTTTTTTTCTCAGTTTGACTTACCTTGTAAGGTCTGGATAGGTTGGGCTCCTGGAATCTCAGTTTAAGCAAGCCCATCATCATTAGCCCAAGTTGAATCCAGTCTGTGAATCCCACATAATTTATTAAAAGGATTAAGTCTGAGGGAATAATTAAGATGGAGGCAAAGATGAGCATCTGAATCACAGCTGCAACTGGACAAGAGTGAATATTCAAAGTTGAGAGGATCAAAGGTAGCTGACCCTCCTGGCTTGCCATACACCATAACCTTGATGTTGAAAATACAGTACAGTTGAGGGAGCTAACTATTGCGGAAGAAACACCAAGGGAAATGGCCCATTGCAAGGAAGGGATTACTCGATCCATCCAAGTGATTGCAACAGCATCTGTAAAAGAGTAGAGAAGCCGTTAATTACGCAACTGATGTAATATTTATACTGCATAGTATTTTTAATTAGCTTAGAAAGTATTAAGTTATAATTGTAGCAAAGACAAAGGACTGGTGTAAGTAGCAGGTTGAAACTGCCAAAGTTTTCTAAAAATCACGAATGAGTCTTGGATTTTGTCAAATGCATTTTATGACTCTCTTAATATAATTTGATTTTTGTCTGTTGTCATATTAATATAGTAAAATATTAATTGCTTATGGGATGCTAAACCAACCAATGATAAACCTCACTTGTTCA
Organism: Bubalus bubalis; assembly: GCF_019923935.1. Taxonomy (NCBI): domain Eukaryota; kingdom Metazoa; phylum Chordata; class Mammalia; order Artiodactyla; family Bovidae; genus Bubalus; species Bubalus bubalis. The sequence continues at coordinate 4,731,109 of NC_059171.1, read as the reverse complement.
TCGTGTATGCTCCTTTTTATATGTTGCTGGACTCAATTTACCAGTGTTTTTGAGAACTGTGTTACATTGTAGTTCACAGAACAATACATGTTGTATGCAACATGTGTATGTAATTTCTTTCTTTGTGTAAAGAATTTTTCTGGCTTTGGTATCATAGAAATACTGGTTTCATAAAATAAGTTTGGATGTGTCCCCTCTTCCATTTTCTGGAAGAGTTTGTTTAGGAGTGGTATTATTTCTTTCTTAAATATTTGATGCAATTCATCAGTGAAGCTACTAGGGCCTGGGATTTGACTTGTGGGAAGATTTTAGATTTTTAACCCATTTTTAAAAAAATATAGATCTATTCAGATATTTTTATGTCTTCTGGAGGCAGTTCTGTTAACTCAAGAGTAGTAAAAAGTACTCCGTGGCACACAGCCACTCTCTTTTCCATGGGCTCTCCCCTTCTCCTCAGCCTCTGGTTGAGGAGAAAGATGACTAGGAGTTGACTGAGGTCTCCCTACCCCAAAGGCTATACCCATCCAAGTAGGCTGGGAAACTTTATGATGGCTCTTAGATATGGGTTCCCAAATCATCAACAAGCCCAGGACTGTGGAATGAAAGGTCGATTCAGCTAAGGGGATCTGGGTTGAACTCACAGTGCAGAAGGGAAGCAAGCCCTCTACCCACAGAAGTTCCTTTGTGAATAAAGCCCTTTGGGTCCACTCAAAGTGCTATAGTTTCATGGCTTCGACTGTGGGCCATTTGTTGGTATTGATATTTTAGGTAGAGGTGTGTGTAGAGAGTATAATGGGACATGTGAGTTCCTTCGAAACCCCTTTCCTTTCTCCCTCCTTGTGAGGTTCAAAAAATAATGTTGAATCTCAGTGGGAGAAAGCGCAGACCTGATGGCAAACTTCAAGGCAGCGATGGTGGTGGTGAAAGATGCAATATCTCAATCTAACTATGATGTGACCAGAGACAAAAGCTACTGGGAGCTGGAGGTTTTCAGGGGATCGTTACTAGGTGACCACATGTCCTCTAGCCCCAGCTGTGGTTGTTCCAGACACTGGGACTGTAATGGAGACACTGTATACATTGATGCCAGTTGCTATCCTGTCTCAAACATTGCCAGCACCTCTTTTCTGTTCACTTGCCCCTGAAGACCAAGACTAATTCACATTCATGTGGCAAGGCCGTCAATAGGCTTTCACAGTACCCCACTAGGATTCCTAAACTCCCCTGCTCTTTGCCCCCAGCTGGACTTCAGGATTTTTCAAGAGTGTCTCTGCCATCCAAGATCCAAAATTTATACTATATTGTTCATGATCAGTTGGTTGACAAGTTAAAAGCCTCACTCTAGAAAGATCTGAATTGGTATTATTACACTTTTACCAACAGGCTGATCAACCCCAATAAAATTTAAGGTACTGCTTGTCAAGTAAGTTTTCTTGGAAGCGTGGCTAAATTTGCAACACGTAGTCTCTCTGGTAGTAAAAAAAAAAAATTTGTCTATGGCCCCCTACTACTAAAAGAAGACTCAGCACCATATGAATTCTTCATGTGTTATAGTTAGCATGTGTCTCACTTGGGATTCTACTTAGTCTTCCATATCAGCGAATTCACAGATCAATGTCCTTTAACTGGAGGATCAGATCAGCGGACTGTACTGAAAGCTGTCCAGCGAGCACACTTTCTACCAGTGGGGATCCACAACCATAATTACTGCTTTGATTTAGAAGTTTCTGTGACTGATGATGGTCTTCTGCATTGCAGGCAGATTCTTTACTGTCTGAGCCACGAGGGAAGCCCCTTTTCTATTGCATTTCCTGGCAAAGAGAAGCACCTTATAGCTGGAGGTGCCCTCCTTGATAACAACTATCAGGTAAATTCCTTTTGAAAAAATAATACTAGCTTAGCAAGCAGCACTGGGATATTGTAAAACTGAACACCTGACTCATGGAGGCCTTATGACTTTCCAGCCTGATAATCTCATTTTGGGATGAATCAAATTGAATTCAATTATTGAAAAGGTATGAAGAGCCCCCAAAATCTTATCAGGTCGAAATCGTGTATTCAAGAACACAGCTAGCCTGGCCCAGTGGCTTCTTGGTTTTGCATGAAAAAGTGCAAATTACATCCCAGTTTGTTGACTGAAGCAGGGTTGCTGGTTCAGCAGGGCCCTCTGTTCACAAGGGTCCCTGTAAGTATCTGGCCATGGTCCACGGACGGTTTAGCTAAGCTGAAGCCCTGTGGTGCCCGCCAGGCTGCTGCAGCAGGGAGCCTCAGCACCAGCTATGCAGAATGGAAAATAGACAGGATATTCTACTCAGGAACTGGAGATCAAAAGCAGATTATTGAGTCAGCAGCCTTGATTCCTTTCTATAGTTTATGGCCCCGGAGAGGGGTGTCTTTAGTCTGCCAGTCTGTGGTTTTCCAAGCGACAGACCAAACACCCAGGCCATCGACAATAGTTCATGTCATTAGAAATACAAGCGTGGTTCATCAAGAGGGGAATTGGCCAGAGCTATGAGAATAGGCTTCAGTTAGGTCCATGGAGCCCATTCTCTGATGAGAATAATTGGAATAAAACTGTTGATTGATACTGAACTATTCAGATTGCCGTGACAATGTCTGAATGCATCATCTTTCTAGACATGGCAACACACTGACTATCATATACTGGACAGAAGAAAAAGGACTCCACATTTTTGCTACAGAGGCTGACACGAAATGTTACACTGTGACTTCTGCCAAGATTTGACCATTTGTTCACGGTGAAGAAGGCCATTTGCACAAGATATTGTCCCTGCTCACTTCTGGCAAACTGACTACATTGCCCTTTTGACCCTCTCTTGGGACGACAGCTAATGGTTGTTGGTACTTTTTCAGGTTGTGGCATTGCTGTTCCAATTTGATCAGCGCTCTGTGGCCACACCACTGTGGCCCTTGAAACTCATCTGTGTCACGTGTTTGGCCATTCATAATGTGAGAACTGTACATTACCAAAGCACATCAACGTGCTGAAGGCAAAGGTATTCAGTGTCTTTCATATACACCATTTGAATGCCTCTGATACTGTTTAATGTTTGGATGGCTTCCTCAAAAATCAACCCAGAAATATTTCTGACTCTACCTCTCTCACACCCTTCTGGTCCACACACCTTGGTCAGGTAGTTTGGTCACTGAATAAACCCTAGGGAGTGATCTTCCCTGGTGGCTCAGACAGTAAAGAATCTACCTGCAATGCAAGAGACCCGGGTTCCATCCCCGAGTTGGGAAGATCCCCTGGAGAAGGAAATGGCAACCCACTCCAGTATTCTTGCCTGGTGAATCCTGTGGACAGAGGACCCTGGTGGGCTACAGTTTGTGGGGTTGCAAAGAGTCGGACATGACCAAGTGACTAACACTTTCACTCTCAGAGAGTGATCACCTACTCTTGGCTTCTTCCTGAGTGATGGTCAGGGAGAATAGCATAGGTAGTTATATATTCCTATTTTGAAAACTCAGGAAGCTTTCCTGATTATTGCTGGATTTTATGCTTCTTATTTTCCTCACACAGCAACCCTAACTTACCTGGTTGGTTTAGCCTCTGGGCAGCAATATGACCATAAAGAAGCCAAGAGGATTCAAAATCCATTTTGGTTCACAAGTCTGGGTTCTCTTTTTGGACTGATGTGGTCATAGATTACAAAGATAATAACCACTTGACTGAGTTCACTCTTTGGTAAGTGCTCTTACAGTGGTAATTGTGGCTTTCTAGAAGGGAATATTTAGACTGAAAAATATGGGGATGGAAGGACAACAGTGATCTTGTGTCTTTTAGAGCCATTCCTGGGACCTGTCTTCTGAAGGAAGACTTGTAAAAGATTTGGATTCCCTAAGCTTGAGGATCTTCTACTGTTATGTGGAGATATCACTTGGCCTTCCTTGCTTTGTCTTTTGGGAATCAGGGTTTGGGGAACAGCATAAATGACATTCTAGCTACTGCTATTATATGAAAAATAAATTGTCTTTGTCTCCATCGCCAGCATCCATGAAACTGTGCCCAGCTACCTTATGAGCGGGTTAAATCTCAAGCTTTTCATAGTTGCTGAGAGTCTTGTGATTTCTTCCTTGACCCACTGGTTATTTAGAAGTGTGTTGTTTAATTTTCAAATATGTGAGATTTCTCAAGTTACATTCTGTTGTTGGTTTCTATTGTGCATCTATTGCTGTTGAAGGAAGTGTTTTGTATGATAGAAATATTAAATTTTTTGAGACTTGTTTTATATCCTGACATTATGTCTATCTGAAGGAATGTCCCATAAGTGCTTGAAATAAATATATATTCTGCTTCTGTTTGGTGGAGCATTCTATAAATGTCAATTAGATCAGTTTGATTGATAGTGGTGTGCAGATCTTCTATATCCTTATTGATTTTCTATCTAGTTATTGAGTGATATACTGACATCTGCAACTATAGCTGCTGAATTGTCTATTTCTCCTTTTAGTTACATTAGTATTTCTCCTTTTAGTTACATTAGTATTTCTCCTTTTAGTTACATTAGTATGACTGCATGTATTCTGGGGCTGTGTTTTTAGAGGTGTATGCATTTATAATTGTTATATCTTCTTAATGCACTGATCCTTTTGTTAATATCATTACAAAATACCTTTCTTTGTCTCTAGTAATCTTTTAGTCTTTAAGTTATTTTGTCTTAATAATATTACTATTCTACTTTTCTTACAGTTAATGTTTACATGATAAACTTTTCCATTCTTTTACTTTGTACTTGATTGTGTTTTGAGTCTAAAGTGTGTCTCATATAGACAGCATATAGTTGGATTGATAATTTTATTCAGTATGACAATCTCTGCCTTTTGTTGTTGTGTTTGTATATTCTCATTTAACATTATTGATATTGTCGTATTTACCTATGTCACTTTGCTATTTGTTTTTTTATGTCTTATGTATTTTTGTTCTTCTATTTTATTGTTTATTGTTTATTTTATTTATTGTTATATTTTATCATTTATTTCTTGTTTATCTATTTATTGTTAAATAGATTTTTTTTTTCTATACCATATGGCCTTTGGGATCTTAGTTCCTTAACCAGGAATCTAACCTGGGTCCTGGCAGTGAAAGTGTTTAACCACTGGACTGCTAGGGAATTCCCTAAAGAAATATTCTTAATGTTCCATTTAATTCCTCTGTTGATTTGTTCAGTTATTTTCTTAGTAGTTGGCCTGGTAATTACAGAATCCACCTTTAATCCAAGTCAATTTCCAGTTACTTCCAGTTAAAATATGACAACTTTGCTGCTGTGGCTCATTTTCTTCTCTTTTCTTGGTGCTTTTACTGCCATATATGTTATATTTATATATTTAATAAGCCCTACATTTAAGTTTCAGAGTTATTACCTAAAATAATCTAAGATATTTTTAAAGAATTCAAACAATGTGTGTATACACCCATGGAGTCTTTTATATTTATCCATATATTTAATATTTCTGGTTCTTTTTCTTCCTTCCCTTTGATCCAAGTTACTTTCTCTCAGTCTGAAGAATTTCCTTCAGTAAGCCTTCTAGCAATGAATTCTTTCAGTTTTTGTTAAAGTGCCTTCACATACATTTTCACATTCATTATTACTACTAATACGTGAAATGAATCAATAATATACACTCATTTTACTTTTTACATTTTTTAAAAATTGCAGTATTAGTTGACTCAGAATATTGTGTTACTTTTTTGATGTACAGCAAAGCGATTCAGTTATATATATATATTTTCCAGATTCTTTTCCATTATAGGTTATTATAAGATATTGAATATTGTTCCCTAAGCTATATAGTAAATCCTTGTTGTTTATCTATTTTATGTGTAGTGGTGAGTATTTGTTGACACCATACTCCTAATTTATTCCTTCCCCCTTTCCCCTTTGGTAACCATAATTTTGTTTTCTATGCCTGTGAGTTTGTTATCTGTTTTGTAAAATAAATTCATCTGTGTGGTTTTTTAGATTCCAGAAATAAGTGATATCGTATAATATTTGTTTTTCTGTGTCTAACTTTACTCAGTATGATAATTTCATGTCCATTCATGTTACTGCAAAAGGCAATATTTCATTCTATTTTATGGCTGTGAATGTCTATCTGGGGCGTCTCAGGTGGCACAGTGGTAAAAAATCTGCCTGCCAATGCAGGAGACACAGGAGACACGAGTTAGATCCCTGGGTTGAGAAGATCCCCTGGTGTAAAAAATGGCCATATCCTTGTCTAGAAAATTCCATGGACAGAGGAACCTGGGGGGCTACAGTCCATGGATTCACAGAATCAGACTTGACTGAGCACACACACACAGTATTTATCCGTCTGTCTATTTACTGCATCTTCTCTATCCATTCATCTGTTGATGGACACTGAGGTTGCATGCATGACCTTGTAAGTAGTGTCATTTTAGAGTTGAGATAACTGGGGAGCGTCAAGCTTGGATGTAGGATAAACCTTATTCTTCTTTTCAATGAAAGCCTATTACTGATTTTCTTTTCTTTTTCTGATAACTGAAGGTGTAAAGTTTAAAAAATATTTATTTTATTAATATGCTGCTGCTGCTAAGTCGCTTCAGTCATGTCTGACTCTGTGTGACCCCAGAGATGACAGCCCACCAGGCTCCCCTGTCCCTGGGATTCTCCAGGCAAGAACACTGGAGTGGGTTGCCATTTCCTTCTCCATTTTATTAATATATTTATATAGATATATTAAGTTCAATTGAGAATTGAGCTTCTTTCAATTTGTCTATTTTTAGAGCAAAAAATCAGTTTCTGCACTATAAGTTAGTAATTTTTTAAAATCTGAAAAAATCTGAATAATTTTTATGATAAACTGAAATTCTCTCATATATATATATATATATATATATATATATATATGGAAGGATTCGTGTCCACTTCACTAATAGGAAAAGTTAGGTACTCAAGCTCTGTATAGATTTTGGGGATATGTCTGAAGACAAAGTATATGAGTTATATTTCCTGGAGGCAAATGCTGACCCAGAACACCCACCTGCTCCTTATAAAGTATATCTCAAGAGGATTTGATAAGTATTCTCATATTTTCTATTCTACTCTATCCATTGTGTTCTGCCTTTTTTTCCTTTTATATTTCTTAGTGTTTTCCATATTTTTGGCTGCTAGACCTTACCCTTTACTATATGCTCTAAAGAAATTGCTTGACCTTTTGAACATCTACCTTTAAATAAATAGATAAATAAATAACCCAGACATGAACCAAATTAGCCTAATTCTCTTGAAGTATGCAAAAAGACCCACTGTATACTCGAAACTCCCTTTATTCAGGACAATGAAACAGAGTGTCTTCCTTCTGGCTCTGTGCAGCCATACCTGAGGACATGATTTCCTTTGGGGTCAGGACGGCCAGGTAGGAAACGTTAACCAGTAAGTAGATCAGGGCTACGAGGGTAAGTGCAGTGACCACACATTTGGGGATATTCTCACTAGGGCTTTTCAACTCTCCTGCAAAAAAAAAAGTGCCACTCAGAAAAAATGACTAATCAGATCATCTTTGGAAATAGCTTCATTATAACACACAATAACTAAAAGAAATAGACATGACTACACACAGCAAGAGTTGAATGCTTATTTACCGAGTTTAGACAAAGTATTAACTTCAGCAGCAATGGAATTTTGCTGAACTCTGGGTTTTACTCTTGTATCTTTGATGTGCCCAACATAAGCTTTTTGGATAAGAGAACAACTCAGAAAACCTGGATTCTAGGCCAGGAGGACTGGAGCAAATATTCCCTTACCATACGGCCAACACTATAGAAGTACACGTTTGTGTTAATGAAGTGATGGAATAGCTCCTCTGTTAATCTGGTCACAACAGTCTAGGACATTAGGGTATATTCTCCTGCTCTTTTCACTCCTTGGGTTAAGTTTCTAGACTAGCTAAATCTTAGATTAAACTTGACTGTATATTGCCAACACCAGTTTGACACAGATGTTTAACTACTTGGAACATTTTTAACTTAGAGTATGCAACTCCCTCAAAATAATTCACATGTATTAAAAAGAAAAATTTAAAGAACATAAAGATTTAGAGCGGAGAAGGCAATGGTACCCCACTCCAGTACTCTTTCCTGGAAAATCCCATGGACGGAGGAGCCTGGTAGGCTGCAGTCCTTGGGGTCGCTAAGAGTCGGACATGACTGAGCGACTTCACTTTCACTTTTCACTTTCATGCATTGGAGAAGGAAATGGCAACCCACCCCAGTGTTCTTGCCTGGAGAATCCCAGGGACGGGGAAGCCTGGTGGGCTGCCGTCTATGGGTTCACACAGAGTCGGACACGACTGAAATGACTTAGCATAGCATAGCAAAGATTTAGAGAAAAAAAGCTCAGGTACATATGTATCTAAACCTTGAGATGGAGAAAGATTTTTCAAGTATGGAGATAATGAAAAGTTAAAAGATAGATAGTTTAATACTTATAGGCATTAAACTTGTAGTCTTTAAGATTGAAATTTTTAAAATCTTATGAACAAAATGAAAAAAAAAAAAAAAAAGCCAAACAACAGGGACTTCACTGGTGGTCCAATGGTTAAGAATCCACCCGGAAATGCAGGAGACATGGGTTTGATCCTTGCCAGGGAACTAAGATCCCACATGCTGCAGGGCAACTAAGCCCACATGCTTTAGCTACTGAGCCCGCATGCCCAACTAGAGTGCCCATGCACCACAAAAGACCCTGCAGGCCACAACTAAGACTTGACAGACAGGTTAATGATAAACTAAGAAAGCCATTTACCTGTCTTACAAGGAAGAAACTGGTCATTAACATTTGCAAAACTCTGCCTCTCACTAGACATTGAAGAAAGAGTGAGTTCTGAAATTTTATTTTCACAACTTTAAGTGACTAAAGAATGAAAAAGGTTTGATGACTTTAGGTGCCATCATTTTAATTCACACTAATAGACATTTGTAAAGCCTTTCTGGGTTGCAATTTGGCAATATTTCTCAAGACATTTCTAAATATTTGTATGGTTCACTTGGTAATTTTACTAAGATTTTTCAAGACTTTTTTCCTAATAAAACAATGAGAGATCCACAAAGGTTTATATAAAAGGATGCTGATTGGAACAATAACTATAAAATTTTGAAGTGAAAAACTAGAAAAAATTCTGGTATCCAACAATGGGAGATGTTTGAAAAATGGTCAAATTGCATATGATAAAATGTGTATTCATTTAAAAGCATTTATATTTAATAATATTTATGAATTCTCACTATGTGCTTTAAGCAAAATAAATGATGAGTATATGCATAAGTGTGATCCCTGCATGTGTGTACATATGAGATAATTGGTAATCTTCATTTTAATTTATATATTCTGTATTTAAATTTTTCTCTGATGAGCTTCTGCTATTAAAATATTTGTTCAGTAAAAAAAAATTGTTGTTGAGTCCTTAAGCTGTATTAGTTCTACACTTACTTGTTTTAATTTGTAAACACCCAGAAAATATTTTGCTTTCCAAAGATAGAAAACCACATTTGTAGAGAGTTTAGTGCATTTCCACCCACCTGATAGAAGAGAAACACACATTATAGAGAAATAATGTGTTTCTTAGAATTAAGCTGACTAACCCTTGTATATTTATAGCTTGGTGGAGCTCTTTATAATTTAAAAATAATAACTTTACCTGCTATTCGGACAAGGACTCCCCAACCAGAATATGCAAACAATCCTTGTAAGAAGGCTTCGGCAATCTGTGAAGCATCCGGAACGTCAGCATCGAAAGCTTTCTCAAACCTGGCCAGGTTCTCTCTTCTTCCTCTCACCAACAGCACGATTCCAGTTACAGAGATGAAGCCGAGAACTGTCATTTTGACAGCCGTACTGACAGTCTGAAACCACGTCACCTCCTTCACTCCCCGAGCATTCAGAATTCCCAAGCACCACAAGATAGCCAACGCCAAACATTTCTTTGGCATCTCAGGAACAAAACACCCAGGATAGAAAGGCTGCGTAATGTAGCCCGCTAGCAGCAAGCTGCGGGCAGCAATTCCTGCGGGAGTACTGAATAGATTGATCCAGAGGTAGAAGAAAGCAATAAAGGGTCCAAGAGACCTTTTGAGGAAATAATACTGTGCTCCGCTTCTAGGGAAGGTGGTCCCCAGCTCTGCGTGACTCAGGGCAGCCAGCATAGACACCAGGGCACAAGCAGCCCAAATGCTTAGGGACACCCCCACGTTGAGTGAAGAGTATTTTAACACCCCTATAGGAGCAATAAATATTCCCGCACCTATGATGATACTGAATAAAAAAATTGTCCCATGGAAATATCCTATTACCCGCCGTAGCTGAGTGCTTTCTCCCACCTTCATTTTCTCAAGTCTGACACTTAATGTCCAAAGCTAACATAAATTCAGTGTTTCCTCTGTGACACTTCTGATCTTCTTACAGTTAAATGCTTTGGTTCCCTCCTCTTGTCTTCCTCAAATAAACTTCCTCACAGCCCTTAGCATAGTAGTAAAAAAAAAAAAAGTTAACTTGTAAAGTTAATTAAACTGAAGTTTATGAGATCTTAAAATTAGGGTTAAAATGTTTTACTGTTAAACATTTTAAAAGTTAAACACAATTAAACAAGTTAGACACAGCTAATTGGGAATAAGAGATGAAAACTTCCCAGTCGGGTTTCCTCTATGGATATGTAACCACATTCATTTTGATCCTTAAACAAGTAATTCTTTAAAACTTTGTACTCTAAGGAAGTTTGCAAAGAATGACAAAAATACAAGGTCTGAATCATAAGTTTGCCCCTTGTTAGCAGATCTTGGTTTCAATCACACACACACACACACACACACACACCTGCCACTTACTAGAAAATCCATGTCACTTTTGATTATTTTTTTATTTTGAAAAATGGGACTGATAATCCTTATCTTATTTTTTCTTTAATAGAATCAAATAAGGTAATTTACTGATGAAGCAAATACTAGTACAGAGTTTCTAGTGCTATACCTAACATAGTTTGCATGTGTGCTCAGGTGTGTATGACCCTTTGGACTGCTGCCCACCAGGCTCCTCCATCCATGGCATTTTCCAGGCAAGAGTACTGGAGTGGGTTGCCATTTCCTCCTTCAGGGGATCTTCCTGACCCAGGGATCGAACCCACATCTCCTGCGTCTCCTCCATGGGCAGGCTTATTTTTTACCACTGAGCCACCTGGGAAGCCCCACCTAACATATTTTAGGGATCCATAAAAGTTAGTTTTGTCATTTGGTTATTTTCAGTTCAGTTAAGTTCAGTCCCTCAGTCGTGTCCAACTCTTTGTGACCCCATGGACTGCAGCATGCCAGGCCTCCCTGTCCATCACCAACTCCCAGAGTTTCCCCAAACTCACATCTGTTGAGTCAGTGATGCCATCCAACAAACTCATCCTCTGTCATCCCCTTCTCCTCCTGCCTTCAATCTTTCCCAGCATCAGGGGCTTTTCAAATGAGTCAGCTGTTTTCATCAGGTGGCCAAATTATTGGAGTTTCAGCTTCAATATCAGTCCTTCCAATTAATATTCAAGACTGATTTTCCTTAGGATGGACTAGCTGGATCTCCTTGCAGTCCAAGGAACTTTCAAGAGTCTTTTCCAACACCACAGTTCAAAAGCATCAATTCTTCACTGCTCAGCTTTCTTTATAGTCCAACTCTCACATCCATACAGGACCAGTGGAAAAACCATAACCTTGACTAGACGGACCTTTGTTGACAAAGTAATGCCTCTGCTTTTTAATATGCTGTCTAGGTTGGTTATAACTTTCCTTAAAAGGAGTAAGCATCTTTTAATTTCATGGCTGCAAATCACCATCTGCAGTGATTTTGGAGCCCCCCCAAAAAAGAGTCTGTCACTGTTTCCACTGTCTCTCCATCTATTTGCCATGAAATGATGGGACAGGATGCCATGATCTTAGTTTCCTGAATGTTGAGCTTTAAGCCAACTTTTTCACTCTCCTCTTTCACTTTCATCAAGAGGCTCTTTAGTTCTTCTTCACTTTTTGCATAAGGGTGGTGTCATCTGCATATCTGAGGTTATAGATATTCCTCCCGGCAATCTTGATTCCAGCTTGTGCTTCATCTAGCCCAACTTTCTCATGATGTACTCTGTATATAAGTTAAATAAGCAAGGTGACAATATACAGCCTTGACGTACTCCTTTTCCTATTTGGAACCAGTCTGTTGTTCCATGTCCAGTTCTAACTGTTGCTTCCTGATTTGCATACAGATTTCTTAAGAGGCAGGTCAGGTGGTCTGGTATTCCCACCTCTTTCAGAATTTTCCACAGTTTATTGTGATCCACACAGTCAAAGGCTTTGGCATAGTCAACAAAGCAGAAATAGATGTTTTTCTGGAACTCTCTTGGCTTGTCAATGATCTAGCAGATGTTGGCAATTTGATCTCTGGTTCCTCTGCCTTATTTAAAACCAGCTTGAACATCTGGAAGTTCACAGCTCACGTATTGCTGAAGCCTGGCTTGGAGAATTTTGAGCATTCCTTTACTAGCGTGTGAGATGAGTGCAATTGTGTGGTAGTTTGAGCATTCTTTGGCATTGCCTTTCTTTGGGATTGGAATGAAAACTGACCTTTTCCAATCCTGTGGCCACTGCTGAGTTTTCCAAATTTGCTGTCATATTGAGTGCAGCACTTTCACAGCATCATCTTTCAGGATTTGCAATAGCTCAAGTGGAATTCCATCACCTGCACCAGCTTTGTTAATCCAGTTTTCTGTTGATGGATGGGGCTGTGTTCCCTCCTGGCTATTTACCTGGGGCCAAACTATGGTGGAGGTAATGAAGATAATGGTGAGCTCCTTCAAAAGATCCCATGAATGCCCTGCTACACTCAGTGTCCCAACCCTGAGCAGGCCATCACCGACCCACGGCTCTGCTGGAGGCTCCTGGACACTCACAGCAAGTCTGGCACAGTCTCCTGTGGGGTCACTGCTCCTTTCTCCTGGGTCCTGGTGTACAAAGTTCTGTTGTGCCCTCCAAGAGTCTATTTCCCAGTCCTGTGTAAGTTCTGGCAGCTCTACGGTGGGGTTAGTAGCGATCTCCTCCAAGAGGGCTTATGCCACACTCGGATCTGCTGCACCCAGAGCCCCCGTTCCTGCAGCAGTCCACTGCTGACCGTCACCTCCACAGGAGACGCTCAGACACAGTTCTGTCTCAGTCTCTGTGGGGTCCCTGGGTCCTGGTGCTCACAAGGTTAGTTTGAGCCCTCTAAGCATCTCTGGTGGGAATGGGGTTTGATTCTAAATGTGATTTTGCCCCTCCTACCATCTTGCCAAGGCTTCTCCTTTGCCCATGGACATGGGGTAGCTCCTCACAGCTGCTCCAGTGCCTACCATCTTACTGGGGTTTCTCTGACCTTGGACGTGGGGCATCTCTCATGGCTGCTCGCTGCTCCAGCACCATGCAGCCACCGAAATAATTGGTTATTTTAATTATCACTATCTGCATTATATACAGAGTTCTTCAGCTTCTTTAAGGTCTTTTATTATTTTTTAAATTTTACTTTTTATTATTTTTATGTAAGGTCTTTAAAAATTTTTTTTAGTTAGTTGCAAATTAGACTTCACTTTTGACAAACAGCTCACTTTGTACACATATTTAGGGTTTTACATTTTCCGGGTCAACACTCTAGTAGGGGCATGATTAATCTTTTAGCATTATTAATTTTTTCTATGTTTTCAGCTAGTCTGATTTAGGGCACACTCTACTGAGCATCTGCTTTTTGCCTGGTACTGTGTGAATCAGTGCATGTACAGGAGTGACTGAGACATGGTCTGGATCTTGTTCACCAGTTTACTCTGGCACCTGGCCCAGCTCAGGTTACACGGTATGTCTCAGTAAATCTGTTTTGACAATTCTTATCCTCCAGAAGCTACTGTTTAGAGAAGATGTATATAAATTCAGTTCAGTTCAGTTCAGCTCAGTCGCTCAGTTGTGTCCGACTCTTTGCGACCCCATAAATTGCCCCTCCTACCATCTTGCCAAGGCTTCTCCTTTGCCCTTGGATGTGGGGTAGCTCCTCACAGCTGCTCCAGTGCCTACCATCTTACTGGGGTCTCTCTGACCTTGGATGTGGGGCACGCCAGGCCTCCCTGTCCATCACCAACTCCCAGAGTTCACTCAAACTCACGTCCATCGAGTCGGTGATGTAGACTTTTTAATACTGTTTGTGAGCTTCAGTGTGATAATATTAATAGCTAACATTTGTCTGGCACCTGCTGTGTGTCCAGAACTTATATTAAAAACTTATATTAAAACACTTATATTAATTCTTTAAGTCAAATCGACAACCTGTGATATAGTACAGATAGATAAGGAAATTAAGGAATAATAAGTAATTTGTCAAGATTACCTAACTATTCACTTTAATTAATGAATTTAATGTACTTTACACGTTTTAAATATATATTTATGATTTTACTGAAAAAGAAATCCATAAAGCCACAAGGAACCAAGAAACAACTTGCAGTATTGAGTCAGACTCACAGCTCTGAGCACACTATCAGCTTCCCTCTCCTCTCACAAGTGGCACAATTACAATGGCCTGTCAGCGTAGGTTATTGCAACTGGATAAATAGACTTTAATTCAAGTCTTGGCTGTAGAACAGTATTCTGAAGATCACTAGGCATATTATGACATCCTGTCCTATCACTTCATGGTAAATAGATGGGGAAAAAGTGGAAACAGTGACAGATTTTACTTTTTCAGGTTTTAAATTCACTGCAGATGGTGACTGCAGCCACAGAATTAAAAGATGCTTCCTCCTTGGAAGAAAAGCTATGACAAAACTTGCCAGCATATTAAAAAGCAGAGACATCACTTTGCCAATAAAGGTCCATGTAGTTCAAGCTATGGTTTTTCCAGTCGCTATGTATAGATATGAGAAGGTTGGACCATAAGAAGGCTGAGCATCGAAGAATTGATGCTTTTGAATTGTAGTGCTGGAGAAGATTCTTGAGAGTCCCTTGGACAGCAAGGAGATCAAACCAGTCAATCCTAAAGAAAATCAACTGTGAATATTCATTGGAAGGACTAATACTGAAGCTGAAGTGCCAATACTTTGGCCCACTGATGTGAAGAGCTGACTCATGGGAAAAGGTCTGATGCTGGAAAAGACTGAAGGCAGGAGGAGAAGGGGGCGACAAAGGATGAGATGGTTGGATGGAATCATCGACTCAGTGGACATGAGTTTGAGCAAACTCCAGGAGATAGTGAAGGGCAGGGAAGCCTGGCGTGCTGCAGTCCACGAGGTTGCAAAGGGTTGGACATGACTTGGTGACTGAACAGCAAAAGACATATTTCTACAGTTACAAGCAAAACTCGTTGGGAATAGTCTATAATTTTTGTAGCTTAAAAACAGTCACAGACCGATGGAACAGAATAGAGAAATAAATGCATGTGTCTATAGTCAACTAGTATTTGACACAGAAGTCAAGAATACTCAGTGAGGTAGGGATAGTCTCTTCAATCAATGGTGTTGGAAAAATAGGATATTTACATGCAAAATTAGATACCTATCTTATACCATGAGGCATGCATGCTCACAATAATTAAACTCAAAACGGGATCAAAGATTTAAACATAACAGTTAGTAGTGTAAAACTCCTGAAAAAAAAGAGAAAATAAGATGCTCAAATTGGTCTTACCAAAGATTTTTTTGGATATCACACCAAAAGTGTGAGCAACAAATGCAAAAATAAACAAGTAGGACTACATCAAATGAAAAAGATTCTGCACAGCAAGAGAAGCAGCAGGCAAAATGAGATAGCATGGGATATCTGCAAACCATCTATCTGATAAGGGTTCATATCTAATATATAAGGAACTCATTTATATAGCTCAATAGCAAAAAAAGAGTCTAATTAAAAGCTGGCAGAGGACTTAAAAGTAGCTAACAGGTACATGAAGAGATGCTGATTGCTTTTTTTGTAGCTGTTTACTTGTAACTCTCAGAGAAGGCAATGGCACCCCACTTCAGCACTCTTGCCTGGAAAATCCCATGGAAGGAGGAGCCATGGTGGGCTGCAGTCCATAGAGTCGCTAAGAGTCGGACACGACTGAGTGACTTCCCTTTCACTTTTCACTTTCCTGCATCAGAGAAGGAAATGGCAACCCACTCCAGTGTTCTTGCCTGGAGAATCCCAGGGATGGGGGAGCCTGGTGGGAGGCCATCTCTGGGGTCGCACAGAGTCGGACACGACTGAAGAGACTTAGCAGCAGCAGCAGTAGCACTTGTAACTCTGGGCTTCCCAGGTGGCACAGTGGTAATAAATCCACTTATCAATGCAGGTGATGCAGGAGATGTGAATTTGATCCCTGGGTTGGGAAGATCTCCTGGAGGAGGAAATGGTAACCTGCTCCAGTATTTTTGCCTGAAAAGTTCCATGGGCAGAGGAGCCTGGTGGGTTGTGGTCCACGGGTGTGCAAAGAGTTGGACACGACTGAGTACACACACACGCACTTGTAACTCTCCCCTTGTCTCTATGCTTTTAATTCCTAAGATAGTTATTTGATTTTGGTGTTTATGTTTGACTGTGCTTGTGAATAACTTTTAGAAACATCCTGACTGCACTAGCTTTTCTGTGTTAACAATAAACTAGGTTTTTGGAATATTTGTCATATTGAAAACACAGGATCTTTGTTCTGGTTGACTGTGTAACCTTAGAAATTTCCTTTGATTTCAATGGATTTGTTTCTGTCATTTATAAGTTAATGAAGCAGGACTTCATCTATAACTCTCAAACTGAAATACTCATTGCTCAAATAACTATGTGCCAGAGAGTGAGATGAAGCCATGGGACCAATGTCATTCATCTTCCACAAAGTACATTTTTTTCAGAAAATTTTTGAAGCATTTATTTAAGCATTCTAAATTTATTTTGCAACACTTACTTCAAGCATGCATATATTATGGTGCAGAAAGTGAAATTAACATGATTTTGAAGATAAAAATAATCTTCAAAGATATCATAGTCATCCCACTGAGATGGAATGGACCCCATACTCTGCCATCCAAAATTTGGTTCAGATATCAAAACCTATGATATTTCTTCTTTTTAATTGACATGTAATTGAAACATAACACATGCTAGTTTTAGGTGTACAGCAGTATTGTGGTGAAATGATCCCCACAGTCAGTTTAGCTCACATCCATCGCCACATATAGTTACACATTTTTCTTGTGACAAGAACTTTTAGGACCTATTCTCTTAGCAACGTTCAAATAGGCTGTCCCTATGGCTTACTTAGAGGTGGAAGTTTGTAATGCATTTTGACCACATTCACCTGTTTCACCCAGTTGCCGTCAGTCTGTTCTCTGGCAAACACCAATCTGTCCTCTATAATTAAGAGTCTTTCTATTTGTTTAAGTGACATCATACAGTATTTGTCTTTCTCTATCTGATTTATTTCACTTAGCATAATGTCCTCAAGGTCCATCCATATCATGGCAAATGGCAAGATTTCTTGCTTTTTCATGGCTGAATGATGTCTTAATATATAAATTTAATCTCCATATATGGTGAGTAGGATACGACTGAGAGACTTTCAAAAAAAAAAATATGTGGGTTTACTTCTGAGCGCTCGACTCTGTTCCATTGATCTATCTGTCTGTTTTTATGCCAATACTTTATTGGTCATTATAGTAATAACTTCGTAATATAGTTTGAAATTAGGAACCATGATGCCTCCAGCTTTGTTCTTCTTTTTGTCAAGATTGTTTGGCTCTTTGGGGTCTTCTGTGGTTCCATGCAAATTTTAGACTTGTTTGTAAATTGTATGGACATTTTAACAATATTGATTTTTCCAGGCCACGAGTATGGAATCTCTTTCCATCAATCTATTGTCTGGCAAACCCCTATCTGTCCTCTGCATTTATGAGTTTGTTTCTTTGCTTCTAGCTTTCCACTTAACTTATGCCTTTTTCAGTTGTCTTCATCAGTGTCTTCAGGAGACTGTCACTGAGAGTGGTCACAAGTCTTCACCAGACTCCTTTCTTCCTGCACCTGAGCACATTAGCAGTTAAAGAAATAAAGTGGACAACTGCTATTCCCATATACACTGAAACCACGTACTGAAGCTTCAGAAAAATCTAAATTTCTCAAGACTGCAAAATCACCAAACAAAATCCTTTCTGTGGAGATCCACCGTGGAACATCAGGGATGGAAAGGCTAGGTTATACGCTCTACTGGCTGTGATGTTCTGCAGGCACCTCATGCTGCTGAGACATCAGGCGGATCAGAAGGTAGAGAGCAGAGCGCTGTGCTCCACTTCCAGAAAGCTGTCCTGTCTCCGCATGACTAAGAGCAGACCTCGCCTGAACACACAGCCCGAACAGCTGCGACAGGTCTCTCCCTGAGGGAGAAGTATTTCAGTGTCTCTGGGAGACAGAAAGGTTCCCAAACCTGGTTTTCTGAAATCCTTGATTCCCGAAACAAAAAATTCATTCCCTTTAGAAGCTTGGTGGTTTCTATTTTGCACTTTTAACAGTTTTCAAAAAGTCATTGGTCATGATCATTTTTTTCCCTATTTGTCTCTCAAAAGATCTCACATAATTATCTGAAGAGAAATAAGGAAGCTTGTTTTTTTTAACCATTTTGTTATAAAATTTTATTTTGGTTAATTATCATGCCGTTTAGATAATTTAACATATAAAAAACCAGGAGATCTTGGCTCTGGAATTATTTTTTTAAAATTAATTATTGATGAGATTTTGTATAAATTACTTGTCTGTGTGGGGACTTTGTTTCCTCATCTGTAAAATGTGAGAATTAGACAACTGTAAATCTGTCTGGGCTTTAGCAACATTCATCTTACAAAACATGTACTTTTACTCAGGTTTTTGTGTTTTTCAGAAATACTGTGGTTAATGTGTTTTTAAAATTGTAGGTCATGTTAAATGGTGAACACAAGAAATACAACCGAGGTAAAAAGGACAGTGCTGGCGTTTAATGTTTAACATTAAACACATATTGGATTTAAACTTTTACCAACATTATGCTTGGTAGACTTTAAGAACTTTTTATACTTAAAAAAATATTGTAAAATCAGATTTTAGGCTAAGTAATGCTAATTTTTTTCTTCCACGTTTCAGAAAGGGACTGATTACAAGGATCCAGCCCTGTGTGAGAGATTTAAAAAATCTGCTCAACAGAATATCAATTAGTAAAATTACAAGAAATAATGAAGTTAAAAATCATTTTGCTGCAGTCATCATAATAATTGATTCAAACAAGAATGCTCAATGGCTGTTAAACTTTGAGTAAAAACTTGATAAAATCTTTAAACAGTTCCAAAGACTTTCCCATAAATTATTTACTAATATTAATGGAAAAACTAGTAGCTGCATTGGAGAAAATGGAGGAATTCTATCTTAGACAAGTTTTCAAAAGTAACTAACCTAAGCAGTAATGGAACAATGTACAGCCAGTGGTTATTCCTGCTAAAGTGTATAAACTGAATCTATCCACAGAGAAACTTCAGAGAAATCCAAATTAAGGAACACTAAAAAAATGTTAATGTCATGAAACAATAAAATATTAGCAAACTGAATTCAACAATATATTAAAAAGATCATACACCATGATCAAATGGGATGCAAAAATGTTTCAATATCTGCAAAGCAATCAATGTGACATATCATATTGACAAAACATAAGATAAAAATCACAAGACCATTTCAACAGGTGCAAAAACCATCAACATTCATTCATGATTAAAATTCTCATCAGAATTGGTAGAGGGAACAGACTTTTTGCATCTATATGAAATACCAATATTGACCTATAATTTTCTTTTCTTTGTAGCATCTTTGTCTGGCTTTAGTATTAGAGTACTGTGGCCTTGTATAGTGAATTTGGGAGTTTCTCTCCTTTTCAATTTTTTTGGGAAAAGTTTGAGAAGGAGAGCTATTCAGTCTTCCTTATATGTTGGGTAGAATTCCCCTGTGAAGCTTTCCAGTATTGGACTTTTGTTTACTGGGAGTTGATTACTAATTTAATTTCGTAACTGGTAATTGGCCTGCTCATATTGTCCATTTCTACTTGATTCAGTCTTAGAAGATTGTGTGTTTCTAGAAATTTATCCATTTCTTCTAGGTTGTCCAATTTGTTGGCATTTAGCTATAAATAGTGTTCTTTTATGATTTTTAGTATCTCTGTGATAGCAGTTGTAATTTCTCCTCTTCATTTCTTACTTTGTTTATTTTTGTCCTTTCTTTTATATTAATGAATCTGACTAAAGGCTTATCAGTTTTTAAAATTAAAAAATTTGTCCTTGTCATTAATCTTTTCTATTCTTTGTTAATCTCCATTTATTTCCTCTTTAGTCTTTATTATGTCCTTCTTTCTTTTGACTTCGGGCTTTGCTTGTACTTTTTCTGGTTCTATTAGATGGTATTTTAGGTTGTTTATTTGAAGGATTTTTTTTTTGTTTATTGTAAAAGGCTTATATCTCTAAAATATTCCTTCCGGTAACTTCCTTTGCCATGTTCCTGAAAGTTTTATCTGTCTCAAGTTATTTTCTGATTTCCTCTTTTATTTTTTTCATCAACCAGCTGGTTTGTTAGTAGAATGTTTAGTCTCCACACGGTTTTTTTTCCTGTAAATAATTTTTAGTTTCACAGCACTGTGGTGGAGAAAATGCCTGGTATAATCTCTAACCTCTTAAATTTGATGATACTTGTTCTGTGGACGACCACATGATCTGTGCTGGAGAATGTTATATGTGCACTGAAAAAAATGTGTACTGTTTTAAGTGGAATGCACTACAATCACTTATCAACTTCACTTGGTTTAATACATCACTTAAGAGTACTGTTTCCTTATTGATTTTCTGCCTGGATGATTTGTCGGTTGACACGTGGGGTGTTAAGTTCTCGTACTATTATTGGATTATTGCCAATTTCTTTCCTCATGTTTGTTTATATTTGCTTCATATTTTTAGGTGCTCATATTTTAGGTGCTTTGATCACTGGGTTGGGACAATCCCTTGGAGAAGGAAATGGCAACCCACTCCAGTATTCTTGCCTGGAAAATCTCAGGGACAGAGGGACCTGGTGGGCTAATGCCATGGGGTCACAAAGAGTCAGGCGTGACTTAGTGACCAAACAACAATAACAAAAATTTTATGTGCATATATGTTAACAAATGTTATATCCTCTTCTTGTGTTGACTCTTTCATCATTATGCAGTGCCTTTCTTTGTTTTTTGTTGCAGTCTTTGTCTTGTATGATACTGCTACCTCAACTTTCTTTTAGTTTCCATTTGTATGGCATATGTTTTTCCATCCCCTCACTTTCAATCTGTGTGTGTCTAGTTCTGAAATGAGTCTTGTAGGCAACAAATAAATAGGTCTTATTTTTTAAATCTAATCTCTCACCCTGTGATTTTTGCTTGAAAAATGTAGTCCATTGGCACTTAACGGTGATTATTGCTAATTTGTACTTACTGCCATTTTGTTGCTTGTTTTATGGCTGTGTTCATTGTTCTTCTTTTAGCTTCTTCCCTTGTGATCTGATGATTTGCTCTAGTGATATGCGTGTGTTCTCTCCTCCCTAGTTTATACAGCTATCATAGGTTTTTGATGTGGTTACCATGACGTTTAAATACTTCAGCCTATACTTATAGGTTTGGCGGCTTTAAATTGGTAGTCATTTAAGTTCAAACACATTCTAAAGATCTACCTTTTTACTCCTGTGTCCTCTCCACATTTTGTATTTTTGTTTTTATGTTTTACATCTTCCTGTCTATCCCTTAACTATTTATTGTGGTTATAGTTGATTTTACAACCCCAGTTTTAAGTCTTTGTGCCAGCTTATTTTAGTGGTTGCCCCATAGACTTTTTCATATATGTATTTGCCTTACTAATGGGATTTTTTCTTTCCTATAAATCTATCCTTTTTGTGGCCTTATCTTTTATACTTAATGAGAAACTTCTAGCACTTTTTGTAATTTTGGTGTAGTTTCGATGAGCTCCTTTAGTTTTTGCTTGTCTGACAAGCTCTCTTTATCTCTTTTCTAATTCTGAATGATAACCTTGTGGCTACAGTGTCCTAGGTTTTAGGTTTTTTTTTCCTTTCAGCTCTTTAAATATTATGCCGCTCCTTTCTGTCCTGCAAAATAGTTGCAGAAAAATCAGCTGATAGCCTTTACAGGGGCTCCTTTGTATGTAACCCTTTGTTCTCTTTTGAAGCCTTAAAAATTCTCTAACTTTTGCCATTTCAATTGTGGTATGTCTTCTTGTGGATATCTTTGAATTTATCTTGTTTGGGGCTCTCTTTGATTTCCCTACTTGGAAATCTGTTTCCTTCTTCCACTTTGGGAAGTTTTCAGTCATAATTTCATCAAACATATTTTTGACCCATTCCTCGTCTCCTTTTGGGACTCCTACCATGCAAATGTTAGTATACTTGATGTTGCGCCATACGACTTTCAAACTATTCACAGTAAAAAATGTTTTTGCTGGTCTGATTGGGTGATTTTCATTATTCTGTATTCCGGATTGCTTTTGCCTTCTTTACCACCTAGTCTGTTTTTAATTTTTTATTTTAATTCGGTTATTATCTTTTTCAGTTCTGGTTCTTTTTTATATTTTCTAGTTCCTTGTTAACATTATCACTGTGTTCATCTATTCTTTCCCAAGTTGTTAGCTGTATTATCACTATTGCTTTGAACTGTTTATCTGGCAAATGATTTATGTTTCTTTAGAGTTATTTTAGGACTTCGCTGTAGCTCAAATGGCAAAGAATCTGCCTGCGATGCAGGAGACCAGGGTTCAATCCCTGGGTAGGGAAATTCCTCTGGAGAAGGGAATGGCTACCACTTCAGTATTCTTGCCTGGAGAATTCCATGGACAGAGGAATTCTGTCTTAGTGGGCTACAGTCTGTGCGGTTGCAAAGAGTCGGACATGACTGACTGACTCACACACATAACAGGGTTATTTTCTAGGATTCTCTTCTTTTTCTCTTTTGAAATTATTCTTCTGTCTTTTCATTTTGTTTATCTCTCACTGTCTCTGTGCAATGAGATGAAATGGTTACCTCCCCCTGTCATGGGGGAGGTTGTGTCATTGTGCGGGAGCATCCCCAGGCAGTCTTTATGTGCCCAGTGGCTTTGACGGAATAGCTGGATCTAAAGTGGGAATGCATTTCTTCTTTCCCTGGGGTGTGCTGGCATCTACCACCTTGCTGGGAGGTGGGCTAGTGATGGAGGGACTCGAGCCGCAGTCAGGTGTGAGTTGGGGCTTCTCCTCTGCTGAGTGGCCATCACTGCTCCATATTGGGAGTGGGGGTGGACACGTAGTCCTGACTGTACACCCTGAGGGTAAGGTCCTGAGCTGGTTACTTTCCTTCTCATTTGCCCACTGTCCTCAGCACTGGCACTTCTGTCTGGTGGAAAACAGTGCTGGAGCAAGAGGGCCGGGCAGGCGCCGTGCAGGCTGTGGGAAGTGCTCTGGGAGTCACGGAAGGTCTGGCCAGAGCCCCAGCTAGCCTTCAGTCCGCGTCCGCAGCACTCTCCCTGGGGTAAACAAGCCCGCACATGTGTACTCTCCACTGGAGGAGTCTTGCTCTCCTGCTGTTGCTCAGTTGCCCAGTCGTGTCTTTAAGACCCCATGAACTGCAGCACGCCAGGTTTCCCTGTCCTTCACCATCTCCTGGAGTTTACCCAAACTCATGTCAGTGATGCCATCCAACCATCTCATCCTTTGTTGCCCACTTCTCCTCCCACCCTCAATTTTTCCCAGCATTAGGGGCTTTTCTAATAGTTGAGCTATATTTTATATTCACAACAAGAACTAATTAATACAGGTTGCTATTGCTATGCTAGACATAAACCAATATTCATGTAAAACCGTAAACTGTATTCTTACTGGTGGTTCAATGCTTTCTTTTCCAATTGTGAGTTTTGGTGCTGGAAACAGGCAAAAGGGAGGTAAAAAATTATTTTTACAGACTCTTAGGACATTTTAAACACATTTTAAATTATATTAGCAATTGCTAATATAATTTTCTGAGATGTCTGACAATACTTTAAAATGTTAAATTTCCTTTATTAAGATAGGGGTTACTCCTATGCTGCTCCTGCTTAGATTTGAGTGTGATAGCGTTTCCAGTTCACAAGTGTAGGGGTCAGGGAGGGGAAGAGAGAGACTGAGACTGATTTGGGGTGCTCTGTATTCTGTCCTGATTATTTTCAGGTCAGCTAAGGTAACTTCATTTTCCTGATGTTAGACCCCGATATGCAGCTTGACTCCTCACGTTGCAGAGAAGGTCCTCAAGCCCGTGATACCCTGTTCTTCTCTGTCCCCTGGGAGGGGCGTGGGTCCTGACTTTGCCTCCCTTCCCACCCGACTCTATTGAGCTCTTCCTTCACAGCCTTAGCTGTGAAAGAGTCTTTCTGCCGGTCTCCAGTTTGCCTTCAGTGAGAGTTGTTCCACGTGGATAGGTATTTCTGATGAGTTCCTAAGATGATGTAATCTTGATGCCCTCCTATTTGGCCATCTTGATCATCTAAAAGTTACTTCCTGAGCTCATCTCCATGTATCTAAACGATGTAATTGATTGTTATTTTTTTCAATTCAGATATTCAAATATTTAGCTAAAGAAATTTAGCTCTCTTCTATGCCCCCACCACACCCACTGTTTTCCCTCTTCCTATCTTCTCAATGCAGTTATATCACAATTGATTAAGTCAATATTTAGCTTTTACATTATTACTGCTTTTTATATATAATTGCCAGCTGGGCACTTATTATTTTGATATTTTTTCTTGTATTTAAAATTTTTTCTCTACCTATGACTAATTCATTCCTGAATATACTGGAAGAACTATAATATCCTTCCTATATATTCAAACTGCAGATTTTATATATATATATATATATATATATATATATATATATATATATTTCTTGGAGTTCTGAGGCTTCCCTTCCTGACCATCCTGGAAATTTGCTTTATTTCTTTCCTTTCTTGGATATTCTGCATGCTGGATACCATACTTTCACTTTTCTTTTTCTTTTTTTGGTTTATACTCTGCTGGAGTATACATCCTATAGGACTTTCTTGAGAAGAGCTTACTATATCTTTAATTTTTGAGATGTTCTTAGGTTTTTCATCTTACTGGCTTCACCTACTATTTTCCATAGCTTTTGTTGTTGTTTGGTTGCTAAGTCAGGTCTGACCCTTTGCAATGCCATGAATAGCATGTCAGGGTTCCTTGTCCTTCACTCTCTCCTGGAGTTTGCTCAAACTCATGTCCATTGAGTTGGTGATGCCATCCAACCATTTCATCCTCTGTCGTCCCCTTCTCTTCCTGCCTTCAATCTTTCTCAGCATCAGGGTCTTTTCCAAAGAGTTGGCTCTTCACAATAGGTGGCCAAAATGTTGGAGTTTTAGCTTCAGCGCCAGTACTTCCAGTGAATATTCAGAGTTGATTTCCTTTAGGATTGACTGGTTTGGCCTCCTTGCAATCCAAGGGACTGTCAAGAGTCTCCTCCAGCACCACAATTTGAAAGCATCAATTCTTCGTCACTCAGCCTTCTTTGTGGTCCAGCTCTCACATCCGTACATGACTACTGGAAGAACCACAGCTTTGACGATACAGATTTTTGTTGGCAAAGTGATGTCTCTGCTTTTTAATACACTAAGTTTGTCATAGCTTTTCTTCCAAGCAACAAGCATCTTTTAATTTCATAGTTGTAATCACCAACCACAGTGGTTTTGGAGCCCAAGAAAATAAAGTCTTTCACTGTTTCCACTTTTCCCCCATCTTTTTGCCACGAGCTGATGGGACTGGATGCCATGAGCTTAAGTTTTTGAATGTTGAGTTTTAAGCCAGCTTTTTCACTCTTCCTCTTTCACCCTCATCAAGAGTCTCTTTAGTTCCTTTTCTCTTTCTGCCATTCGAGTGTATCATCTACATATCTGAGGTTGTTTATATTTCTCTAGGAAATCTTGATTTCAGCTTGTGATTCATCCAGGATGGCACTTTTGCGAATAAGTTGGCTTTCTCTAGTGGTGGTGTAAATTACCATCCATTCTTTTTTTCTAAGTTCCAAAATATTATTACATCTCTTATCTGATGATTCCTAACTTCTTCTCTTTATCTATATAAAGTTATGCATATTTTATTCATTTCCTAATGTTTTAATTTTCAGGAAGGAGCAGATAATAGCACATTTGTTCTAATATATCACATTAGCCAAAGATCTTTCATAAAATTTTTAGTTACCAGAATTCTAGAATGACTGATACCGTGTCTATATTGAAGGGCAGAGGAAACTCAGGAGAAAAAAAAAATTATTCAAGCGGCCAGTTGATGTGTTAAATTGCTGTTGCCAAATGGATATTATGTATACCTCACTACTAAGAATATATATATATTTTTTGCCTTATTTTACTTTTAGCTTCACTAAACAAAATGGACACTAGATGGCTCTATAAAAGCACAAATATTCCAAGCATTTCATTTAGTTCAAGAATTTGAAGACATCGTAAAATCTTTTATAACAAAAGAAAATTTAAAAAATAAAACAATTTTTTTTTTTTTTTAGTTATAAGAAAGTGAGTTAAAAACTACTGTGAGCCATTAAGGAATGAATTCAGAAATTTGTGAATTTTCCAAGTGCACTTTGTTATCAATAAATTATTAAGTATCTAACAAATGCCAGTTACTAGGAGAAATGCTGTGGCTGTGTGGATAAGCTAAGTAGATGTGGTCTCTTCTACATGGAATTTCCTGGCAACAAGAATTCAGAAGCAAAATGAATAACTAAAAATGATATATTGAACAGTTTCAAATAAGTAAAGCTTTGTGGAAAGATAGAAGGTGCTACTGGAATACATAGGGGATACCTGGTGTAGCCCGGGTCAAGGAAGTCTTCTCTGAGGAAGAGAGGCCCAAGCTGAAGTCTGCAGGATGAGCACACTGCTGTAGCAGCTGGCTGGAAAGACTCGGTCTCCAGGCTGAGCAATGGCGTAACCAAGGCCTCAGTGACACGAGAGAGGATGTGGAACTGAGAGAAGGCCAAGCTGCCACCTCAGAACAGAAGTGGGGGGGCAGGGGAGTGGGACGAGATGAGGCTGGTGAGTTCCACGGGGGTCAAGTCAGGGAGAGTCTTGGGTTTTCATCCTGAGGCAGGAAGCTATGCAGTGTTTGAAGCACAGCACTTCAGTTCAGTTCAGTGCAGTTCAGTCGCTCAGTTGTGCAGACTCTTTGAGACCTCATGGACTGCAGCACGCCAGGCCTTCCTGTCCATCACCAACTCCCGGCGTTTACTCAAATCCACGTCCATCGAGTCGGTGATGCCATCCAACCATCTCATCCTCTGTCGTTCCCTTCTCCTCTT
The DNA here is from genome assembly GCF_019923935.1 of Bubalus bubalis. NCBI lineage: Eukaryota > Metazoa > Chordata > Mammalia > Artiodactyla > Bovidae > Bubalus > Bubalus bubalis. The sequence continues at coordinate 4,703,712 of NC_059171.1, read as the reverse complement.
GCCCTCAATCTTTCCCAGCATCAGGGTCTTTTCAAATGAGTCAGCTCTTTGCATCAGGTGGCCAAAGTATTGGAGTTTCAGCTTCAGCATCCGTCCTTCCAATGAATATTCAGGGACTGATCTCCTTTAGGATGGACTAGTTGGATCTCCTTGCAGTCCAAGGGAGTCTCAAGAGTCTTCTCCAACACCACAGTTCAAAAGCATCAGTTTTTTGATGCTCAGCTTTCTTTATAATTGAACTCTCACATCCATACATGACTATTTGGAAAACCATAGCCTCAACTAGACGGACCTTTGTTGACAAAGTAATGTCTCTGCTTTGTAATATGTTGTCTAGGTTGGTCATAACTTTCCTTCCAAGGAGTAAAGCGTCTTTTAATTTCATGGCTGCAGTCACCATCTGCAGTGATTTTGGAGCCCCCCAAACAGTCTGCCACTGTTTCCACTGTTTCCCCATCTATTTGCCATGAAGTGATGGAACTGGATGCCATGAGCTTAGCTTTCTGAATGCTGAGCTTTAAGTCAACTTTTTCACTTTCCTCTTTCACTTTCATCAAGAGGCTCTTTAGTTCTTCTTCGTTTTCTGCCATAAGAGTGGTGTCATCTGCATATCTGAGGTAATTGATATTTCTCCTGGCTGTCTTAATTAGATTTTGTAGTTTTCAGCTTTTCTTAAGTTTTTCAAACCATTTAATAATTATCACCAAAGGATACTTGCAATTAGGGTATAGGAGCAGTGGCTTTGAGGGTCTAAGTTAGAATCTGGCTAGAGACATAGAAGTTCCCAAAATGAAATAATCAAAGGAAACTTTGGAAGAGGAATATGTATAAATGTATGAATATATATAGTAGATATGAGTAACTATGAATGTATAAATATATAATGTATGGATACATGTGATATATATATGTGTGTGTATATATATACATATATATATATCACCAAAGCTAAATGCTCATAGTCAATGTGACCTATATTATGATTATTTTATTTTTTCTGATAGTACTTTATCTTAAATTGACATTTGGTTTTGGGTGGGCTTCCCTGGTGGCTCAGAGGTTAAAGCGTCTGCCTGCAATATGGGAGACCCGGGTTTGATCCCTTGGTGGGGAAGATCCCCTGGAGAAGGAAATGGCAACCCACTCCAGTATTCTTGCCTGGAGAATCCTATGGACAGAGGAGCCTGGTGGGCTACAGTCCAAGGGGTTGCAAAGAGTTGGACACGATTGAGCGACTTCACTTTCACTTTCACTTTCACATCATGAAATGTGAAGGGATTGAGAAAGAGTTAAAATGGCACAGCTTTGTCTCCTTTTTGTCATCTCTTATATAATGGAAAACAGAATAGTATTCTCTGCTGTGTGTTTGTACTCATGTAGCCATTACCTTTTGAGCCTTCATTTGGTCTAATTGAACAACCCAACCAGTAGGAACACATTATAGAATTTTTATATAAGTTTTAGATTTAGAAATGATCTTAGTGATCATATTTTCTTTTGTGGGTTTCACGCTGTTGTATGGAATCTTGAATACTTCCTTTCGGTTATCTCCGAGTTCCCTGGGAAGCAGATGACGGTTCAAGCTGGCAATTCTCTGCCTCCTTTTCTTTCTTTTACCCAGAGAAACACTGCTTATCTGGTGAGCTTTGGTAAAATATTGTCTGTGAAGAAAGTTTAATGCTGTTGCAAAGATGGAAAAACACTGATTTTGTCCATATGTGAATTTTCGTGGGTGGTCACTGAGAACAATGGTTGTTAAAGGCTTTTTCCAGGTCCTAGTGGAATAAATAGATGTCTTGCTCCCAGACATATAGTCTAAGCCACTCACTAATTCCATCCACTACACAGCTATGCTGGTTTCTAAATGAATTTGTGTGAATTGTTTTAATGAGAAAGCCCAACCATTTCAATAAGAAACAGAGTTCCCAGAGAAAACTGGAATTAAGAGTTACACAAAGGGTCCATGAGAGAAAAAGAAAATATTGTACTAGCATGTGATAAAATAGTTTTCTTGTTTGAATTGTACTGCTTTGTTTAGGTCCATGCTTAAATATAATGATGGTCACCATAGTCCCTTACAAGTAAATAAATATCTAATTTTTTTTTCTGACTCTTTTTAAAGAAGAATTTAGAAAGACACTACACAGAAAGTGGTAGAAAAGGCTTGGCAAAATATTTTTCAGTTAAGAATTGGCAAAATAATTACTTACATTAATTATGACAGAAAATTTGATATTTAAATAGGGCCATAATTTTTCTTTGGAGTAGAATATTTAATCTTTTGTTACAAAAGTAGTACATAAACACCTTCTAGTTGTAAAAACATCAAACATTGAAGCAAGGTCTTTAATAATTAATTGGAATTAATTTAAATAATTAATTAATTTAATAATTAATTTGGTTGAAGACAAATCCATGAATAAGAGGTAGGTCTAGAGGTGGGAGGACGTCCCAGGGAGTGGAAATACATATGCAAAACAGAGACGTAGACAGCATTGGGTATTTGGGAAATATGAGTTAGTAGTTTGATGCCCTTGGTACACAGGATATTATGGGAAGTGATGGGGGATGAGATTGCAAAGAAAGCTGAGTCAAGGTTTGCCTGCTACATTTAGAAGCTTAGCTTTCTCTCTCTTGGGCAGAGTGATAACTTGATTGGATTTGTACTAGAAAGATCATTTTGGGAATGGTCTTAAGTAGGAGGGGCCTGAAGGCCAGGAATCTCAAGGGATTTTGTCTGCATAGTCTATTTTAAGTCTCACAAATGTGAAGTCTTGTTATTTCCATTTTCTTAAAAACATTTTTTGAGGTAAAATTGGCTTAAAGCATTCAGATAAGTTCCATGTGCACAGCATCGTACTTTCTGTCCATACTCCGCTGGGCTCACCACCACGTGTTTAATTTCCATCTGTCACCATGTAATCACCCCTCTTTAGCCATTTATGTTCCCCTCTGGTAACTGCTTTTCTGTCCTCTGTATCTTCTTTTTTCTTTGGTTTCTTGTTTGTTTTTATATTCCACATATGAACAAAGTCGTATGGCATTTGCCTTTCTCCATCTGACTGAATTCACTTAGCATAATACCGTCAAGCTTCATCCATGTTATTGCAAAGGACAAGGTTTCATCATTTTTTATAGCTGAGTAGTATATGTTTTTTTTTGTTTGTTTGTTTTTATGCTGCAAAAAGCTTTATTGTTTCCATTTGGTCCAAGGCTTGAGAGAGGGCTCCAGGGTGTTAAAAAGCTGCCTAGTGGCTGCAGAGAGGGGCTTCAGGCAGCCCTGATGTTAGGTGGGTTCTTCAATGGCCACTGGTCTCCAGTTTTTTACATATATGTGTGCGTATGTATCTATGTATAGATATGTAGATTTCTATCTATATATTTATATCTATCTATAGATATACAGATGGGCACTTCGGTTGTTTTTGTATTTGGCTATCGTAACTAATGGTTCAATGAATATCAGGTGCATATATATATATATATATATATATATATATATCTGAATTAGTGTTTTTCTATTTTTCGGATAAATACTCAAAAGTGGAATAGCTGGATCATATGGTAATTCTAGTTTTAAGTTTTTGAAGAATCTTCATACTGCTTTCTGTAGTGGTTACGTCAGTTTGCCTTCCCACCAACAGTACACAAGTATTTCCTTTCATCTCATCTTTTTTAACACTATTTCTTGACTTTTAGATAATAGTCATTCTGAAAGTTGTGAGGTGATCTCTCATTGTGGTTTTGCTTTTCTTTTCCCTGATAATTAGTGATGTTGAACTTTTATTTTCATGTGCTTATTGTCCATCTGTATGTCTTTGGGAAAATGCCTATTCAGAATATCTGGCCATTTTTTAAATCAAATTGTTTGGGGTTTTTTGTTGTTGCTGTCGAGTTGTATGAGTTCTTTATATATTTTGGATATTAACCCCTTATTAGATATGACTTGCAAATATTTTCTACCATTTGGTAGGTTGTCTTTTTATTTTGTTCATGGTTTTCTTTGCTTTGCAGGAACTTTTTAGTTAGTTGAAGGGCCATATGTTTGTTTTTGCCTTTGTCTCCCTTACCTAAGGAGACAGATCCAGAAAGATATTACTAAGACTGATGTCAAAGCCTACTTCCTGGGTTTCCTTCTAGAGGTTTTATGATTTCAGGCCTTACAGTCAAGCCTTCAATTCATTTTTAGTTGATTTTTGTTTATGGTATAAGATAGGAGTTTAGCTTCTTTCTTTCTTTCATTTTTTTCTTCCTTCTTCTTTTTTGCATGTGGTTATCCAGTTTTCCCAGCATCATCTATTGAAGAACTATCCTTTCTCCAATGTATATTCTTAACTACTTTGTCATAAATTAATTGTCCATGTATGTGTGGATTTGTTTGAAACAAATCTGTATGTCTGTTTATCTGTCTGTACAATGCTGTCTTGAATACCATAGCTTTGCTGTTTAGTTTGAGATCAGGGACTATGATACTTCAGCTTTGTTCTTTTTCCTCAGAATTACTTTGGCTATTTGGGTTATTTTTTGGTTCCATATAAATTAAAAAAAAACTTTTTTCTGCCTCTGTGAACACTGTCTTTGGGATTTTGATAAAGATTACACTGAATCTGTAGGTTTCTTTAGGTAATAAGGACATTTTAACAATACTAGGTCTTCCAATACATGAACTCAGGGTATTTCTCCATTTGTTTGCATCATCTTCAGTTTCTCTCAACAATGTCTTATAGTTTTCAGTGTACAGATCTTTTATCTCCTTGGTTAAATTTGTTCCTAGATATTTTTTTCTTGTTGCAATTGTAAATGAGATTATTTTTCTTAATTTCTCTTGCAGTTAGTTCGTTATTAGCACATAGAAAGGGAGCAGATTTTGTATACTGATTTTGTACCCTGAAACTTTACTGTATTCATTTATTATCTCTAATAATTTTTTTGTGGAGTCTTTAGGGTTATATACATGCATACATATATATGCATAGATAAAAAATCATGTCATCTGCGAATGACACTTACTCTGTTTCCAGTATGAATGCTTTTTATTTCTTTCTATTGCTTAATTGCTCTGGCTAGGATTTTCAATATTGCATTGACTAAGAGTGGTAAAAGTGAGCACCCTTGTCTTTTCTTGCTCATAGAGGGATAGCTTTCAGCATTTCACCATTGAGTGTGCTGTTAGCTTTGGGTTTCTTTTGTACATCATTTATTATGATAATGTAAGTTCCATCTCTATCATTTTATTGAGAGTTTTTATCATACATTTGTTTATCATTTTTTTGTGTCAAATGCTATTTCTGCATCTCTTGAGATGATCACATGATTTGCATTCTTTGTTTTGTTAATGTGGAGTATCACATTAACTGATTTATGGATATTGACCCATCCTTGTATCCCTGGAATAAATTCCACTTGATCATGGTGTGTGATCCTTTTAATGTACAGTTGTATTTGCTTTGCTAATATTTGGTTGAAGATTTTTGCATTTATGTTCATCAGATATGTTGTCATGTAATTTTCATTTTTTTTGTGTTGTCTTTGGTTTTGTCATTGGGTTTTGGTACTATTGGCCTCATGAAATGAGTTAGGAAGTGTTCCCATCTTGTCCATTGTTTTGGGAGAATTTGGGAAGGATGGGTATTAAATCTTTGAATGTTTATTAGAATTCACCTGTGAAGCCATCTGGTAGTGGACTTTTGTGTTTTTGATAGCCTTTGCTGTCTTAATCTCCTTATGAACAATTGTTCTACTTAGATTTTCTGTTTCTTCAGGATTTAGTCTTGGAAGTTTGCGTGATTCTAAGAATTTATCTATTTTCTCCTAGGTTGTCCAATTTGTTGACATATAGCTTTTCATAGTAATTTCTTTTAATCCTTTGTGTTTCTGTGGTATTGGTAGTAATTTCTTCTCTTTCATGTTAGGTTTTATTTATCTGAGTCTTACCTCTTATTCTTAGGGAGTTTAGCTAAAGGTTTGCAATTTTGTATACCTATTCAAAGAATCAGCTCTTAGTTTCATTGATCTTTTGTATTGTTGTTCTAGTCTCTATTTCATTGATTTCTCCTCTGATCTTTATTATTTCCTTTTTCCTACTGACTTTGGGCTTCCTTTATTCATCTTTTTCTAGTTCCCTTAATAGCTCAACTGGTAAAGAATCTGCCTGCAGTGCAGGAGACTCTAGTTTGATTCCTGGGTTGGAAAGATCCCCTAGAGAAGGGATAGGCTACCCACTCCAGTATTCTTGGGCTTCCCTGGTGGCTCAGATGGTAAAGAATCCACCTGCAATGTGGGAGACTTGGTTTCAATTCCTGAGTTGGGGAGATGCCCTGGAGGAGGGCATGGCAACCCACTCCAGTGTTCTGGCCTGGAGAATCCCATGGACAGAGGAGGCTGGCAGGCTATGGTCCATGGGGTCACAAAGAATTGGACATGACTAAGAAGGCAATGGCACCCCACTCCAGTACTCTTGCCTGGAAAATCCCATGGGTGGAGGAGCCTGGTGGGCTGCAGTCCATGGGGTCGCTGAGGGTCGGACATGACCGAGCGACTTCACTTTCCCTTTTCACTTTCATACATTGGAGAAGGAAATGGCAACCCACTCCAGTGTTCTTGCCTAGAGAACCGCAGGGACGGGGGAGCCTGGTGGGCTGCCGTCTATGGGGTCACACAGAGTCGGACACGACTGAAGCAACTTAGCAGCAGCAGCAGCAAGCACAACACAGCACAGGTATAAGTTTAAATTATTTATTTGGTATTTTTCTTGTATTTCCTGTCTGCTTCCCTTTTAGTACTACTTTTGCTGCATGTCATAGGTTTTGGTATGTAATATTTTCATTTATATTGTGTTCAGATTTTTTTTGTTGTTTTCTTCTTTGATTTCTTCATGGAACCAATAGTTGTTCAATACCATGCTGTTTAGTTTTAGGTGTTTGTGATATTTCCAGCTTTTTTTTTTTTTTTTTGGTAGTTGATTTCTAATTTAATACCCTCATGATCAGAAAAGATGCTTATGTGATTCCAGTCTTCTTAAGCTTCTTGAGACTTTTTTTTTGGTGTCCCAGCACACAGTGTGTTCTTGAGAATGTTTCACATGCCCTTGAAAAGAATGTGTGTTCTGCTGCATTTTGATGAGTTGTCCTGTATAAATTTATTAAGTGCATCTGATATAATGTTTCCTTTAAGGCTGAGGTTATTATGTTGTCATTCTGTCTGGATGATTTATTCACTGATGGAAGTCAGGTTGTTAAAGACTTCTACTACTACTATGTTGCTGTCAATTTCTCCCTTTAGGTTTGCTAATAATTTCTTAATATATTTTGATTCTCCTATATTAATTTATATTAATAGTTGATGAATTGTCCCTTTATCATTAATACTGTTCATATTTGTCTCTTGTTACTTTTTGGCTTGTTGTCTATTTTGTCTGAAATAAGTATGGCTATACTAGCTTTCTTTGAGAGCCATTTGTTTGGAGTATTATTTTCCATCTCTTTGCTTTTAAGCTCACATTTACCTTTAGGGCTGAGATGAATCTCCTGTAGGCAGCATGTAGTTGGGTCTTATTTTTAAATCCATCTGGAAACTGTGTCTTTTGATTGGTAATTCAGTCCCTTTATACTTATGGTGTGTGTGTGTGCTCAGTTGCTTCAGTCCTGTCTGACTCTTCGTGACCCTGTGGACTGTAGCCCCCCAGGCTCCTTGTCTATGGGATTCTCCAGGCAAGAATACTGGAGAGGGTTGCCATGCCCTCCTCCAGGGGATCTTCCTGACTCAGGGATCGAACCCACGTCCCCTGCATCTCCTCCACTGCAGGTGGGCTCTTTACCCCCTGAGCCACCTGGGAGCCCTTACACTTAGGTGATTATTGACAAGTGAGAACTCAGTACTGCCGTTTTATGTTTTGTTTTCTGGTTGCTCTATATCTCAGTTGTTCTTTTTTCCTGTGTTTCTATTACTTAATTTGATGGTCTTTTTTTAATTTTATTTTATTTTATTTTAAAACCTGAAACACTGTATTAGTTTTGCCAAATTTGATGGTTTTCTATGAAGTTTTCTGTTTCCTTTAAAAAGAATTTTGTGTCTTATCTATATTTATATTTTGTTGTTACCATGAAGTTTGTATCAAACATCTCATAGATAAGATAGTATTTTTTTCTGCTGAAAGCATCTTACCTTCACTTGCCTCTCTCTTCCTCTTTTATGATTTTGTTGACTCAAATGACCCTTTTCTATATTGCTATTTTTTCCTTCAACCTTTATGCTACGGTTGTTTAACAACCTATTCTGATGCAGAGTTGCAACTTTGTGAATTTTGCCTGTTTGCTATCCTACTCAAAATTCTGTGTACTGTTGTCTTTTTGTTTCAGGTAGAAAAGTTCCTTTTAACATTTCTTGTAAAGCAGATCTGGCGGTGATAAACTCCCTCAGCTTTTGTCTGGGAAAGCCTTTATTTCTCCTGCATACCTGAATGATAACTCTGCTGAGTACAACATTCTTGGCTGAGAGTTTTTCATCTGTCAACACTTTGAGAATGTCACTCCACTCTCTCCCGGCCTGTAGAGTCTCTTCTGAGAATTCTGCTTCTAGCCTAATGGAGGTTTTTTTGTAGGTTATTGTTCTTTTTTTTCCTGGCTACTTTTCTTTCTTTTTTTTTGTTGTTGACTCTTTACAGGTTTAATATAACATGTCTTAGAGAAGATCTTTTTGTGTTGAGATAATTGTGTTCTCAGCTTCATGGAGTTGTATGTCTAGTTCCTGTCCCTGGCTTGGGAAGTTCTCAGCTATTATTTCTTTAAAGAAACTCCCTGCTCCCTTCTCTCTCCTCTCTTTCTGGGATACCCATTGTCTTATGCTGCTCTTCCTAACTGAGTCAAATATTTCTAGTGGAATTTCTTTATTTTTTAAAGCTCTCAATTCTCTCACCTTTTCTACCTGTATTATTTGTAGATTTCTATCTTACAACTTTCTAATTCTCCCTTGTATATTCTGCTCTATTTCCAGTGCTTTCTAATGCATTCTATATCTTGATTATCAAGTTCTTCAGCTCCAGAATTTCTGTTTGGTTCCTTTTTTGCATTCTAATCTCTCCAGTAGAATATTTATTTAACTCAGTAATTTTATTTCTGAGCTCATTGAACTGCCTTTCTGAGTGTTCTTACCGCTCCTGAGTTTCTTCATGATAGTGTTTTGTATTCTTTATCAGTTATAGTCACAATATTCCATGACTTTAAGTTTGGTTTCTAGAAAAACATATTTTTTTTTTCATGGTGCTTGATGAGTTCTTCCAATGCCAGTGCATCTGAAGTATTAACAGCAGCTACCTCTCTTCTTTAGGTAAATTTTTAAAAATTTGATTCTAACAATTTTACAGGTTAGTAAGTAGAAGTCTTTCTTTTGTTTTTCAGCAGATGGCGTCACACAGCACAGGTTTTGTCTTACCTGAGCTGCTTCCGGCTGTATTTGGGGATTAACAGAGGGGCTGCTGGTGTCCTTGTTCCTGTCGTGCCTCCAGGGTCACTGTGCTCTCCTGCTGCTTGGCTGTGCTGGGTGTCATCCTCTGGGATACTGCGAGGGCAGGTGTTTCTGTTGCATTTAAGGCTGCCTGGGTCAAGCCCTCCACTGCCGTCTTGGGGGAAGGAGAGAGTGACACCAAAGCTGCAGTTGCCTCGGCGGCGTGTAGGGCCGTTGGCTGTGCAGGTGTGTCTGCTGCAGCCGCGGGGACCAGGTTGGTGACTGTCTCTGTGGCTGGAGGGACAGGGTCATATTCTCCTTTTGCCGCCTGGCTCCCCGTGACCGTGGAGACCAGAGCCGTGCGCACGCCTCCCGGACTAGGGCAGAACAGGGGTTGGACTCCAAACCGTAAGCCCAGGGCTTTGCTCCAGCCTAACTGGTATCCCAGTGGGGAAGCTGTTAGCCATTAGGGAAGAAACGTGGAAGGCGCTGAAGGCAGGGCAGTGAGCATAAAGCAACCAAGGATCAGTTAAGGAGGCATAGTTACTGACTAACATGGGAGAGCAGTTCAGAGAGTTTGGGGACCAGAAATGAGAAGACTTGGTTCTCATTCCATCTCTGATCTGAACTGGGTGGGGGACTGTGGGAGGCCGCTGGAGCATTCTGTCCTTTCATCTCTTTCGCCGAGAGTGAAGAGGTTGGTCTAGCTAGTGTCTAAGGCCATTCCCGACCTTAGAAATCATCATCCATACTGCTGTGGGAAGGTATGTTTGGGGAGTGTCACAGAGCACGTGAAGCTATTCATTATTTCCATTTCAATTTAAGATGTGATGAATGTCTTTTCTCTGTTTCTTTGGCATCAAATATGTGATTTTAATATAGGACATAACCATACTTGTAGTTGCTCACGGGGGTGATGTTGTAAGTGTTTAATAACCACTTTGGCATAGGCACTAGCATCGTATAAGCACCAGAAGTGTGAACAGGTGGAAAGGTCATCTGTACACGCCAGCCAAGTGCCAGTTATGATTGCTTGCGCGTTTAACTCTCCTTTAGACTGTGAGTCAAGGTTAGGAACTGTGTCTCTCTAACTTTGGATCCCAAGTTCTAATGCTCACCTCAGAGTAGGTGCTCAACCTGTATTTGTAAGGTGAACAAATAGTTTTAAATGTCTCCTTAGTGTTTCACAGGTTCACGTGCTCAGTGAATGTAGCCATGTTGCATGAGCTTGTAATGAAAGAAAAGGATGCCCCCAAAGTCCTGCTTTTAGAAGACTGCTGACAACCCTGGGGGCAAGAGTCTCAGAAATATTCAAGATACTGGGCACTCATTAATTTCCAAAGATATTTTATTTCTTCCTTATAGAGTCAATTATATCATAAAACTTGAACTACATACATTTCATTTTTTTTTCAACAAAAAAGTATTTCAAGGGCAAAAAACTCATTACTTCTTCAAACTTACTTTATAAGCTGTGACATTTTTCAGTTACAAAAAAAAAAAAAGCCAATATAGGTTTAAGTCTTATCAGCATCTCAGGGCTGTCCTTTCTTAATCTCTTCCTGACAGTTTGTCCTTTCCCTTATTATCTAATCACGTTACCATGTGATTGTGAGCTGTCCACGAGACCAGGATGGCTGAGTCATCATTTTGAATTTATCTTGGAAGCAGCTACCAGAAGAAATAAAAACCTTGGCCAACAATTGTTGGTTAAAATTTTTCTTCCTGTATCATGAATTATACAATCTCCAGTCCCCTTGTCTCCAGACTACCATAACCACAGCAACACTGCCTGGATCAGAACTGGTAGAACAATAATATTAAAAGCATGGAGCTCCAAAAAAATGTTTAGAAAATGTACATCTTCAAAGCTGTAATGACTTCACCTGCTTTTTTTCCTTTTCTTGTCTCTTTTTTTCCTTCCCATAGAATAGATCACTTTGTCCATTTCTCCTTTGTAGTACAATATTTAGATTTCCTCTAATATAAACACTGAATAATTTCCCCACAGGATTTGAATATCCTCCAGTAGAACATGTTAGGATCTGTTACAGATTTCTTTTCAAATAGATTCGGTTCTTCCATGTTTTGAGTTAATGGCATGTGTGTGAGTTAAAGCATGATGATGGATGTGAGACATGTGAAATGGAAGTATCCAGGGATGGCATGAAGACTATGGACTCTGCAACCTGAGTTCAGACTCTGGCTCTGCCCTGGTCTCCTCCCCTACGGGATGTACATGCTTGAGAGTTACTTTATCTGAGACTTGGTGTTCCAATATTTAAAAGGGGGTAGTATGAAGCGACTTAGCAGCAGCAGCAGTAATGATACCTAGCCTGAGTCCCTGGTAGCTCAGAAGTAAAGAATCTGCCTGCCAATGCCTGGAAGGCAGAAGACGTGGGTTTGATCCATGAGTCGGGAAGATCCCCTGGAGAAGGAAATGGCAACCCACTCCAGTATTCTTGCCTGGGAAAATCCCAGGGACAGGGCTACAGTCCAAGGGGGTCACAATGAGTCAGCCATGACTTAGCTACTAAACAACAACAACAGCAACAGCAACAATGATACCTAGGTTATAGAGGTCTTATAGCGTACTTAGCATAGGGTTTGGAATACAGCAAACTCAAATAAATGTTGCTTGAGAAGTAAACATATAATGGAACTATAAAGCTCATATACATACATATTAGAGATGACATTTTTTGCATGACTTAGCAAAAAATCATGGTTAGCTGTTTCAAAATTCATTTTTAAAATGAATTTTATTCCTTGACATCGATCGATTAATTCATTCTTGCCTTATTAAAACTTATGCACAGTATATTGTGAATACTAATGTAACCCCAGTGGTCATATTTGGCTCTTACGTCCCTCTAGCCATTGAGCATTACAGTTGACCTTCCTTTACTACTTAGATAATCATGGTTTAAATCCTTCTTGCCATGATGAGCTACCCAGTATCTTTTCCAAGAAAATGTTTCTATATTCCTCTCTTGCTTCTACTTATACTTGTTCAGCTATCAGGTATATTCACATACTGCCCTCTATTTACGATGTTTTTTCTTCCCTCAGTGGCTCCCCTGGTGGCTCAGATGGTAAAGTGTCTGCCCGCAATGCCGGAGACCTGGGTTCCATCCCTGGATCAGGAAGATCCCCTGGAGAAGGGAATGGCTACCCACTCCAGTATTTTTGCCTGTAGAATCCCGGGACAGAGGAGCCTGGTGGGCTACAGTCCATGCGGTCGCAAGAGTAGGATACGACTGAGCGACTTCATTTTCTCTTCCCTCAAGTCAACCCCAAATGGTCAGGGTGCTCAAAACACTTGATTTCTTCAAGACAGCACTCACAGAAAGCACCTGTGTGAGTTAGACTGTTTGTTTTCTGAAGGGTTTCCTAATCCAGGGATCGTGTTTCAGATGATCCAAAACGGAATATTTCATATTTTCCTCCTAACTGTCCCTCTTCCTCCCACCACAGGAAGCTTCGTTCCTGAATCTTCTGTCCTCTTGCCTTGGGCTGCCCTCCTCTCTCCAAAGGCTGCCTACGCAGGAACCTCCGTCTCCCACATCCCCCAGAGCTCGTTGTTTCTCCAAGTCTATCATGTGGAATCATTCAGTCCTCGGGACCTTTGTCTGAGTTCACAGTGGCCTTTGTCCCCAGGGCTTTATTTTTCTAAACAAACTTTTTCCCCTCAAGAGGAAATCTGTTTCCAGCTTTAAAAATAATATTCCTTCACCACCCTTACTTCAGAGATGAATAACCTGGAACTCTGCTTCTTGTTGCCAGAGTTTATTCTCAACTGTGTGATACTTTAAAGTTGTTCGTCGGTTCATGTCAGTCCTCTGCCCACAACTCTCCCTGGCTTCCCAGCTCACTCGGAGTAAGAGGCGAGGTCTCTGCAGGGAGACAGGTCCCTGCCTGGCCCTGTCTCTGCTTCCACATCGCCCCACTCTCCTCTCGTGTTTTCCCAACAACAGTGGCTTCTTTGTTGTTCCTTGAACCCCAAATCAACAAGCTGCGTATTCACCAAACATGTGTCCTCCTTAGGGCCTTTCTACTTGCTGTTCCTTTCATCTGGAAAGCTGACCCCTAGAAAACTCTCTGAGAGAGAAGCAGTCATCTGTGTAAAGGGATAAAGGAGTAAGGTAGAAACCATAGACTTTTAATAAGGCCCAACCATAAATTCTGCATGTGCGTGTAAGGTAGCATTGCTCCAAGTATTGGCCATAAACCTGGTGCCCTGGTGCCGATTTGAGCATAAGCTCATGGAGCTTCAGCATCCCTCAGTCACACGAGCACCTTCCAAAGGCCTGGGGAGAAGCCTTATTAATGTGCTTAGAAGGCTGTGAGTTTGCATAAAAGTTGCCAAAGTATTTTAACTGCATTTGGTTAAAATGATGACCTCTTTTCATCCTGACTCCCCTTTGTTGAATCTCCCAGGTTGGGTGGTGGTGAAAGTTCACAGGGAATTTAGATTTGGCCCCAAGGAAGAGGAGTTGGGTGTGCCTTTTATCTGACTAAAGTGAAATAAGCTTATGTGGCTCACAGTCATTTCTATTTACAGCTAAGTTTTTGTTCACTGTCTGAGTGACTTCCAGGAATGCTACAATCCACAGTAGTAGTTAACTGAATAGCAACGCATGAAACTCTAAGGCCAGGATTCATGCTGTGCTATGAACTGGTCCTCTGGTGCTCAACATCAGCGGTAGAAAGGTAGAGAGGAAGAAAAAGTGAGAAATCATCAGAGCCAGAAATTAACTGGCAAAAATTCTTCAAAATCTTTCAGCTCATATATAGAAGAAACTGACGTTTTCCCACATTTGAAAACAGTCATAAGAATTTATGTGCATTACCTACAATAAGCTGAAACAAATCCCCTAAACTGCACTGCTCCGCACTCCTGTGTGTGCTTGTGTGTGCGTGGGTGTTTGTCGTTTAGTCGTGTCCGACTCTGCGACCCCATGGACTGTAGCCCACCAGGCTCCTCTGTCCGTGGAATTCTCCAAGCATGAATCCTGGAGTGGGTTGCCACGCCCTTCTCCACGCCCTCCTCTGCTTTCTCTTTTACTGCTCATGCTGTTTCACTGCGGAGCGCAAGCCTGTGCAGCTGAGCGCCTCTAATGAATGACATTACAGATTCCTGTCCTCTGATGTGACGTGAGACAGTCTATCCCTGCAGCTCAGGCTTCTATTCATCCATCTTCGATGAACTCCTATCAAGTTTCCCCATCAAATTATTCTGAAAATTTTCTCTTAATCTCAACAAAATACTAACCAGCACCCACCCGACATCAGCAGCGCTCAATTGCCACACGGTTACGGTTACCAACCATCCCCGCTTGCCTGGGTCTCCCACGAAGCAGAACGCTCAGCGCTAAAAAATCGGAAAAATTCTTGGAAAACTGTGACAACTTGATCATCCTGTGTACTTTTGTCTTCTTTAACAAGAATGAGAAGCTAAGTGACAGCTTCTGGGACTTTATCTTCTCTCTGCCATAAAATTAACCTTTGTTTCTCCAGTCTACTGATAATGTATTCCTACTTGAGGAAAAAATATTTCTCCTTCTTTACAAACATGGTCCCTACCCCTGTGTCCTGACGCTGGCCCCCTTTTTTTTAATGTTGTCTTGTCAATCGGTGTCTCTTTTTCTGCCACTTAAATGCTTCCCTTTCCACTCTCTTCTCTCTTATAGACACACAACTCCCCTTGACATTTTCCCTCTTAAGCTATGCTTCCATCTCTTTCCCTCCTACGATAGAATTCTTGAAAGTAGGCCAAGAACTCTGACTGAACGCTCTCATTGTGCCTTCTCTTGCTTTCGTTCTCAACATTTCACCAAAGCTGTTCTTTTAAGATCAGTAACAACCACCAAGTGGTTCAATGAATAGTCTTTTATCCTTTCACTCCTTTGGGGTCTCTGATGCATTTTCCTTGTTGATTTTCCTCCTTGAAATGCTTTTCAGACTCGGTGTCTTTACACTGCCTACCCTGATGCTCCTTTCAGTTTTTTGACTGTTTTTTGGTTTCTTCTACTGACTTATTTTCTTTTCCCATCCCCTAAAAGTTAGTGTTCTTTGGTGTCTTGCCCATAATCTTCTCTTTCTATATTCCACTAGTTGGCCACTTAATCTATTTCTATGAGTTTAACAACACTTCCCTGGTGGCTCAGACAGTAAAGCTTCTGCCTACAATGCGGGAGATCCAGGTTCAATCCCTGGGTCGGGAAGATCTCCTGGAGAAGGAAATGGCAACACACTCCAGTATTCTTGCCTGGAAAATCCCATGGATGGAGAAGCCTTGTGGGCTACAGTCCATGGGATCGCAAAGAGTCGGACATGACAGAGCGACTTCACTTTCACTTTTCACTTTACCAATTATTTTAAAATTGGTTACAAGTCCTGCATCTTTATATCCAGACCTGGAGACTGAAACTTTTTGTCCTAGATATACCTTATGGATATCTTTAACCAGAAATCCTTCTGAACTCTAACCTTAGCATGAAATCAACCTGAGTTTAGCATATTTTCTTCCCCATCCTTGCTACCTCTCACAGAAGAAAAGTCCTCTTCCTGAGTTCTCTGCTGCTTTTAATAATAGTACACTTGTTTTTATGGTTATCTGTACTTAAAATTCAAAACTGCATTTCTCCAGGCAGCCTAAGGATTTAACCAATCATCAAACTTCATGGAGTCTCTTGTATCTGTGTTCCTTCTTTGTATTTTTATTTAAATTGAGGTGTCATTGATGTACAATATTAAGTAAGTTCTGGAGAAGGAAATGGCAACCTACTTGCCTGGAAAATCCCATGGACTGAGGAGCCTGGTAGGCTACAGTCCATGGGGTCAGATGCACAATATAGTGATTCACAAATTTATACTTCATTTATTATAGCTCATTTATATTATAGTTCTTATAATATACTGGCTATATGCCCCATTTTGTACAATATATCTTTGTAGCTTATTTTATCCCTAATAGTTTGTACCTCTTAAGCCCCCATAGGAAGCCCCAGTAACTCAAAAGGTAAAGAACCCACTTACAATGCAGGAGACACAGGAGACACAGGTTTGATCCCTGGGTCAGGAAGACCTCCTGGTGAAGGAATTGGCAACCCACTCCAGTATTCTTGCCTGGAGAGTCCCATGGACGGAGGAGCCTGGTGGGCTACAGTCCATAGAGTCACAAAGAGTCAGACATGACCGAAGTGACTTAGCATGCATCAAGCATAAATACATATATACAAACATATAAAGTGGTAATAACAAAGACACAGAAATCTTTACATGGAATAACTTTATTTCCATTACTAGATGATGTGAGTATTTGATATCTGAACCCACACTTTATCATTTAGAGAGTACTTATGCAGTTTTTACATTAGTCTATGTTAAATTTTGCAGCCCCAATAGGAAGATAGGCCCCATGTCTCATAAGGTTAATCTTGTATCTCCCATAACTCCTACTGTGTAGGCCTCAGCTCAGGAAACCTCCAGTGACTTTTCTTTGACAGCAGGTGAACAAGCTTGCCAAGAGGAGAGTAAAACCATCACCGTGGGGCCTGTGTACCTGCCCGATCACATTCTTCACTGACATTTCTGCTTTCACTGTCTCGTTGACTCATTATGTAAATATCTTTATTGTGCAGTTAGCATCTGCAGGTAGGTGTGGGGATCACAGTTTCCTCTGCTTACAAAGCTATTTGTGATCTGATAAATGGAGATTTAGGTGACTCATTTATAAGTGTCCTTCTGGAGAAACTGTATCAAGGGTGCAGCTCATGATTTAATGAATTGACTCAAATCATCCCATTCCTACACCTCACTGACTTTTATGACTCCTATGGCTAGCTGTCTTTATTTTTCTCATTTGAGTATATCTGATGGGAGCAGTCTATTTTCCCCCAAATTTCTATGTAATCCTGTTAAAAATGTTCTGCATTTGTTCAGTTATACTGAACTTTTAAGAGAAGAAGCAATGCAAAAATTAACCAAGAATCAGAAGATCGAGACACTGGTTTCAGGTGTTGGCTCTTTAAATAGAAAGGGGTCTCTAGACACATATCCTCATAGCTCAGCTTTCATCCCAAAATGACAGTTTTGAAGATTTGGACTCTATTACTTGGTAACTACTGAATTTTTAGTTGGAACCATTTCTGAAGAAATATTTTTTGCCAAACTCCCACAAGGAGTCATTGCTAAGATGCTGCTAAGAGAAAACAGCTGAAATGTGTCTAATTTATAATTTATTAATTATAACCAGCTGCAGGGAAGGGAAAGTAGCTACTAGATGGTAGGATGAAAGAATGAATTTTTAGAAAGTAAAAAAAGGGGAATATCCTCTAGATAGAGGGGTGACTGGGTAATTGACCCTGAGCTGGAAAAGAGAGTTTTAACAATAACATAAAGTGTTCTTGGAAAAGATCAAAGTTCTCTTTGAGGACTTTTAGTCAACTAAACAATCAGGTGGAGCTGTAATAGTACCCCAATAATTTTTCTATCCAATCAAGAAACTAAAAGATTTAGTGGCATTACATTTATTGGCTAACAAAAGGCAGATAGATCTAGAGGCAATGTGGATCCCCAGGAATATGTCTCAGATCTTTAGAATCAAAGGTCTCATCAGTGCTTCAGATAAAGATGGAATGACTTCTCTTCCACCATCCCCCTATAATGAGCCTTTGCTTCTTTTTTTTTTTTTAAGGTGTTTGAAATATAACTTGTATTCAGACTAAACAAAAAAAAAGAAAAATGGGGATGGCAGTAACAAAGAAGATTCCACCTCCCAGCATTGTCATGTTACTATTCATTGTTGTTCAGTTGCTCAGTTGTGTCCAACTCTCTGAGACCACATGGACTGCAGCATGCCAGACTTCCCTGTCCTTCACTGTCTCCTGGAGTTTGCTCAGACTTATGTCCATTGAGTTGGTGATGCCACCCAACCATCTCATCCTCTGTCGTCCCCTTCTCCTCCTGCCTTCAATCTTTCCCAGCATCAGGGTCTTTTTCCCAATGAGTCAGCTCTTTGCATCAGATGGCCAAAGCATTGGAGTGTCAGCTTCAGCATCAATCCTTCCAATGTATATTCAGGAATGATTTCCTTTAGGATTGACTGGTTGGATCTCCTTCCAGTCCAAGGGACTGTCAAGAGTCTTCTCCAGCACCACAGTTTGAAAGCATGAATTCTTTGGCCCTCAGCCTTATTTATGGTCCAACTGTCACATCTGTACATGACCACTGGAAAAACCATAGCTTAGACTAGATGACCCTTTGTTGACAAAGGAATGTCTCTGCTTTTTAATATGCTGTCTGGGTTGGTCATAGCTTTTCTTCCAAGGAGTAAGCATCTTTTCATTTCATGGCTGCAGTCACCATCTGCAGTGATTTTGGAGCCCAAGAAAATAAAGTCTGTCACCATTCCCATTGTTTCCCGTATTTCCCATGAAGTGATGGGACCAGATGCCATAAGCTGTGTTTTTTGAATTTTGAGTTTTAAGCCAGCTCTTTCACTCTCCTCTTTCACCTTCATCGAGAGGCTCCTTAGTTCCTCTTCACTTTCTGCCATTAGGAAGGTGCCATCTCCATATCTGAGGTCACCGATATTTCTCTTGATTCTAGCTTGGGCTTCATCCAGCCCAGTGTTTCTCATGATGTACTCTACATATAAGTTAAATAAGCAGGGTGACAATGTACAGCCTTGATGTAATTCTTTCTCAACTTTGAACCATTCTGTTGTTCCATCTCCAGTTATAACTGTTGCTTCTTGACCTGCATACAGGCTTCTCCGGAGCCAGACATGGTGGTCTGGTATTCCCATCTGTTTAAAAATTTTCCACAGTTTGTTGTGATCCACACAGTCAAAGGCTTTGGCATAGTCAATAAAGCAGAAGTAGAGGCAATGGAATCCCACTCCAGTACTCTTGCCTGGAAAATCCCATGGATGGAGAAGCCTGGAAGGCTGCAGTCCATGGGGTCGCTGAGGGTCGGACACGACTGAGCGACTTCACTTTCACTTTTCACTTTCACGCATTGGAGAAGGAAATGGCAACCCACTCCAGTGTTCTTGCCTGGGGAATCCCAGGGATGGGGGAGCCTGGTGGGCTGCTGTCTATGGGGTCACACAGAGTCGGAAACGACTGAAGTGACTTAGCAGCAGCAGATGCTTTTCTGAAATTCTCTTGCCTTTTCGATGATCCAGTGGTTATTGGCAATTTGATCTCTGGTTCCTCTGCATTTTCTAAATCCAGCTTGTACATCTGGAAGTTCTCAGTTCATGTATTCTTGAGCCTAGATTGAAGGAATTTGAGCATTACCTTGCTAGTGTGAGATGAGTGCAATTGTGCGGTAGTTTGAGCATTCTTTGGCATTGCCTTTCTTTGGGATTCAAATGAAAACTGACCTTTTCCAGTCCTGTGGCCATTGCTGAGTTTTCCAGATTTTCTGGCTTGTTCTGTGCAGCACTTTCACAGCATCATATTTAGGATTTGAAATAGCTCAGCTGGAATTCTGTCACCTACACTACCTTTGTTGATAGTGGTGCTTCCTAAGGTCCCCTTGACTTCAACTTCACATTTCATTATGTATGGCTCTAGGTGAGTGATCACACCATCGTGATTATCTGGGTCATGAAGATCTTTTTTGTATAGTTCTGTGAATTCTTGCCACCTCTTCTTAATATCTTCTGCTTCTGTTAGGTTCATACCATTTCTGTCCTTTATTGTGCCCATCTTTGCACGAAATATTCCTTTGGTATCTTCAACTTTCTTGAAGAGATCTCTAGACTTTCCCATTCTTTTATTTTCCTCTATTTCTTTGCAGTGTTCACTTAAGATGGCTTTCTTAATCTCTCCTTGCTGTTCTTTGGAACTCTGCATTCCAATGCGTATATCTTTCCTTTTCTCCTTTCCCTTTCACTTTTCTTCTTTTCTCAGCTATTTGTAAGCCCTCCTCTGACAACCATTTTGCCTTGTTGCATTGCTTTTTCTTGGGGATGGTCTTGATCTCTGCCTCCTGTACAATGTCACGAACCTCTGTGAATTGTTCTTCAGGCACTCTGTCTATCAGATTGAATCCCTTGAATCTATTTGTCACTTCCCCTGTACAATTGTAAGGGATTTGATTTAGGTCATACCTGAATGGATGAGTGGTTTTTCCTACTTTCTTCAATTTAACTATAGCAGTTTTATATTTGAAACTGAAGGAGGAAGCAACGATGTTCCAAAACACCTAAATATGCAGGTCCGAAAAGTGAAGGCATTTGTTTAATGTCCACATTCACTCTGAAGCCCATCTGCCTCCCTCAGCATCCAGAGATCACACACGTTGTGCTTCACTGTGTAGGAAAGTGGGAAAGACACTGCACCGCTGACGTCACAGGACAGTTGCCGACAGAGCGAGGCTTCTGACGCGGGGCCCCAGCCTCACTTTCTCACAGGGCGCCCTCTCCATCTGGGAGAGGAGTGGTCTGGGCAGCATCTAGGTCACGCTCCTACCGCGCTGCTCAGCCTGGGTCCACAACCACCTCTGGCGGGGCAAGAGCAGGCTCAGCAGCAGACTCCAAGTCAGAGTCTCCGGTCAGCCCTCCAGCACGCCAGAGCAGGCTCTTCAGAGGTGTCGTTACTTTCGGCACAAATGCCACACTACTGAAGATTCTTCTTTTGGTGGAAGACAGTTGACTTGCCTTAACCTTTACGTCCTTAATATCCACTTTGTTGCTACACAACACAATAGGGATGGCCTCACACATGGGTCTTGGATCTCTGTGCTGGTTAGGCACGTTCCTGTAAGTCACTCTCGAGGTTACCTCAAACATTATAATGACACACTGAGCTTGGACATATCACCCAATTTCTCCTGACCAGCTGAATCCCATACGTTGAGCTTAATAGGCCCCTTGTTGGTGTGGAGCACAAGGAGGATATTCCTCAATACCCAAAGGAGCTACACACATCTCAGATTCACCCATCAGATGACGTTTCGTGAGTGTCGTTTTCCCAGCACTATCATCATGAACCACATTGGAACAGAACCTGGGGTTCTCCTTGGGCAGCCTTCATGGTGTTACTTCCAGTAGCGTCTCCGTGCCTGTCCGACTGAGGGTTGGAAAGATAGAGGATGCACTATTTTTTTTCCTATTATTTTTTCTGAACTGGTGGCCATGAGACCTGAGAGCCTGATCCATTGCTTATTCCACGTCTTGCCTTTTGGTTTCAGTTCTCTTGGCAGGACCACCTACCCAGTGGGCATCTATAGGATCCTAACTGACCTGCAGTCTTGCGTGGACAGTCAGTTTCCTGACAGGCACAGTCCATACTATTAAAAATTCAGTCATGTCCATCTCCATCTGTTTGGAAGCAGAAAACTCCCTTTACCGGGTTACTCGGAAGACATCTGTCACAGTCTACAATCAATAAATTCCAAACCTTGTTCTAAGTGGTACATACATGGTGGCTCAGATGGTAAAGTGTCTGCCTTCAATGTGGGAGACCTGGGTTCAATCCCTCGGTCGGGAAGATCCCCTAGAGAAGGAAATGGCAACCCACTCCAGTACTCTTGCCTAGAAAATTCCATGGGTGGAGGAGCTTGGTGGGCTACAGTCCATGGGGTGGCAAGCAGTTGGCCATGCCTGAGCAACTTCACTTTCTTTTCTTGTTGGAAATGTGGAACTTCTTTGTACATTTGATTATAGAGAGCCTATAAAGTGCCAGTCTTTTTCGCATGCATCTTGCATATTTCTCACAGTAACTTTGAAAGTAGATATTGCTATGCCCATTTGACAAAGAAGAAATTGAATTTCAAAGACCTTAAGGTGTCAGAGTTGAGAGGTAATGGAAGGTGCCAACCGTATTCAAACCCAGCTTGATTAATTCTTTCCACTACACTGCTGAGCTGGCATGGCTCTGAATGGGTCAGTTAGTTTTGTGTGGTTTTTCCATAACTATAATACAAATTGTAATATTTGCCTTATAGGATTGTTGTTCACTTAATGAAATGTATTTATTATGGGCTACAACTTATAAGGCTAAAGTTCTGATACAATCCAAAAGGTAGAACTGAAAGGTTAAGTACTTGGCCTATAGATTGACTTTTTAATAACAACCACTTCATGCCTCTGTGACATTTATGTATCAGGCATTTTGCAAACTTATAAACTGTCAACGTGCCTGATGAACAAACCGCACTATCACCCCCCGTCCACACCATCTACTGTGAAGGGAGCACGTCTATTTTATTCTCTAGTTTTCTGGAAGAATCACTTAATTTCTGATTCTGACAAACAGCGTGAAACTACTCAAATAACTGTCTCTAAAATGGTAATTTTTATATTCATGGGACTTTTTGAGTATTACTGACATATTCTCATGTGATGACTTGGATTGACAACGCAGAAAAACTATTTTTTCTCTTGATTTGCTCTTTGTGGTAGACTAGGTTCTAAATGAACATGTTTACTTGAGCGTTGAAAGGTACTGTTGAAATGATGTGAGAAAAATCCCATTTTAAGAACTATGTTACCAGATTACTCTAAATTTCTCCCAATGTGTTAATAAAATGCAGAGCTGAAGCTAGGCATTTTTGTGCTAGAGGCAGTTTTTCTCCAGGGGGTTTTCTTTTCCTCTGCTTTGCTTACAGACTGTCAAATCATGGAGTTTTCTTTGGAATCCTTTTGATGCAGCCATTGTTTGTTGCTTATCCATGAACAAGCAGGTAAAGTGGCCATCTATTTTGCTTACGAGATCTTAATTTTTTAATCATATTAGCTAATAATTGATACAAGCAGGCACTCTGCTAGGCATTAGCATGTAACATCACAACCCCATGAGGCAGATGCTATTGTTAACCTCACTTTATAGAAAAGGAATCTAAGAATCAGAGATGTTGAGGACTTGCCCAATTTCACACAGCTAGAAAGCAGTGGAGATTGAATTTGATCCAGGCTATTCCATGGTCCCAGGTCCAGTGTCTTAATCTCCCTTGTCTGCTGTTACCTCTAGGGCTGTGAAGCACCCCCTGTATTTCTCACAGAGCTATTGGACACAAGTCTGTCTTCCTGAGACTTGCAAGGATAATTTTAAAAGAGTGTTTATAATACCTCTTACATTTATGCTTGAAAGTAATGACACTATTCACTTAGTTTCTCTGTCTGAACAATCTGAAAGAGGTTTTAGTATCAGAATTAATTAAGGTTCTTACAAATATTTTGTTTGAGCTTTTACCACTGTGTTTTTGGCCTGAGTGCTTTGTCTTCATGAATAATCTTTTGTAGGTTGGTCTATGACTCACTGAATGGGAAAACACAGTTACCAAATTGAAGAATAATATGAAGGGCATAAAACTTGAGTCATTTTAGATCTGTCTCTCTCTTTTTGGTTCCAATCAAAAGCTTAGAAATTTTTAGCTGTTTCTGTAAGAATATTTGTATTACAAGAAGAGTGAATGAGCTGTTAAATAAAATGTGAAGGCAGAAGTCAATAGCCTTGAGTTGTCATCTGAATTTTCCTTTTGATCTACTAAGTGGTTTAGAATAACTTTTCTTTGCTGATTTTACTCACACTTAAACTTTTTTGATTATCTAGGTCGTGAAAATATTTTTTGTACAGTTCTGTGTATTCTTGCATCCTCTTCTTATTGATATGTATGGTCCTATTATCATTTTCCTAATTACTTTGGATTTATTTTCCGTAAGTCTTTTCCTTCTCTTGTGTTTTCTGCCTAGAGAAATTCCTTTAGCATTTGTTGTAAAGTTGGTTTAGCAGTGCTCTTAACTTTTATTTTTCTCTTTCAATTTCAAGTAAAACTTTCAATTTCTCCATCAAATCTGAATGAGGGTCTTGCTGGGTGGAGTAGTCTTGGTCGTAGCATCTTCCCTTTCATCACTTTAAGTATATTGTGGCATTTCCTTCTGGTTTGTAGAGTTTCTATTGAGAAATCAGCTGATAACCTTATGCGAGTCCCCTTGCATATTATTCATTGTTTTCTCTTGTTGCTTTTAATATTTTATCATTGTCTTTAATTTTGATTCCTGTGTGTCTTGTTGTATTCCTTCTTAGGTTTATCTTGCCTGGGACTCTCTGCACTTCCTGGGCTTGGTTGACTATTTTCTTTTCCATGTTAGGGAAGTCTTCAGCTATTTTCCCTTCAAATATTTTCTCAGGTCCTTTCTCCCTCTCTTCTCCTTCTTGTACCCTTATAATGGGAATGTTGGTGTATTTAATGTTGTCCCAGAAGTCTCTTAGACTGTCTCCATTTCTTTTCATTCTTTTTCTATATCCTGTTTTGTGACAGTGATTCCACCATTCTGTCTTCTAGGTCACTTATTTGTTCTTCTGCATCAGTTATTCTGTTATTGATCCCCTTTAGTGTATTGTTCATCTCTGTTCTTTAGTTCTTCTAGGTCTTTGGTAAACATTTCTTTCATCTTCTCCTTTCTTTTTCTGAGGTCCTGGATCATTTTCACTATCATTATTCTGACTTCTTTTTCTGGAAGGTTTCCTATCTCCACTTAATTTAGTTGTTTTTCTGGGGTTTTATTTTGCTCCTTCATCTGGGAAATAATCCCATGCCTTTTCATTTTGATCAGGTTTCTGTGACTGTGGTTTTCTTTCTGGACTTTAGTTCTGGACTTTCTTGTGGGACTGTAGTTCTTCTTGCTTCTTCTGTCTGCCCTCTGGTGGGTGAGGCTTAAGGGCTTGTGCAAGCTTTCTGATGGAGGGACTGGAGGTGAGCAAAACTGAGTCTCTGGTGCATAGCGCTCAGAAAAATTTTAATCCGATTGTCTGCTGATAGATGGGGCTTCACTCCCTCCCAGTGTGTGCAACCCAGCTCTC
The DNA here is from genome assembly GCF_019923935.1 of Bubalus bubalis. Lineage (NCBI taxonomy): Eukaryota > Metazoa > Chordata > Mammalia > Artiodactyla > Bovidae > Bubalus > Bubalus bubalis. Next base: position 4,678,447 of record NC_059171.1, on the reverse strand, counting down.
TGGTCTACACACTCTATGGTAAAGCTAATGGTAACCTACAAGGGGGCTTATGCCAGGGGCAGCTCCCAGAACTGCTGCTGCCATTGCCTGCATTTCTGTGGTGAACCTCTGCTAACTCACGACTCCTTAGGAGACCCTCCAACACTCACAAATAAGTCTGGGTCAGTCTCCTATGGGGTCACTGCTCCTTTCTCCTGGTTCCTGGTGCTCACAAAGTATTGTTTGTGCCCTCTAGGAGTGGAGTGTCTGTTTCCTCCAGTTTCGTGAAAGTCTTACAGTCAAATCCCACTGCTCTTCAAAGTCAGATTCCCTGGGGATTCCTAGTCCCTTTGCTGGATCCCAAGGCTGCTGTGGGGCTCAGACCTTCATAATAGTGGGAGAACTTCTTTGGTATTATTGTTCTGTAGTTTGTGGGTTGCCCACCCAGTGGGTATGGGATTTGACTTTAACATGCACCCCTCATACCATCTCATTGAAGCTCTTCATTTGTCTTTGGACATGGAGCATCTTTCTTTGGTATGTTCCAGCATCTTCCTGCTGATGATTGTTCAACATCTAGTTGTGATTTTGGTGCTCTCACAGGAGAAGATGAGCAAAGACTCTCACAGGAGTCCTACTCTTCCATCTTGAACCGATGTCCTACAATTATCTGTCTTAGAGGAATGAAGAGTCTTCACATTAACACAGAATCTTATATTGGGCCTAAAAATTTTCCAGGTGGATAGAAAGGCCAATATAATACCACTTATTTTTTTATAAAAAATGGAAAGCTTATGTTCTTTAGGACTATTTCACATGGACAGTATGTATACTGTATTATGGACCTAATACACAATATAATCCAAATATTACTAATTGTAATGAATAAGTGATTTAATTCCAAATGAAATTAAATTTTAAACAGAGATGCTATTTTTTCTTAGCTTAGGCTATCACATTCTTCATAATTTGTTAAAAATATTACAGATCTTGTCTTAGGGAAGATTCGCCAAAAAATTGTGGCATTGTTTTTAGGGGCATGAATTTAAGAAATGTTAATTGAGAAACTCCTTGAGTGGTCCTAGAAAATCCACTTAGAATGTTTCTTTCAGAGTTTATTTTTGAGAATCAGGATGATATTTGTGTTTTAACCTACATTGCTGACGTAGAAATCAAGATATGAACTATGTTTGAGTAGCTTTTCTCTTTGGACAGAAGACTCTGGAAAAGATACACAGAATACACACCCACCTGTTCACATTCTACCACTGTCACCTAACCACAGGGAGAGAGAGAGGAGGGGAGAGAGAGAGGGAGAGACATTAATAACAGAAACCAAAAACAAAATCCTTGAAAGGTGAAAACTCACATCTATAGGGTGTGGACTGACATTCTGTTTAAGACTTTTCTTTTCTTAGTGCTCACATAAAGATTTCTTTGATTGTGAGGAATAGACTTCTAAATGTATAACTTCATAGACTCTCCAAACTTAACTGAGTTGGAGAAAAATGATATTTTTATAATTCCAAAAAATAAAAGACTGCTGAAAGGATGAGCACTTGCTGTCATTACATTCCTTTAAATGAGGTGCCACAGACTTTGAAAGTGATTCTGAAAGGGAAATAGAAGGAGCTTGAACAATGAAAGTGTTACAGGATTATGTATGGTGAGCTGACAACATCATTCACTTTTCATTGTGCATTTATATTCTACCTTATTTCCAAAAGGTTGAGAAAGGCTAACACTTACTTGGAAAAATACATGTTTGATATTTTAAAAAAGATAGTCATATAACCTTATTATACTATTACCACACTTAGAGTAAAAGAATTTTTACCACTCTACATTAAGATAAATGCAAAACATTTTCAACATGTCATTTCCCCCCCTTTTTTGGTGTGTGTGTATGGATTTATGAAAGAAGCATTGACTGGTACTTTACATGATGCTGTTTTAAATACTTTTTTGGGTGGAGATAGAATTGGGGAGGAAGCAATTTTTTTAATTTAATTGCTTTCATCTAAGCCAAAGTGATACATGCATAGAAACATCACATGTGAAAATCAGAGAATAGTCTCTTTGTTAATATACTGTTTACCATAGTTTTGCTAATAAAATCACTTGCAAGAAAACCCTTTAAAAGAATCATATTTTACTTCAGTCATGACTGAAAGGTGTTCTGTCTGGAAATTCAGGGACTATGTGTTGTGAAAGAAATTATGTAGCCCCTATTTAGCAGCACTGAGTTTCTTACTTTTCTGTAATCAGTGAATGGAAGGCAGTGATTAATGAGCTTCTTGGCTTGCTCTTTTTCTCACTTGTGACACATTTTGCCAAGTGCTTCAGCCTTCCTAAGCTCAATTACCAACTCAATTATTAAGAGTTTAAATTTCTGTGAATCCTTCAAAGTAATTGTGGTAAATAGGAGCCATAAATCTCTGTCATTTTCTTAATAAGAAATGTATATTCATTGACCAGCATCGGTAAGACACCTGTCTATATTTATTTATTATTATTATTTTTTTGGTCAAATGGCTTCTCTCCTACTTTATTAGATGCTCAGCATCATTTTACAATTATTATTATTATTATTTTTTTTTTTACTTTACAATATTGTATTGGTTTTGCCATACATCAACATGAATCCGCTTCGGGTGTACACATGTTCCCTATCCTGAACCCCCCTCCCACCTCACTCCCCCTACCATCCTTCTGAGTCATCCCAGTGCACCGGCCCCAAGCATCCTGTATCCTGCATCAAACTTGGACTGGCGATTCGTTTCTTATATGATATTATACATGTTTCAATGCCATTCTCCCAAATCATCCCACCCTCTCCATCTCCCACAGAGTCCAAAGTAGTCTCTATTTAGATACTCTTCAAATTTTTAAGAAATTTAGGTTCTTCAAAATCTTGGGTGTATATGTGGTCAGAAAACTCATTTTTAAGTTTTTATTATGCTTCCTAACTTACCTTTATGACTTTGGGCCATGTTTCTCAAAATCTTTGTTGTGTCTCAGTTTCATTACTTTAAAAATGGAACAGATACTAGTGGCAATGACCTCACAGGCTTGGGATTATAAACATGCTTTGTAAATAAAAGTCACAGTGAGTTATTACTTGTATTACTGTGGACAGATGAAAGGAGCGTGGTGTGCCACCATCTTCATCACAACGTCACCATAGGAAGACAGGAAATTCCACATGGTCCACTCTACTTTGTCTGTTTCTAAATGAACTGATCAGGTATTCCCACCACAGGAACTGTAAATATTGCAAACAACATAAAAGTGTGCAGAATACGAGAGGCCACGTGATGTGGTGCAATGAACACAGAGCGTGGGTCCTGGCTCTGCCACTTGTACTGTGACCTCAGGAAAATCATGTGGCTGAGCCAAGCCTCTGCTCCCTTGTCTGCAAATGAGATTAATAAATAGACATCTTATATGACTAATATGAAGACTGAAAACAGTCAACCAAGTCAAGTGCCTCACACAGTGCACATGCTTCCCTAATGCTGAGTGTGTGCATGTGTGCTCAGCCATGTCCAACTCTTTGCAACCCTATGGATTATAGCCTGCCATGCTCCTCTGTCCATGGGGTTTTCCAGTCAATAATACTGGAATGGATTCCTCTACTGCTCAGTTCAGTTCAGTTCAGTCACTCAGTCGTGTCCGACTCTTTGCCATCCCATGAATCGCAGCACGCCAGGCCTCCCTGTCCATCACAAACTCCTGGAGTTCATTCAGACTCACATCCATCGAGTCGGTGATGCCATCCAGCCATCTCATCCTCTGTTGTACCCTTCTCCTCCTGCCCCCAATCCCTCCCAGCATCAGAGTCTTTTCCAATGAGTCAACTCTTCGCATGAGGTGGCCAAAGGACTGGAGTTGCAGCTTTAGCATCAGTCCTTCCAAAGAAATCCCAGGGCTGATCTCCTTCAGAATGGACTGGTTGGATCTCCTTGCAGTCCAAGGGACTCTCAAGAATCTTCTCCAACACCGCAGTTCAAAAGCATCAATTCTTCGGCACTCAGCCTTCTTCACAGTCCAACTCTCACATCCATACATGACCACTGGAAAAACCATAGCCTTGACTAGACAGACCTTTGTTGGCAAAGTAATGTCTCTGCTTTTGAATATGCTATCTAGGTGGGTCATAACTTTCCTTCGAAGGAGCAAGTGTCTTTTAATCTCATGGCTGCAGTCACCATCTGTAGTGATTTTGGAGCCCCAAAAAATAAAGTCTGACACTGTTTCCACCGATTCCCCATCTATTTGCCATGAAATGATGGGACCGGATGCCATGATCTTCGTTTTCTGAATGTTGAGTTTTAAGCCAACTTTTTCACTCTCCTCTTTCACCTTCATCAAGAGGCTTTTTAGTTCCTCTTCACTTTCTGCCATAAGGGTGGTGTCATCTGCATATCTGAGGTTATTGATATTTCTCCCGGCAATCTTGATTCCAGCTTGTGTTTCTTCCAGCCCAGCATTTCTCATGATGTACTCTGCATATAAGTTAAATAAGCAGGGTGACAATATACAGCCTTGATGAACTCCTTTTCCTATTTGGAACCAGTCTGTTGTTCCATGTCCAGTTCTAACTGTTGCTTCCTGACCTGCATATAAATTTCTCAAGAGGCAGGTCAGGTGGTCTGGTATTCCTATCTCTTTCAGAATTTTCCACAGTTTATTGTGATTCACATAGGCAAAGGCTTTGGCATAGTCAATAAAGCAGAAATAGATGTTTTTCTGGAACTCTCTGGCTTTTTCCATGATCCAGCAGATGTTGGCAATTTGATCTCTGGTTCCTCTGCCTTTTGTAAAACCAGGTTGAACATCTGGAAGTTCATGCTTCATGTATAGCTGAAGCCTGGCTTGGAGAATTTCGAGCATTACTTGACTAGCATGTGAGATGAATGCAATTGTGCGTGTGTGTTTGAGCATTCTTTGGCATTGCCTTTCTTTGGGACTGGAATGAAAACTGACCTTTTCCAGTCCTGTGGCCACTGCTGAGTTTTCCCAATTTGATGGCATATTGAGTGCAGCACTTTCACAGCATCATCTTTCAGGATTTGAAATAGCTCAACTGGAATTCCATCACCTCCACCAGCTTTGTTTGTAATGATGCTTTCTAAAGCCCACTTGACTTCACATTCCAGAATGTCTGGCTCTAGGTGAGTGATCACACCATCGCAATTATCTGGGTTGTGAAGATCTTTTTTGTACAGTTCTTCTGTGTATTCTTGCCATCTCTTCTTAATATCTTCTGCTTCTGTTAGGTCCATACCATTTCTGTCCTTTATCGAGCCCATCTTTGCATGAAATGTTCCCTTGGTATTTCTAATTTTCTTGAAGAGATCTCTACTCTTTCCCATTCTGTTGTTTTCCTCTATTTCTTTGCATTGATCACTGAAGAAGGCTTTCTTATCTCTTCTTGCTATTCTTTGGAATTCTGCATTCAGATGTTTATATCTTTCCTTTTCTCCTTTGCTTTTCGCTTCTTTTCTTTTCACAGCTATTTGTAAGGCCTCCTCAGACAGCCATTTTGCTTTTTTGCATTTCTTTTCCATGGGGATGGTCTTGATCCCTGTCTCCTGTACAATGTCACTAACTTCAGTCCATAGTTCATCAGGCACTCTATCTATCAGATCTAGTCCCTGAAATCTATTTCTCACTTCCACTGTATAATCATAAGGGATTTGATTTAGGTCATACCTGAATGGTCTAGTGGTTTTCCCTCCTTTCTTCAGTTTAAGTCTGAATTTGGTAATAAGGAGTTCAGGATCTGAGCCACAGTCAGCTCCTGGTCTTGTTTTTGTTGACTGTATAGAGCTTCTCCATCTTTGGCTGCAAAGAATATAATCAATCTGATTTCCATGTTGACCATCTGGTGATGTCCATGTGTAGAGTCTTCTCTTGTGTTGTTGGAAGAGGGTATTTGCTATGACCAGTGCATTTTCTTAGCAAAACTCTATTGCTACCGGCTGCCAATTAGCTATTTCTCTTTCTTTTCCTTTCCTCTACCCTAGATCCTGGAGAAGGAAATGGCAATCCACTCCAGTATTCTTGCCTGGAGAACTCCATGGACAGAGGTGCCTGGCAGGCTACAGTCCATGGGGTTGCAAGTCAGATATGACTAAGCAACTAAACCACGACCACCCTTACTTCTATTCTCAAGCCATGTGATCAAGCACATGTCACTTAAATTGTTAGTCCCCATCTATAAAATGAGGGATTTGGATAATTGATTACAAAATCCCTTTACATTTATTGCATCTGGTGACTCCAGAAATGAGTGATGTCCTGCTGTGGCAAGACTTGCCCAGATCTGCCCTTGAGATGCTGGTGATGACTGGGCCAGCTGTGGATGTAAACAGATGAAGCTGTGCTGGGGTCCCCAGGAATCTGGAGGCCAACCATAAAGAAAGCCAGAGAGTCCTGTTAAGGAAAAGCACAAACCGTTAGAGACCCATTCCTTCTACTTTGTATTGGGATTTGGTCACCACTTCTTTGCAGAAGACACATAAATTATGGATATAACTGCCACAAGGTAGCCTACTAAGTCAGGAAAGTCCTGTGGAATGCCCTTTCTGCCTCTGCCTGCAGTGTGAGGGGTCAGAGTTATACCTGCCCAATTTGCCCAGGCTTTCCTAGGTAAGTTGCTCTCTTTTCAATTTATCATCTAGTATGACTCTCCAGATCAACAAATTCTCAGTCCTCTGAGTTCATTTGGATGCCTGGTGCTGAGTACTTGTTAGGAATGGACAACAATGATTACTTCCTCCAATGTGTTAGACTTTATCCAAAGTGAAACAGATTTGAACAAGCATAGTGTGTGCTTCTGAACAGCCACACAGACCTCCTGCAGGGCAGCTGCATGGTGATGGAAGCTCCACGTTCTTAACCGTGACAAAGTACATCATTAGAAAATGGCGGAGTCTGTGGGTGTCTCCAGTGATTTTCCATCTCTTTCTCTTGGTTCAACATTCCTGATCTTTTAAATTTAAATTTACTTGCATTGGACTTGCCCACTGGCCATTTGATTGATGGAATATACAACGACATAAAAAATCCCACAAAACATCTAAGGACAGATATTACCCACAGATAATTCTTCTGGAAAATCAATAGACTATCCTAATCTGTAATACCATCCTTACACCCAAATGATCTGGGCCTTTGCCCTGCTCTTGTTCTTCATTATTTGTGACATTCTCCACAGTCAAAGAGTTCATGGGTCCAACTGGATATACCATGCAGTTTTTGCAGCATCACCCTGTTTAGACCATGGGGTCCAATTGGACATACCTCTGGGCTTCCCTGGTGGCTCAGTAGGTAAAGAATCTGCCTGCAGTGTGGGAGAGCTGTGTTCGATCCCTGGGTTGGGAAGATGTCCTGGAGAAGGAAATGGCAACCCACTCCAGTATTCTTGCCTGGAGAATTCCATGGAGAGAGGAGCCTGGTGGGCTATAGTCCACAGAGTCACAAAGAGTCTGACACGACTGAGTGACTAATACTAACACTCTGCAGTTTTTGCAGCATCAATCCATTTAGACCATGTTCTGAATATGCAGGACACTAGAATTCCACTCCTCAAAAGCATTATACTTAGCAGAGTCTGAATGAGTCCCCTGAGTTTGACATCTGGCAAGACTAATGACAGACTAGTCCAAATGGAGAGGAGCATCAGTGGTTGACCCAAGGGGTGGCTAAAGAGTGGCTGCTTGTGCCAGAGGGATGTAGGTACAGCCTGAATGTGTAGGCTGGAATAGACGTTCTTATGGCATGAGAATCTTCACTCCAGATTTGGGGTGCGAGGAACAGGGGTCAAAGTGGGCACTGATGTGGAAATGGCTTGTCCTAGACTGCTACATTCCTGAGTGGCAGTCTGAGAAATCTAAGAACTGCAAAGGGAGGAGGGTATAACATTTTATTTAAGAGTTTTTTGGCTTGATTTATAACTTTAAATATTTAGACATGTTCCATGTGACTCCCCTGGTGGCTCAGCTTGTAAAGAATCCGCCTGCCATGTGGGAGACCTGGGTTTGATCCCTGGGTTGGGAAGATCCCCTGGAGAAGGGAAAGGCTACCCACTCCAGTATTCTGGCCTGGAGAATTCCATGGACTGTATAGTCCAGGAGGCTGCAAAGAGTCGGACACGACTGAGCAACTTTTATTTCACTTCACTTCATGTGACTCTGTGTTACTCTTGTTCCAAGCTTCCCAAATATCAGCGGATTTGCTTGGTTCTATTTAGAAATTCGGAGAAGGCAATGGCACCCCACTCCAGTACTCTTGCCTGGAAAATCCCATGGACGGAGGAGCCTGGTAGGCTACAGTCCATGGGGTCGCTAAGAGTCGGACACGACTGAGTGACTTCACTTTCACTTTTCAGTTTCATGCATTGGAGAAGGAAATGGCAAGCCACTCCAGTGTTCTTGCCTGGAGAATCCGAGGGACGGGGAGCCTGGTAGGCTACCGTCTATGGGGTCACACAGAGTCGGACACGACTGAAGTGACTTAGCATAGCATAGCATAGCATTTAGAAATTCATCCTTGAAGTCCAAATAGAAACCTGATTCTCCCAACTTTCTTGGCCTTCTCAAACACTATTTCTGTTTCTTACTTGAAAAGATAAATGAAACCCTAAAGTTGATTTCACAAGTGTTCATTTGCCATTTTCTGATTATTGCCCTTGACTTTGAAGGATTTATCTTATGGCCCCTAGGAAGGAAATGCATAGTGACACAGATTATCTATCGGGCTACTTAGAAAAACTGCAATTCTGACAGTTCTCAGTTCTTAGACTTGGGGTAATGTTGACAGTACCTCCTACCCTCAACTTTAGTATTAATGCTTGCAGAGCTGGTGAAACTGGCAGGGGTTTAGTTCACAGGCCTGAGGCAAAGAATTTTAAACATTCGGGGGTTTGACACAACAGTTTTCCTGATATTAGGCCCCATAAAAAAGGAAAGAAAAAAAAAAACTGTGGTTAAAGCACAAAGAAGGGGTACTACTGACTACTTTCAAAAAGATGTTGCAATGTGATTAATTTTTATAAAATGTATTGGAAAAATTTGCTAGTTAATTGTATTGCTTTCCAGAGTGGGAACATCTCTTTCATAAGCTCATTATTCTGGAGTCTTGCACATCAATGCTCATGATCCCCTAAGTACAATAATAGCAAAGCTTATTTACATCTACCTCTCATTTGAAGTTATTAAAATGATAAATATTAATAGCTGCAACTTGGAATCTGTCTCTACTTTAATACCAAGGTGATAGTATAGTTCAGAACTTCATGGCTCATCTAAACAGTCTTGTTTGCTATGTAAATGTTCTAAGCTTCATTTTCATGATGATGGGCATTAACAGGGAAGCTACATTCTTCACATTGGAGCTGCATTTGTAACTGAGTCCATTTTTATTAAGGAAATCAAGGAGTGACAAGAATTGTAGTTGCTTTTATGTTCTAGAAATTATTTCTGTTTTAGCAACTACAGAGGGACTACCGCTACTCTGAATCCGGATGTTTTCTCTTTTCTTATTATACCTAGGATTGCTTATTTTTATAGTTTGTTGATCTTTCAATCTAGGAGGAAAAATTATCTCATTATTTTCCCCTCAGAAACAATAATAATTAGTAGATTTTAAGATGATCAATCAATAACCTTTCATAAGTGATTATTAAAAATTCTGCCACACTGAATTTTCCGTGTTCACCTAATATTACCTAGGGGATAATTTTGTGCCTATGTGTCCATTACTTTTTTTCTTTTCTTTTTTAAAACATCATGGAATGAGTCATTTGTAGACAAAAGACTGTGTTGTCTAAAAACTCTTGTGTGAGGAGAGATCAAAGTGATTGCTGTTATACTATACTGTTCCAAAGCCTCTCTACCCACGTGCAAGACAGGCTACCAACTCAAATCTTGAAATAGTTAAAAAAAGATAGTGAATGTTACCTAATGGTATGACAATAATAAAAGCTGAGCAAAATGTTAATAATTATCACTGTAACTTCTTTACTGCTAAACAGAATAAGGGACAACTACTACCACCTAATTTTTCTAAGATAAGAATGTGGAATAAAGCATAGTAAAATGAGAAACAGTGTTGACAATAGGCAGCAAAAAGGATGCTCATTTTTTTCTAAATCTGACAGCTCACATATTCCTGGTGCGTGAAATACTCGTGCTTTGCCTGAGAATAGAATTTACAGAGTTAGAATAATATGGAAGGAGAATGAAAAATCCCTCAGAAGTCTAATTTCACATGGAAGATGCGGTGCATATTCCTGAGACTGTGGTTCCCCGGGACAGCTTCAGTGATGCTCTCTAAGATGGACAGAGCTGAGTCGATAGCCTGTTCTAGAAAGACAAGGGGGTGTCCCCAGATTTGGATCATTTGCCCATCCTACCCCACTGCTTTCTACAGGCAGCAAGAGCGGAAGGCCATCGCTGCAGCTTCAGCCAGGGTTGTCAGCTATCATCAGCATTTATTTTCTTAGAGAAAAATGTTGTCCAATAATGCAAATACATTTAAGTGTACTGTTAAGACAGTCAACATTTAATAGTAAGAAATCTAATATAATATCATATATGAAACAAATTGCCAGTCCACCTTCAATGCAGGATACACGATGCTTGGGGCTGGTGCACTGGGATGACCCAGAGGGATGGTACGGGGAGGGAGGTGGAAGGGGGGTTCAGGATGGGGAGCACGTGTACACCCGTGGCAGATTCATGTTGATGTATGGCAAAACCAATACAATATTGTAAAGTAATTAGCCTCCAATTAAAATGAATAAATTTATTTTAAAAAATCTAATAAATCAAGGGCATCTTCAAAATAATATGATTTAATATCAATTAATGGGATTGAAATTATAATTTGTTCCCTATAATACTTACTATAGTTTGACCAAAAAAGAAAATGAAAATGACATAACTTGATGAATGTTTCCAGCATAAATCACGTCCCTGGTTTTCACTTACTATGTGGTCTACATCAGAGTGTTATTTTTGATGGAACTACAGGATACATTTCATAAAGGGTAAGGGACAAAGAAATAAATCAAGAATAATTTCACTGCAGAGTGAGGTCCTCCTGCTGCCTTATTTTATTTTTTGAGACCCAGGAAACTTAAAAGATTATCAGAAGTGGATTAGCATTTAGATACACAAGCAAACACAAAGCCTTTGGCTTTTTCCAGTTTTTACCCCTTGGTTTCATCTGGGAAACAGGTTGGCCTCACTTCTGATACAGGGAAATGGAGGCACGGAGGAAGTGTCAGTGACAGAAGGGAAATGTCTGATGCAATCATAAACGCCAGAGTGATGCCAAACTTTCCAGCTTTCTGGGCTCAATATTATTTTAATAACCGATAAAATAATTGTCTGCTTATTTTGAATTTTATCACAGAAAACTTAGAATCCTCTTGTGATTGGTGGGACTTTCAAGGGTTTGATTTGGGTCATTGCATGTTCTGATTGTTGCCTGTAAGCCTGCTGTTTCAACTCTTCCTGCCAAGTCCCCTAGACTTTTTCTGAACATTTAGGTATAATTTCTCCATACTACTCTAACTCTTTCTTGTCTACTTCTACTCAAAATAACAAAGAGATTCTTTTCATAATGCTTCAGGTGCAGGGACCTACCTTTCACTTACCAGGTGGAAAACTGAATCTTCATATAGTTTTTGCATAGAGACCAATTATGATATTGTGTTTCAAACTGGATGTTGTCTATCACAATCAAAAAGCTTATAAATACATGTCTTTCTAAACACTTAACTGTTTGAGCTCAAGACCTCCTTATACTCTTGAAACACTGAGGGACCTAAAGAGTTTTTCTTTATGTGGGTTATATATGGTTTGTTAGTCACTCAGTCATGTCCAACTCTGTGCAACCCCATGGACTGTAGCCAGCCAGCCTCCTCTCTCCATGGAATTCTCCAGGCCAGAATACTGGAGTGGGTTGCCAGGCCCTTCTCCAGGAGATCTTCCTGACCCAGGGATGAAGTTGTGTCTCTTGCATTGCAGGCAGATTCTTTACCATCTGAGTCACCAGAGAAGCTTTATGTGGGTTGTATCTCCTGATATTTATCCTACCAGGAATTAAGAGAAATGTTAAAACTATTTATATATTAATAATTCACTAAAATAACAATATCATCTCACATGCTAGTAAAGTAATGCTCAAAATTCTCCAAGCCAGGCTTCAGCAATACGTGAACTGTGAACTTCCTGATGTTCAAGCTGGTTTTAGAAAAGGCAGAGGAACCAGAGATCAAATTGCCAACATCCGCTGGATCATGGGAAAAGCATGAGAGTTCCAGAAAAACATCTATTTCTGCTTTATTGACTATGCCAAAGCCTTTGACTGTGTGGATCACAATAAACTGTGGAAAATTCTGAAAGAGATGGGAATACCACCTGCCTCTTGAGAAATCTGTATGCAGGTCAGGAAGCAACAGTTAGAACTGGACATGGAACAACAGACTGGTTCCAAATAGGAAAAGAAGTACGTCAAGGCTGTATATTGTTATCCTGCTTATTTAACTTATATGCAGAGTATATCATGAGAAATGGTGGACTGGAAGAAACACAAACTGGAATCAAGATTGCTGGGAGAAATATCAATAACCTCAGATATGCAGATGACACCACCCTTATGGCAGAAAGTGAAGAGGAACTGAAGAGCCTCTTGATGAAAGTGAAAGAGGAGAGTGAAAAAGTTGGCTTAAAGCTCAACATTCAGAAAACGAAGATCATGGCATCTGTCCCATCACTTCATGGCAAATAGATGGGGAAACAGTGGAAACAGTGTCAGACTTTATTTTTTGGGGGCTCCAAAATCAGATGGTGACTGCAGATGGTGACTGCAGCCATGAAATTAAAAGACGCTTACTCCTTGGAAGGAAAGTTATGATCAACCTAGATAGCATATTCAAAAGCAGAGACATTACTTTGCCAACAAAGGTCCATCTAGTCAAGGCTATGGTTTTTCCTGTGGTCATGTATGGATGTGAGAGTTGGACTGTGAAAAAGGCTGAGTGCTGAAGAATTGATGCTTTTGAACTGTGGTGTTGGAGAAGACTCTTGAGAGTCCCTTGGACTGCAGGGAGATCCAACCAGTCCATTCTGAAGGAGATCAGCCCTGGGATTTCTTTGGAGGGAATGATGCTGAAGCTGAAACTCCAGTCCTTTGGCCACCTCATGCGAAGAGTTGACTCATTGGAAAAGAGTCTGATGCTGGGAGGGATTGGGGGCAGGAGGAGAAGGGGACGCCAGAGGATGAGATGGCTGGATGGCATCACTGACTCGATGGACGTGAGTGTGGGTGAACTCCGGGAGTTGGTGATGGACAGGGAGGCCTGGCGTGCTGCAATTCATGGGGTCGCAAAGAGTCAGACACGACTGAGCGACTGAACTGAAGATAACAATAATATACTCATGCAGTTAACTTTTTATGAAAAATAACCATGTTTTCCAAAACAAAAAATTCCTGAGAATGATAACCTGGTACATTTTCACAAGTGTTTTATCTATTTTTTATGGCTTGTACATTTTTATTTTATTTTTAAAAACTTTTAAATTTGCATTGGCATATAGCTGACTAACAATGTTGCCACAGTTTCAGGTGAACAGTGAAGGGACTTAGCCATACGTATGCGTGCATCCATGCTTCCCCAAACTCCCCTCCCATCCAGGCTACCACATAACACTGGGCAGAGTTCCATGTGCTATACAGTAGGTCCTTCCAGGTTGTCTGTTTTAAATATACCAGTGTGACCATGTCCATCCCAAACTCCCTAACTATCCCTACCCTTCATCCTTCCCCTGGGCAACCGTAAGTTTGTTCTCTAACTCTGTGACTTTTTGTTTTGTAAGTTTGTTTGTATCATTTCTTTTTAGATTCCACACATAAGGGATGTCATATGATATTTATACTTCTCAGTCTGACTTACTTCACTCAGTACCACACTCTCTAGGTCCATCCATATTGCTGAAAATGACATTCGTTCTTTCTTTTAATGACTGATATTTATGTACCACATCTTCTTTATCCATCCCTCTGTGGATGGACATTTAGGTTGTTCCGTGTCTTGGCTACGTAAGCATCTGCAATGAACACTGGGGCACATGTGTCCTTCTAGATCATGTTTTTCTCTAGATACCTGCCCAGGACTGGGGCTGCAGGGTCATATGGTAACTCTTTGGGCTTCCCTGGTGGCACACATGGTCAAGAACCCTCCTGCCAATGCAGGAGATGCAAGAGATGCAGGTTTGATCCCTGGTTAAGGAAGATCCCCTGGAGTAGGAAATGGAAACCCACTCCATTATTCTTGCCTGGAGGAAACCTTGGACAGAGGAGCCTGATGGGCTACAGTCTAGGGGCTGCACAGAGTTGGACATGACTCAAGCAACTTAGAGCAGCATGCATGGTAGCTCTGTTTTTAGTTTATTAAGGAACCTCCATACGGCTCTCCACAGTGCGACTTTACATTCCCACCAACAGTGTAGACAGGTACCTTTCTCACCACACCCTGCCCAGTATTTATTGTGTGTGGATTTTGGATGATAGTCATTTGACTGATGTGAAGTGATAGCTCAGTGCAGTCTTGATTTGCATTTCTCTAATTAGTGGCGTTGACTATCATTTCATGTGCCTCTTGGCCTTCTGTATAGCTTCTCTGGAGAAACGTCTATTTAAAAGCCTTCTTCCCATGTTTTGTCTGGGTTGTTTGCTTTGATGCTGTTAGGCTTCATGAGCTGTTTGTAATTTTGGAGACTAATCCTTTATTGGTCACATGATTTGCAAATATTCTCCCCCAATCTGTGGGTTTTCTTTCATAGTGTTTATTATTTCCTAATAGAATACAATGGATTCACATTTCTGCTTCTGCATGGAAGATGTTATGGTACAGTGTCTTGGTTGAGTATATGAAGTAAATCTGGATGAAGTTTATGGAGAACAGGTAATATTCAGAGAAGTATATGAAAAATTCTTTGGAAGGCATACAGTCGGTTCTGCAATACTGACATGCATGCATTCCTAAAAAGCTCAGGAAAAAATTATCTGAAAAGGAGGTTGGGAATGGATATAGCACTTCAAAACTTCTTAGTGAGATACAAAGAACTAGATAGGAATTTAGTTTTAAAATGGATAGGAAAATTAAAAGTTAAAAAAAAAAAAGCAAAGAAAGAAACCCACACAACAGGAACAACAACAAAAAAACCAGGCTGGCATCTAGTAAAATGGTAGTACAGTTTTACACATTAAATATGACAAATGAGTAAATACTATAATATCGCACAGTACCTGGCGAAAGACCGACAGTTTGTCCAGGTCTGGCACCCTGGCCAGGCTGCCTACCTGCTCCCAGGTCTACCAACCTGCTCCCAGGTCTACCACGCTAAGAGCAAAAGGAAGAAAACAAGAGAGACAGAAAAAATGAGAGAAGAGAGATGAAGAAAGAAAGGAAAACACAGACGCAGGAAAAGTACAAGGGTGACAGAGAGGAAATGGGGAAGACTAACGGGGGGAGAGGGTGGGGCCCGTGTCCTTAGCAGCTGGAAGGGTTGCCCCTTGTGGATTTCTGTGTAGCAGTGGTAGGAGGGTGATGTGGAATCTAACGGAACACTGGGACATTGGATGTGCGTAGGTGCATCTCAATATTCTTGTGAGACACGTGCGTGTGTTTTATGTATTCCTACATAGCTCATTGCAGCTGGGTGCAGTTTTCTGCATTCATCTAGTGATGATTGTAGGAATAAATTCCAATTTTCAAAACAAGTATTAAAGTAGAACTATTTTTGTAACTTTTGCAGACAATTGTATTTTGATGTACCAAAATTCAACAAGTTGTAGGTTCTTAAAAGTAAATTGCAATGAGGAATCTAAAACAATATTAATGAGATTTTTTTCCTCTTACAAAGTCACATATGATTTTAGAATATTTTTTGGTCATTTGGTGAATATTGGTTCACTTAATTATGCAGATCTTCCAAATGGTGATACATTTCATTGTGCAGTATTTTTAAAATT
Organism: Bubalus bubalis; assembly: GCF_019923935.1. Taxonomy (NCBI): domain Eukaryota; kingdom Metazoa; phylum Chordata; class Mammalia; order Artiodactyla; family Bovidae; genus Bubalus; species Bubalus bubalis. Next base: position 4,662,415 of record NC_059171.1, on the reverse strand, counting down.
TGTCGATACCATATTACTTATTAAACTCATAAGAAAAGTTTCTGGAGAGCCACATTGTAACAGATTGTTTCCCTAATTCTCAATATTTAAAAAATTAGTTATTTTCCTATTTCATCGAAGACATCTTAAGTGAAACTGGCTCTTTCCTTTTCTTTTTTGACTGAGGGTGTGTGGATGTGGAGGTGAAGAAAGCAAGGTGTGCTCGTATAGTTTGGTGCCACTGCCTTGATTCAGACTAAGACAGCAGCCTTTTCACCCACTGTTTTTTGTACTTTCAGAGTGCAAATGTGAGTAAAATGAAAAAGATAAAAAATGTCTAAGTAGTTTTATGAAAAAAATTTAACCTTACAGATTCCCTGAAAATATCTCAGTTTGCTGTTAATAGCTTGAGAGCTGTTCTGTACCGAAGTGTCCAGAGCGTCCAACCTTTACCTTTTATCGTATAGAATATTGGACTAAGCTCTGAAATTGCAGCATTTCTTAAATAGCCTTAAATAGCCATAAAATTCTTAGAGTGAGTTATAGGTCAGCTCTTTTCAATGAACTGTCTTGAAAAGTGGAATGGAGGATAATAGAATACCTTTTCGTCCCATTAAAAAATATAGTTCTAGGATTTAAAAAGCCACATACGAAAAATGTTTCACATACATATTTTTTGTTTCATCTGAACATTGAATTTTAATGGCCTATATAAAGCATTTTATTACACTGAGGGATTTTATCTGTTAATGTTGACATTTTAGAATGTCAGTGGGCTCATTGTCTAAGAAAGAGGGTCCTGAATGGTGTTTTGAAAGATAACTTTCTCACCCTCACCCCAGGACCATTGGTTATAAGGACAATGGACTTCCCGGGAAATACTGTATTGAGGCTGGAAAAAGTAAGAGAAATAAGTCTAGGAATTCTTTCTCTTAGGAAGAAGAAAGACATACAAAAGGAAAACTTTTTAATAATTTTCATTCTCTGTTAATTGGTGCATAATTAGAAATTAGGAGACCCAATAACCCCAATCCTGTTTAATTCCAGCCAGAATTTAATACTGGGAAAGGCGGATTGTCTCATGTCACAGAGGTTTCTGCACGTCTTTGTCGAGAACCTGGGGAAAAAAACAAAAACAAAAACACATGACTTATGCTTGCAATCATGTAATCCGGAGATCAGCCCTGGGATTTCTTTGGAAGGAATGATGCTGAGGCTGAAACTCCAGTACTTTGGCCACCTCATGTGAAGAGTTGACTCATTGGAAAAGACTCTGACGCTGGGAGGGATTGGGGGCAGGAGGAGAAGGGGACGACAGAGGATGAGATGGCTGGATGGCATCACTGACTCGATGGACGTGAGTCTGAGTGAACTCCGGGAGTTGGTGATGGACAGGGAGGCCTGGTGTGCTGCAATTCATGGAGTTGCAAAGAGTCGGACATGACTGAGCGACTGAACAGAACTGAACTGAACTGAATCCATGTATTTCCCCCACTTATACATGATCCTGTTAGTGAAGTTTTCTCTACAGTCTTAATTGATAAATTTCTGTTTCTTCTTTACACTGCCTAGTAGAGAATTGGGAAAGAAATATATGTTTGAAGCATATAATGTTGCTTGAAACCACATAGAACTGTTTATGTATGAATTATTAGCAAGAGAAATTTCCAGTTAGAAATTAGAAAAGCAGTAGATAGGGTTAGGTTTAGAAACACACACCCATGCACCAGAAAAAAAAAATCTCACAAGTAGTAGTCGTATAAACAAGACAGCAATTTCCTTCTTTCATAAGCTAAGCCTGAACGTTGATAGTTCGGGAATGGTTCAGATTTTCCTCTGTGAGTCAGGCATCCTAGTTTCTACGTTTCTGCTCTGTATCTCAGTAGTCATTCCTCAGTTTCCTTGGGGGATTCATTCTGGGACCCCCTACAGATACCAAACTCTGTGGGTGCTCAAGTCTCTTACATAAAATGGTGCAATATTTGCCTATAACCTACACATATCCTCTCATATGCTTTAAACCACCTCTAGGTTACTTAGAATACTTAATATTTAATAAAATGTAAATGCTCTATAAATAGTTGCCAGCCTGTGCAACATTCAAGCTTTGTTTTTTAAAAATGTCTTCATTAAAAAAATATATATTAAATCCCAAGTTGGTTGAATTTGTGACTGTAGAGCCCCTGGATACAGAAGGCTGCTGGAGCTCTAGATAGCATGTCTACATTGCAGGCAAGCAATAAGAATAAGAGGTTCTTATTATCTTGAGGTTATCTCCTTACTTTTTGGAGACCCACATAACATTTTTGCTAACAACTCATTGGCCCACATTTAGTCACATGGTTTAGTCGCAGAGCTGTGAGGGAAGTTGGAATAAGTTATTTTTTAGTTGGACAAGTGGATATCTGGGATAAAATTAAAGAGCTATGTCTCTGCCACAAAAACGCTCACTGATTTTTTCAAAGGTTTGGTTTTTCTTGCTTTCATTTAATTTTTATGTAATATTTCTAACACTTGCAAAATAGTGTATAAACTCTCTTGCACCTATTATTAAATCATGGCCAATGTTTTTCACCTGTATTACCACTGTCTTCCTTTCTCCTGGTTTTTATTCTTTATTTTATAACTGAGGTGAAATTCACATAGCATAAATTAACCATTTTAAAGTGAACAGTTCAGTAGCATTTAGGGGGTATTTACAATGGTGTGCAATTACTTTGCTACCCACAGAGTAATCATCCACTGAGCAGTTGCTTCCATGTACCCACTCCTCTCAGACCGCAGCAACCACAGTGTGTCTTCTGTCTCTTTGGTAGTTTTTTTGTCTCTGTTGTTCTTATTTTTTGTTTTTTCTCCAATTCTTTTATTTTTCCTATTTTTAAACTGAAGCATGGTTGTTAATCAATATTAGTTTCAGGTGTACAAGAGAGTGGTTCAATATTTTTACAGATTATAGTTGATTTAAAGTAATTATAACATATTGGTTATATTCTCTGTGCTGTACATTATATCCTCATATCTTATTTATGTTACAGTTAGTAGCTTGTACTTTTTAATCCTCTACACCTATCTTGACCTTTCCCATATCTCTCTCCCCATATGTAAGTAGTAGTTAGCTCTCTATATCTGTGAGTCTGTTATGGTTTTCTTATATTCACTTATATTTGTTTTATTTTTTAGACTCACATATAAGTGAAAACAGTATTTGCCTTTTTCTGTCTGATATTTTATTAAGCATAATACCTTCCACATCCATCCATGTAGTAAATGACAAAATTTCATTCTTTTTTATGCCTGAGTGTTATTCTATTATGTATACACCGCATCTTCATCCTTCATTTCTTGATGGACACTTAGATTACTTGCATGTGTTGGCTATTGTAAATAATGCTCCTATGAACATTGGGGTGCATATGTTTTTTCTATTTAGTGTGTTTTTTTTCCTTAGAAATATATCCAGCAGTGAAATTGTGGATTATGTGGCAGTTTTATATTTAAGAATAGGCACTTCACTGTTTCCCATAGCATCTGTACCAACTTAATTCCACCAACAGTGTCCTAGAGTTCCATTTTCTCTACATCCTCAGTAACATTTGTTTTTTCTTGACTTCTTCACAATAGCCATTCTGACAAGTGTGAGGCTCTATCTCACGGTAGTTTTGATTTACATTTCCCTGATGATTAATGATGTTGAGCATATTTTCATGTGCCCATTGGCCATCAGTATGTTTTCTTTGGAAAAGCATCTATTTGGGTCTTCTGCCCATTTTTACAACAGGTTGTTTGCCTTTTTCTGATACTGAGCTGTATAAGCTGCTTATACTTTGGATACGTGCATGCATGCTGTTGCTTCAGTTGTGTCCTACTTTTTGCTGCTCTGTGGACAGTAGCCTGCCAAGCTCCTCTGTCCATGGGATTCTCCAGGCAAGAATACTGGAGTGAGTTGCCATGACTTCCTCCAGGGGATCTTCCCAACACAAGGATTGAACCCGTGTCTCCTGTGTCTTCTGCATTGCAGACCGATTCTTTACTGCCAAGCCACTGGGGAAGCCCTATATTTTGGATATTAAGACTTTATCAGACATAATTTGCAAATATTTCCTCCTGTTCACTAGGTTGTTCTTTCATTTTATTGACAGTTTAACTTGCAGTGCAAAGCTTTTAATTGTCTCCCATTTCTTTATTTTGCTTTTTTTTCTCCCTTTCCTGGAGGCAGATGCAGAAAATTATTGCTAAGACTTATGTCAAAGAGTGTGCTGCCTGTGTTTCCTTCTGGGAGTTTTATGGTTTTTAGTCTTACCTTTTGAGTCTTAATCCATTTTGAGTTTATTTTTATATGTGGTGAGAGAAAATGGCCTAATATCATTCTTTCAGACTTAATCGCCGGGCTTTCCCAGCACGACTTATTAAAGAGACTGCTATTTTCCCATTGCATATTTTTATTGAAGATTAATTAACCACAGGCATGTGGGTTTATTTATTTATGGGCTCACTATTCTGTTCCATTGATTTATGTATCTGTTTTTGTGCCCTTCCATACTGTTTTGATTACTGTAACTTTGTAGCATAGTCTGAAGTCAGAGAGCATAGTACTCTGGTTTTGCTCTTTATATTCCTCAGGATTGCTTTTGCTATTTGAGATCTTTAGTGATTTCATGTAAATTTTGGGATTATTTGTTCTAGTTCCGTGAAAAATGTCATGAATATTTTGACAGGAATTACATTAAATCTGTATACTTCTTTGGATAATATGGACAGTTTAGCAATATTAATTACTCCAATTGATGAACACGGTATATCTTTCCATTTAGATATATGTATTATCTTCAGTTTTATTCATCAAAATTATATAGCTTTCAGAGTATAGGTCTTTAACCTCCTTAATTAAGTTTATTCTTAGGCACTTTATTCTTTTTTTGTGTGATTTTAAGGAGAATTGTTTTCTTTCTTTCTCTTTTGATGGTCCATTATTAGTATACCAAAGCAACAGATTTTAGGATATTAATTATATATTCTGCATATGTACTTAATTCACTTACAGTTCTAATGTTTTTCTGGTGGAGATTTTAGAGTTTTGTATACTGCTTTCCTGATGGCGCAGTGGTAAAGAATTCATCTGCAATGGTAGAGACACAGGTTCGGTCCCTGAGTCAGGAAGATCCCCTGGAGAAGGAAATGACAATCCATTCCAGTACTCTTGCCTGGAGAATCCCATGGACAGAGGACCCTGGTGGGCTGCAGTCCATGGGGTCACAAGAGTTGGATCAGATCAGATCGGATCAGTCGCTCAGTCGTGTCCGACTCTTTGTGACCCCATGAATCGCAGCATGCCAGGCCTCCCTGTCCACCACCAACTCCCGGAGTTCACTCAGACTCACGTCCATCGAGTCAGTGATGCCATCCAGCATCTCATCCTCTGTCGTCCCCTTCTCCTCCTGCCCCCAATCCCTCCCAGCATCAGAGTCTTTTCCAATGAGTCAACTCTTCGCATGAGGTGGCCAAAGTACTGGAGTTTCAGCTTTAGCATCATTCCCTCCAAAGAAATCCCAGGGCTGATCTCCTTCAGAATGGACTGGTTGGATCTCCTTGCAGTCCAAGGGACTCTCAAGAGTCTTCTCCAACACCACACTTCAAAAGCATCTATTCTTCGGCGCTCAGCCTTCTTTACAGTCCAACTCTCACATCCATACATGACCACAGGAAAAACCATAGCCTTGACTAGACGAACCTTTGTTGGCAAAGTAATGTCTCTGCTTTTGAATATGCCATCTAGGTTGGTCATAACTTTCCTTCCAAGGAGTAAGCATCTCTTAATTTCATGGCTGCAGTCACCATCTGTAGTGATTTTGGAGCCCAGAAAAATAAAGTCTGACACTGTTTCCACTGTTTCTCCATCTATTTCCCATGAAATGATGGGACCAGATGCCATGATCTTCATTTTCTGAATGTTGAGCTTTAAGCCAACTTTTTCACTCTCCTCTTTCACTTTCATCAAGAGGCTTTTTAGTTCCTCTTCACTTTCTGCCTATGACTTAGCAACTAAATCGCCATCATATAGTAACGTTTCATCTGCAAATAGTGACACTTTTGGATGGCTTTCCAGTTTGGATGCCTTTTATTCTTTCCCTTGTCTGATTGTTATGGTTAGGACTTCCAGTATTATCTTTTTAAAAAAATATGTTTATTTTTGGCCGTGCTGGGGCTTTGTTGCTCTGCATAGGCTTCTCCTAGGTGTGGCGAGCAGGGGCTGCCCTGTTTGGTGCACGGGCTTCTCATCGCAGTGGTATCCCTTGTAGAGCACAGGCTCTAGACACATGGGCTTCAGTAATTGCCACATGTGGGCTCAGTCGTTACAACGCCTAGGCTTAGTTGCTCCACACCATGTGGAATCTTTCTGGAACAGGGATTGAAGCCCTGTTTCATGCATTGCAACCTGATTGCTATCCACTGTATCACCAGGGAAGTCCCCAGTCCTATCTTAAACAGAAATGGCCAGAGTGGGCATCCTTATTTTGTTCCTGACATTAGAAGAAAATCTTTCAGTTTTCACCATTGAGTATGATGTTAACTGTGCATTTGTCATAAATAACCTTATTTATGTTGAGTTATATTCCCTCTATAACAACTTTGATGAAAGTTTTTATTGGAAATAGATGTTGAATTTTGTCAAATGATTTTTTTGTGTCTCTTGAGACAGTCATGTGATTTTTATTCTTCATTTTGTTTTGTTTCTTTTTTCCTATGTTTGTTTTTTAAACTGTTTTACTTTTATTTTTAATATTTTGAAGTATAATTGATTACAATATTACATTAGTCTCGGGTGTACAGTATAGTGATTCAGTATTTTTACAGATTATACCCCATTAAAAGTAGTTACAAGATAATTGTATTTCCCTGTACTGTATATCCTTATTGTTTATTCGTTTTTTGAGGAATCTCCATACTATTTTCTATAGTTGCTGCACCAGTATACATTTCTACGAACAGTGTACAAGAGTTCAGTTTTTTAACATTCTTTGCCAACATTTGTTATCTGTAGGCTTTTTGAGGATAACCATTCTGATGTTTTTAATATGTGGTTTTAATATGCGTTTCTCTAATAATTAGTGATGTTGATCATCTTTTCATGTGCCTGCTAGCCATTTGTATGTCTGTGAAAAAATATGTCTTTTATATTTCTTTGTTAAACCCATTTCTTTTAACTGGGTTGCTTGTTTCTTTGATATTGAGTTGTATGAGCTGTTTATATATTTTGGATACTCACCTTTCATTGGTCATATCATCTGCAAATGCGTCCTCCCATTTTGCAGCTTATCTGAGTGCTGAGTGGGAGTAAAGCACATGTGTGGATGCTCTTGTAGGTTGGAGTCGGGGTTTCTCACAGCCCTCAGCTGCTCTACCGGCTTTCACACCAGCTGAGGGAACTCGCCTTTCTGGTGTTGGACCCCAGGGCTGGGCTGCCAAACGCGGCTGGAATTCCTTCCCCGCCCCGGGAGGGTCCCTGAGCCTGCCAGGAGTGAGGGTCCTGACCAAACTGATTTTCCTCCCTTCCTACCAGTGTCAGTGCTGATCTTTTTTATTCCTTTTCTTTTTTTTTTAAATAGCCTTGGTTGTAGAAGAGACTTTCTGCTGGTCTCCAGATTTTCTGTGAGAATTTTCACTACCTTCAGTGACAGTTCTCCATATGTAGTTGCATTTTTGATGTGTTTGTTCAGCATTCTCTTAGTTAGCTACCTTGATTATATTTGGAATGGTCTTATTATCTTTCACTAACAATCTGGTGATTTTACTTCATGGCCATCAAGACACAGGGGAATATCATTAATCTTATTTTTTTTTTTTAAATATTCCAATAGCTTTTTATATGTACTCAAAAATTAATTGAAAGCTAAGATACAAGCATTTCAATTTATTTGAGACAATTCCTTACTTTTAGGTTACTTTCTTTACTTTGTAATAACAGCTTTATTTCAGACCTTCAAAAATGCTGGATGAAGGTAATATTTTCTTTGAATACCTCTGAAACTATAAAAGTAACTACCTTTGGGTATTCTCTCTTGATTACTTACGGAGATTACTTTTTTAAACTGCTTGTTTTATAATTATTAATCTGTGCTTGGAATATTTTATGTTCTTGGTAACTAGATTGATTTTCAATAAGGTAAGTAAAACATAGATTCCTAAGTAAAATCCAGGAGAAAGATTTTCACTTAATATCAATTACATATTATTGAAGACTTGATATAAGTTCTTTTGATATAATATCTCATTTCACCAATAATGGAAATAGTATATACTAATCTTGAAAAGAATTACATTTAGCACTATAGATCTTATTCAACTGCAAATACACTTCAAATTCAACTAACTTGATAAACAATCATAGCTTAAACGTACACAGTTCCTTATCCATATCCATATTTTTTCCTCCTAACTACCTCAAGTAGTAGGCAAAATCATAGTATCATAAAATCTAAGCTTAAAAAGTTACATTTTATGGTAAGAAGCAGTTGGAAGGGTTTGGGGTTTCTTAGTGGGGTTGGACATGGGCAGTAGTGTTAAGAGTATTTGTGTGCATGTAAGTGTAAAGATGCAAACACAGGACACAGTTCCAGAAAAAAATTTGTTTTATTTTTCTTTTATTTATTCTTATTTATTTTTCTTTTTATTGCAGAAAAAACTTAAGTAAGATGTAACAATATTCATATACAAAGTGTGTGGGTGTTGACGGCTGTCCAACATGCTCAGTTTTTAATGTGTGGGAAGCGAGTTTGCCTGGCAGGACCATGAACTACAAGCACCTTCTTCTACCAGAGAATGCAGGGACAGGAACTGTTACCAAGTCCAAACTCTGAGTTCTTGCTGCCTGACAGGCCAATAAATCTAGAGACAAATTGTTAAGGCAAGGAATGGCAACTTTATTTGGAAATCCAGCTGCTGAGAAGATGGTGGACTCGTGTCCCTGAAAACCATCTTACCTGAGTTAGAATTCAAGCTTCTTTTATACTCAAAGGGGAGGGGATGTGGATGGTTGTTACAGACTTCTTGGTGCAGCAATCCTTTGTTCTTGTAGCTATCCAGCAGGTTTGGTCACCATGTCCCTATTAACCTCTGACAAGACAATTGCTATTTTCTGTTCTACGACTTTTTATCTCTATATGAATGGAAGAGTGTTATACCTTTAACGTAAGAGTCTTGAGATGGACTCTCATGTATATTTCAGGCTGTAGGCAACACTCTTACAGAGGCGCATAGGCAGCATGACTAAGCACAGGCAACAAAGCACAGAGGTTGGCGCTAAAGAAATAGATCCAGTATGGAGTCAGCTCTGCTCTTTGTTACAGAAGGACTAGACTAGAGCTGGCCAGAAGAAGGAGTGTGGACATGTTATTGCTGGGAGTACATATAACAAGTATCTGCAGAGCTAGGTAAATATACGATGGATTACTGTGTAGGTCTGGGATGGGGGTCCAGCGTGCTTATTTGAAAAGCCACAGAAATGAACTATGACGGAAATTAAAGCTCAGACTGGAGTAGTAGCATCTGTGGCATGTCTGGGAGCCGTTGTCAGATTTGGGGAGCAAAGGCAGTGATCTAAAATCCAAGGCATGAAGGAGAGCTCTTTTTTTTTAAAAGACAATGATGAATTTATTGGTTCTTTCTATCACAGTAATAAGTCTACCAGTTTGTAAGCACAGGACTGGTTAAGATATGATGAAGAAGGTGAATTATTAGTCTGTGGGTTTTGCAAAAATGCAGTGGTTAGAAACAGACGATGTATGAGTGGTGTGTCTCAAAAGTGTAGACAAGATCTTTAGGAACATCTATCATGAGTGATAGGACCCCAGCCTCTCAAAGGATTCAGAATCTAATGCCTTAATTTTGGGAGGAAAGAAATGGGAAGAGTAAATAAGAAAATCTACAATCAATATTTAACATGCTGCTGCTAAGTCACTACCGTCGTGTCCCACTCTGTGCGACCCCATAGACAGAAGCCCACCAGGCTCCCCTGTCCATGGGATTCTCCAGGCAAGAACACTGGAGTGGGTTGCCATTTCCTTCTCCAATGCAGGAAAGAGAAAAGTGAAAGGGAAGTCGCTTAGTCGTGTCCGACCCTAGTGACCCCATGGACTGCAGCCTACCAGTGAGAGGGTAACAGGCAGGAAGGCCAGGGGTCTCCAAATGGAGGAAATAGCCTGCAAGTGTCAGACATTTTTATCTCTCTTAAGCGGCAGGAGGAAACAAACTAGCAATATTTTTTTCCTTCTCTATACAAATTTAAAGAGAGGTTTCTCTTAAAATACTGTGTTGCCATAATGACACCTGGTTTCACCTGAAGTTAGCTATTCTTGAGCCTAGAGATAACCAATGCCTTTTTCTTATGGAAATGTTTGTCTTAAGCTATGCTAATGTACTACACCTTTACCCCAAACTCGGTCTCCAAGTCGGTTCCGCCTCTGGGCCCAAAACCTACTTGACAAACCAGTATGTTATACTCAGATATTGTTCCCGTAATCTATGTAAATGAAACTATTTGTATGGTGGTCTGCCCTTCTTTAAGATTCAAGTTAATTATTTTATGGCCCAAGATTATCCCAAAATGCATCTTATGGGCGAGGGGCCTGGTGCTATTCTGAATTATAAGACATTCCTTTCTTTCATTAACAGACTGCTAGTGACTATATAACATCCAGCTGAAGACTAGCAGGGGGGTACTCTTTCTGCCCCCTTCTGATGCCTATGTCAGAAGCTTTCTCTATCTCCTTTATATTTTAATAAAACTTTATTACACAAAAGCTCTGAGCGATCAAGCCTCGTCTCTGGCCCTGGATTGAATTCTTCTCCTCTGGGGGCCAAGAATCCAGGTGTATTCGTGTGATTCAACAACAACCTTTCACCAGGCTCCTCCGTCCATGGGATTTTCCAGGCAAGAGTACTGGAGTGGGGTGCCATTGCCTTCTTCTATATTTAACATGAGAAGGGGCAAAAGATATTAGCAGACATTTCACAGAAAAAAAAAAAAAAAAACACTGATGGCAAAAAAATCATAAGAAAAGATGTCCAACACTTTTGATAATACCAAAAATAACATAAGTAAGCAAGATAACTTTTAAAACTATTAAGTTGGCCAAAATTTTAAAGGTGATAAAGTTTACATTACTTTCCTATGGATACTGTACCAATTTATCACAAATTGGGTGACTTAAACCAACATAAATAAAGTCAAGGTGTTAGCTGAGCTGGTTCCTCCTGAAAGCTCAGAGGACAATTTGTTTCTAGCCTTTTCTGGCTTCTGGAGGCCATCTGCATTTCTTGGTCCATGACTGTTTCCTCGGATCACCACTGTGTCTTGCTTTCACCATGATATCAAATTCTTCTACACTAAATCACCCTTATAAAGACATTTGTGACTATATTGAGTGCACATCCAGGTAATCCAGAATAGTTTCCTTAAGATCCTTACTTTAATCACATCTGCAAAATCTATCTCGCCATATGTATGGATATTCTGAACCCCAAATCCTGTGTGTGTGTGTGTGTGTGTGATTTCCCTGCACATCACCAACAAGGAGTTACTGTGTACCAGCTGCAGTATGTGCAGTATGTGCTGTCTCAGTCGTGTCCGTCTCTTTGCCACCCCGTGGACTGTAGCCCACCAGGCTCTTCTGTCCATGAAATTTCCCAGGCAAGAATACTGAAGTAGGGTGCCATTTCCTTCTCCAGGGGATCTTTCCTACCCATGGATTGAACCCATATCTCTGGCTTCTCTTGCATTGGCAGACAGATTCTTTACCACCAGCTCCACCCGGGAAAAACCTTAGAATCTTGCTATGTGCTTGAGCAGATGTGTTCCCAATGTTTGAGTGAAGCTCTTCTATGTAAGTGGCAGGAAATCGATTTTTTAAAATCTAAAGATCAGGAAGCAATGGTTAGAACTGGACATGGAACAACAGACTGGTTCCAAATAGGAAAAGGAGTTCGTCAAGGCTGTATATTGTCACCCTGCTTATTTAACTTATATGCAGAGTACATCATGAGAAATGCTGGGCTGGAAGAAGCACAAAGTGGAATCAAGATTGCCGGGAGAAATATCAATAACCTCAGATATGCAGATGACACCACCCTTATGGCAGAAAGTGAAGAGGAACTCAAAAGCTTCTTGATGAAAGTGAAAGAGGAGAGTGAAAAAGTTGGCTTAAAGCTCAACATTCAGAAAACAAAGATCATGGCATCTGGTCCCATCACTTCATGGCAGATAGGTGGGGAAACAGTGGAAACAGTGTCAGACTTTATTTTTCTGGGCTCCAAAATCACTGCAGATGGTGACTGCAGCCATAAGATTAAAAGACGCTTACTCTTTGGAAGGAAAATTTTGACCAACCTAGATAGCATATTCAAAAGCAGAGACATTACTTTGCCAACAAAGTCCGTCTAGTCAAGGCTATGGTTTTTCCTGTGGTCATGTACGGATGTGAGAGTTGGACTGTGAAGAAAGCTGATCACCGAAGAATAGATGCTTTTGAACTGTGGTGTTGGAGAAGACTCTTGAGAGTCCCTTGGACTGCAAGGAGATCCAACCAGTCCATCCTAAAGGAGATCAGTCCTGGGTTTTCATTGGAATGACTGATGCTGAGGCTGAAACTCCAGTACTTTGGCCACCTCATGAAAAGAGTTGACTCATTGGAAAAGATTCTGATGCTGGGAGGGATTGGGGGCAGGAGGGGAAGGGGATGACAGAGGATGAGATGGCTGGATGGCATCACTGACTCGATGGACTTGAGTCTGAGTGAACTCCGGGAGTTGGTGATGGACATGGAGGCCTGGTGTGCTGCAATTCATGGGGTCACAAAGAGTCGGACACGACTGAGCAACTGAACTGAACTGAAAGATCCAAGCCACTATCCTTCTTTTAGGTGGAGAACACACTGTAGTGTATATAAGAATTGAAACATAATATCATACACATGAAAATCATATAACATTATAAACTAATGTTACCTCAATAAACTTTTTTTAAAAAAGAATATGGTTGAATTGTAGCAATATAATTAAAAAAATCCATTTCCCACCACTTATGTGGGGGAGCTTCATGCAAATGTTGGGAACACATCTGCTCAAGCATAAGACAAGATTCTAAATGTACTGCCTTCCTCACTCTATAAACTACACAATGTGGTGCAAATAAAGGTAAATACTGTGAAGAATTTTTCTTTCTCTCGGGTCACCCAGCTGGCCTAAAGCTGGGATATGGTCTTTGTGTGGGCAATTACTTTCACTGCATCCTCATCCCAGGAGTGCAGCCCTTCCATAACATGAAGGCACTGCAACCCAACTTTCTCCCCCTCAGCCTCGAAGCTCTTAAGAACACTGCTCAGGTATTCAGTCACTTTTTATGGAATTAGCTACTTTCCTGGGTTGGGAAGATGCCCTGGAGAAAGAAATGGCAACCCACTCCAGTACTCTTGCCTGGAAAATCCCATGGACGGAGGAGCCTGGTAGGGTGCAGTCCATGAGGTCGCAAAGACTTGGACATGAGTGAGCAACTTCCCTTCACTTTAAGGTAGAATATTCCAAACTCTCTTCTCTGAGTTTCTGTCCTGTCCTGGATCTTGACTCAGTGATTCTTCACTAATAACACATCTTAAACATTTATCATATCTTGATCACTTTTATATCATCACCAGGTGATCATTTGTGAGACTAGACTCCAAGACTTTTTAAAACCTTGACTTCAAAAAAGACTTACTATTGCATTTTTATGAGCTTGTTTTGCTAGAACATGGGGCTAGACCACACACTGGGACTGGCAGAAGTGTGGTTTCTTCTGAGAATGATAGCCACTTTAGTTTTCAGTCATTCTTGGAAGAAGTCAAGATAATGTACAGGAGATGGGTCTTAGGCTGAAGTGAAGAGTCACTTTGCTCTGATAAATGGAGTGTTGCTAGTCCTGTCGGTGAAAAAAGTAAGCTGCTCTGAGTCACGAAAAGTAGGTCAACATTGAGGAAGCTAGTCACCTGGTAAGGAAAATAGGATAGATCTGGGCTTCTGCAGAAGTTGTAAGCTGATTCTTGTATTTGCTTCCCTTTTTATATCTTTAGCAACATATCATTAAGTGCAACAATCTAACATCAATTGTCCCATGGGTAATTTTGAATTCATCCATCATTGAAAGGACTGATGCTGAAGCTGAAGGTCCAATACTTTGGACACTTGATGCCAAGAGGTGACTCTTTGGAAAAGACCCTGGTGCTGGGCAAGATTGAAGGCGGGAGGAGAAGGGGATGACAGAGGATGAGATGGTTGGATGGCATCACCCACTCAATGGACATGAGTTTGAGTAAACTCCAGGAGTTGGCGATGAACAGGGAGGCCTGGTGTGCTGCAGTCCATGGGGTCGCAAAGAGTTGGACACGACTTAGTGACTGAAAACAATAACATTACATTATGATAGAAATATGTTAGAAACTATGATAGAAAGAAAGGAAGGAAGGAAGGAAGGAAGGAATGTCTTGGTTATTGTAAATAATTCTGCTATGGATATTGGGGTGCACATATCTTTTTGTTTTCTTTGAGAAATGCAAGTGGAATTGCTGGATGATATAACAGCTCTATTTTTAGTTTTTTGAGAGACCTCCATAATACATTTCATAGTGGCTGTATCAATTTAAATTCCCACCAACATTGCACAAGGATTCCCTTTTCATCACACCCTCACCAACAATAGTTATTTCTTGTTTTTTTGATGATAACCATTCTGGCAGGTGTGAAATGATATTTCATTTGATTTGCATTCTCTGATGGTTAGTAATGCTGAGCATCTTTTTGTGTGCCTGCTGGCCATCTTTGAAAAATTGTCTATTTCAGACTTTTTTGCATTTTAAATTGATTGCTTGTGTCATTGACATTGAGTTGAATGGGCTCTTTATCTATTTTGGATATTAACCCCTTATTAGGTACGTCCTTTGGAAATAGTGTCATTCAGTAGGTTACCTTTTCCTATGGTTGATGATATCCTTTGTTGTGCAAAAGCTTTTTTGTATGATTAGGTCCTATTTGCTTTTTTTGTTTTGTTTTTACTTTTGATTCCCTTACCTGAGGAGACAGATCCAAAAACATATAACTCAAACCAATGTCAAAGAGTATACCATCCATGTTTTTTCCTAAGAGTTTTACTGTTTCACATGTGACAGCTGTCTTTAATCCATTTTGAATTTTGTTTTTGTATATGGCATGAGAAAATGGTCTAGTTTCATGCTGTTACATGTAGCTGTTCAGTTTTCACAATGCCGCTTACTGAAGAGACTTTCCCATTGTATATTCTTGTCTCCTTTTTTTGTAGCTTAATTAACCATAAGTGAGTGGGTTTACCTCTTGGCTCTTTATTCCATTTCATTCCTTTGGTTTGTGACAAGTCAGACATAGGAAAGGGGATGTGAACTCAAACAGTGCCCATTTCCCCGCTGGCCACCTCACAGAAAAGTAAAGATTTAGAGGGGGTTGAGAGTGTTCATGATATGAGGCCACTGAACGGGTGTGGGGAGTCGAGGGGGCCTTGGGGTGCAGAGGAGGAGTGATAGGAAGGGGAACAGGTTGAAGGGGAGCATGGGAGAGGCTGAAGGAGAGGTGGTGGAGGACCTCGGCGTCAGGTCTGGGGAAATTTGGAGAGGCACGTGTGATGAGTCTGTTGTGATTTTAAATGAGATTGTTTGTTTTAGGTGTACAGCATAGTGATTCAGTATTTTTGCAGATTATATTTCATTAAAATATAATGAATTTTGCAGATTATATTTCATTTGGACTGTGAAGAAGGCTGAGCACCGAAAAATTGATGCTTTTGAACTGTGGTGTTGGAGAAGACTCTTGAGAGTCCCTTGGACTGCAAGGAGATCCAACCAGTCCATTCTGAAGGAGATCAGCCCTGGGATTTCTTTGGAAGGAATGATGTTAAAGCTGAAACTCCAGTACTTTGGCCACCTCATGCAAAGAGTTGACTCATTGGAAAAGACTCTGATGCTGGGAGAGATTGGGGGCAAGAGGAGAAGGGGACGACAGAGGATGAGATGGCTGGATGGCATCACTGACTTGATGGACGTGAGTCTGAGTGAACTCCGGGAGTTGATGATGGACAGGGAGGCCTGGCGTGCTGTGATTCATGGGGTTGCAAAGAGTCGGACACAACTGAGCGACTGATCTGATCTGATTTCATTAAAGGTTATTACAAGATAGTAGATATATTTCCTTGTGAGTGAGTGTGTTAGTCACTCTGTGGTGTCCGACTCTTTGCCACCCCATGGACTGTAGCCCACCAGGCTCCTCTGTCCATGGGATTCTCCAGGCAGGAATGCCGCAGTAGGTAGCCTTTCCCTTCTGCATGGGCTTTTCTGAACCTGGGCCTCTTGCATTGCAGGCACATTCTTTACCATCCAAGCCACCAAAGAAACCCATATTTCCCTGGCTCTACAGTGAATCCTTATTGCTTATCTATTTTATATGTAATAGTTTGTTAATCACATATCCCTAAGTTGTCCTTCCCCCTTCTGGCTCCCCTTTGGTAGCGACAAGTTTATTTTCTATATCTGTGAGTCTGTTTTTGTTTTGTGTATACATTCACTTATATTGTTTTTTAGATTCTGCACACGAGTGATATCACATGGTGTTTGCCTTTGTCTGTCTGACTTATTTCACAAAGCACATTTTTAAGTCCATCCACACTGCTATGAACGGCAGTATTTCATTCTTTTTAGACTTCATATTATTCCATTGTGTCTATGTCTGTTTTCTGTCTATTTATCTATCGATCTGTCACCTCTTCTTAAAACAACTGTCTGTGGGCACTTGGGTTGCTTTTATATCTTGACTATTGAAAATAGTGCTTCTATGAACATTGACGTGCATGTATGTTTCTCAAGTTACAGTTCCCATTTTCTCTGTGTATATACTCGGGAGTGAAATCACTGGATCGTATGGGAATTCCATTTTTAGTTTTAGAAGAAACCTCCATACTCTTTTCCATAGTGATTGCATCAATTTATATTCCCACCAAAACTGTACAAAGGTTCGCTTTTCTCCACATCCTCTCTAATATTTGTTATTTTTTTAGACTTTTTGAGGATGGCCATTCTGACAGGACTTAGTCAATACCTCATTATGGTTTTGATTTGTATTTCTTTAATGATTAGCAACTTTGAGCATACTTTGATGTACTTATTAATTATCTATATATCATCTTTGGAACCCTACATGGATCACAGTCCTGTCATGGGGCCTGGGTAACTCACTGAAGCTGTGAGCCATGCCTTGCAGGGCCACCCAAGATGGACAGGTCATACTGGAGACTTCTTACAAAATGTGGTCTACTGGAGGAGGGGGTGGCTGGAAAAGGTCAGTTTTCATTCCAATCCCAAAGAAGGGCAATGTCAAAGAATGTTCAAACTACAGGACGATTGTGGTCATTTCACATACTACTAAGGTGATGCTCAAAATACTTCAAGCTAGGCTTCAGCACTGTGTGAACTGAGAATTACCAGATGTACAAGCTGGGTTTAGAAAAGGCAGAGGAACTAGAGACAAAATTGCCAACATTCATTAGATTTTAGAGAAAGCAAAGAAATTCCAGAAAAACTTCTGCCTCACTGATTGTGCTAAAGCCTTTGGGTGGATCACAACAAGCTGCAGAAAGTTCTTACAGAGATAAGAATACCAAACCACCTTATCTGTCTCCTGAGAAACCTGTATGCGGGCCAAGAAGCAAGAGTTAGAACCTGACACGGAAAAAATGACTGGTTCAAAATTGGGAAAGGAGTATGACAAGACTATATATTGTCACCGGCTTATTTAACTTGTATGGAGGGTACATCATGTGAAATGCTGGGCTGGATGATTCAAAGCTGGACTCAAGATTGCTGGGAGGAATATCAACCTCAGATATGCAGATGATATTATTCTAAGGGCAGAAAGTGAAGAGGAGCTAAAGAGCCTCTTGATGAGGGTGAAAGAGGAGAGCAGAAAAGCTGGCTTAAAACTCAAGGGTCAAAAAGCAAAGATCATGGCATCTGGTCCCATCCATCACTTCTTGCCAAATAGAAGGGAAAAAAGTAGAAGCAGTGACAGATTTCATTTTCTTGGGCTCCAAAATCCTGTGGACGTTGACTGCAGTCATGAAATTAAATGATGCTTGCTCCTTGGAAAGAAAGCTATGACAAACCTAGACAGTGTATTAAAAAGCAAAGACATCATTTTGCTGACAGTATCTGTACAGTCAAAGCTATGGTTTTTCCAGTAGTCATGTACAGATGTGAGTGTCATATATATCAACATGTGTGTGTATTTTTTAAGCCATGAGTCATTTAGTTTGAACACCTTCTAAAAGCTCTACAGTTTGTACTCCCTTGACATGTTTCATATTTCTAATTAAATATTTTAGATCTTTTCTTTTATTCTTTAACTGCTTAGAGTTAAAAAAGAAAGTTGATTATACTTGATTTTATAACCTTGGTCTTTTAACCTTCATACTAGCTTTTTAAGCGTTTGAGTCCCTGCTTTTACTATAAATGTACCTTTACAGTACATGTTAAAAATATATTTTCTTATTTCTTGTTATGAATTTTTCTTTTTCACGAAAATATTGCCCTTTAATATTTCTTGCAAGGCTGGTTTATTGCTAATAAACTCTTTTTAGTTTCTGCTTATCTGAGAAACTCTTGATCTATCCTTTGCCTGAATGATAACTTTGCAGTCTGAAGTATCCATGCTTGGAGGATTTTTGGCTCTCAGCACTTTACATAGTATCATTTCATTTTATTCTGGCATGCAAAGTTTCTGCTAAAAAATCAGGTAGTAAGTTCCCTTGTATATGATTCTTGGCTTTTATTGTGCTTCCTTTAACAGTTTCTCTTTAACTTTTTTCAATTTCATTATGATATATCTTGGTGCGGGTCACTTTAGGTTCCTCCTGTTTGGGGCTCTCTTCGCTTCTTGGATTTGGATTCTGTTTCCTTCTCCAGGTTGGGGAAGTTTTCAGTCATTATTTTGTCAAATGCATTTTCTGCTCTTTTCTCTCTTTCCCTTCTCTTTCTGGGACCCCTATAATATTAAGTTATTGCACTTGATGTTGCTTTAAGTGTCTCTTGAAGTCTCTTTGCTTTTTAAAATTCCTTATCTTTTTGCTGGCTTGGCTTATTTTCACTATTCTTCCTTTCAGTCCACTTATGCATGCGTCTCTGCCACCCAGTCTGCTGTTGGCTCCCCGTGGTGCACTTTTCATTTCAGTGTTGTGTTCTTCAGCTCTAGACTTTTTTATATCGTCTAATTCTTTGTTGATGGTCTCACGGTTTTCATCTATTCTTTTCCTGAGTTTGGTGAGCACTTTTATCACCATTGCTTTGAGTTCTTTATCTGATAAATCACTTATCTTCATTTCATTAGAACTATTTTTCTGGGATTTTTATCTTGTTTTTTCATTTCATTTCATTTTATCTGTTTTCATATTTTGTTTGCTTTTCTGTGTTGGTCTCTATGAATTAGTGAAATGGTTACCTGTCTCTGTCTTAAAGGTATCTTTATTTAAATTAATCTGTTTTTTTTATTGAAGGATAATTGCTTTACAGAATTTTGCTGTTTTCTGTCAAACCTCAACATGAATCAGCCAAAGGTATACATATATCCCCTCCCTTTTGAAACATCAAAGCAACCTAGATGTCCATTGACAGATGAATGGATAAAGAAGTTGTGGTATATATACACAATGGAATATTATTCAGCCATAAAAAGGAACACATTTGAGTCAATTCTAATGAGGTGGATGAACCTAGAACCTATTATACAGAGTGAAGTGAGTCAGAAAGAGAAACATAAATACCATATTCTAACACATATATATGGAATCTAGAAAAATGGTACTGAAGAATTTATTTGCAGGGCAGCAATGAGAAACAGACATAGAGAATAGACTTATGGACATGGGAGAGGGGAGGAGAGGGTGAGATGTATGGAAAGAGTAACATGGAAACTCACATTACCATATGCAAAGCAGATAGCCAATGGGAATTTGCTGCATAACTCGTGGAACTCAAACAGGGGCTCTGCATCACCTAGAGGGGTAGGGTGGGGAGGGGGATGGGAAAGGCATGTCTTTATGTGGAGCACCCCCATGCAGACTGTGTCTCAAATGGATTTGGTGGGAAGCCAAAATAGTCCTACTTTGGAGCCAAATCGGTCATGAACCAAGGTTTTTCCTGGGGCGTGCCAAGGCTGCGGCTTTGGTGGAGATGTGTGGAGCCAGGGTCAGGAGCAAGCCGGGGCTTCTCCTGGGATATGACGAAGTTGCCTCCTTGGCGGGCAGAGGCAGAGGCTGGAGCAGAGCTTGATGTGGGCTGAGGGATGTGCTAGAGTGGTCTTGGAAAGATGGCTAGAGCACCGGGCTCTGCTCAGAGTGCTGCCTCTGTGTGGGACTCGAAGCAAATAAGTTTAAGAGTGGAGCCTCAGTTTCCTACAGCCCTGTGACTCACCCGACTGTGAGCCCTGTAAGGGGATTTGTCCAGCACGGGGCTCAGACCCCTCACTTCCTGTGGAAAAGCTCTGAGTTTCTAATTTCCCCTTCGACTTTTGGGTTGCTCATCAGCGCTGCGGGTCCTGACTAGATTGCCTTTCTGCTCCTTCTAAGCATCTTGATGCGATGTTCCCTTTATGCCCTTAATTGAGGGGAGCTCCTCTGCTTGCCTTTCGGCTGTTTTCAGAGAGCTCCTCTCTCTGTCGTTGCACTTCTGGTGGGTCTGTGTGAAGAGGTGAGCTCGCGGTTTTCCTACTCTGTCATCTTCGTCTCCTCTCTTCAAATGTTTATACAGTCTTATTTCTTCTTCATCCCCATAAGAAATGTAGAAAAAAAAAAAAAAGCACCACTCCAGGGGACCTCAGTGGGTAGAGCTGTTTATATCCCAAGGGACATTTGGAAATGTCTGAAGAATTCTCAGTCGTCACAGTTGCTGAGGGGGAGTGGGAAGATTGCCACTAGAATCTAGTGAGTAGAAGTCAAGGATGCTGTTAATATCTTAGAATGCACAGGGCAGCCCCATACAACCAAGAATAACCTGCTCCAAAATGTCAATATTACTGCTGCTGAGAAACCCTAAACTATAATCCAAGAGAGATTTGAATATCAATTTCAGCTCCAGACTACTTAAGAAGTTCACTTTGTTTATTGAAAAAAAAAACCTAAAAGTTGAGAGAATAAGTGATTTCAGAAGCTAAAATTTAGAAAATCAGACTCAGAAGACATTTCCAGCATCTTGGTAAACCAGAGGCACTCAGAATTTTGGTGTCATTTTCTCTGTAATGCGTGGCTAACTTTGTTTCCAAGCTGGTTTACCAGGACTCCATTCATTTGCTCATATGAAAGCCAGCAGTTTATATCAGCTGATTATTTTTCCAAAGCCAATTCTTTAGAGGAAGGGGATCCAATCATATCAATTGTCAGATAGCTGGAGCCATGTCTAACTTTTCAGCAGTGATAGCCCATCATCTTCTGAGTGATACTCAAATATCAAACATGTTCTAGTGAGGTTGGATAATATATATATTTTAATCTTCCAAATGATTTCAGTGATAAAGTGTTAGAACAATGGTCGCTTTGGGGAACTGAGTCTCCTTCGGGTTGTGTTTCTCAGCGCGTGTGTTGGGGAGGGTGTGCTGTGGGGCCACTGTCGGGCTTCCAGTCCACATGCATTTCACCAGCCTTTCTGTCACCACATACAGTCACCTTGAAAGCAGGGCTTATACTGTGAATGTCCTGTTTATGAACAAGAATGCAAAATAAGAACATTATTTTGCACAGGACAAGTTATACTTTATAGTATTATAAGAGTTTTTAAAACTTTTATATTTTGGGAATGCAAATCAGCTACCATTTCCTTTTAACACAAGAAACTAACTCATTTAGCAAAGTTGGCCAACTTCCTTTGTATGGCTCAAGCAGAGTGTATTCTTGTCTTGGAAGGCTCTAACGACCTAATCTGATAAATTGAAGCGATAGCAAGATTCTCATCTAAGATGCTTTATTTATGCTAATAAAGGATTTCTATTTTACATTTCATCTAAAATTTAAAGGCTTTTTTCCTCACTTGTGTTTTGATAGAACAATGTCATTTATTCCAGATTTCTTACTTATGAAAATAGCGATATTGTAGATTATTATTCTTGGAATTGGAAATACAGACAGGCAAGTCATAAAAATAGCAAAGCATTTATTTCAGAAAATATGCTGAATACAGTAATTGGCCACTAAAAAGATAAAGTTACAATTAGGGCTTTTTCCAAGAAATGAGAACCTGAGGATTTTATAATGAGATCATTTCTTTTAATATCTGGCAGGCTTCATTTTCACAAATTCTAATTTAATATACATATGGGTTATTTCATTCTAGGTTCTTTTATTTCTACTACCTAGGGGACTATAGTTTTCTTTCATCTATGAAAGAGACTGTATAATATCCTGATAAATTCAATATACTCTTTATATTATGGTGTTAGCCATGCAGAAAAAGACATAAATATCTTCTCTCTAAAAGGAGACATTGTATTATAATTAGATCATTAACTGTGGTGAGTTGGTCATATTTACAGGAGAAAAAAAGTCTATTTTTTCTTTTTTTGTCATGCAGGCTTGGTTTATATCTAGACAAAAGAAAGTGAACTTTGTAACATTTTTCTGACCATCTTGGTGAGAAATTTAGTTCTCCTCAGTTTTCTTGTCTTGTACTCCTATTTAATTCCAGTCAATAAATATTAAATAGTTGTCTGTACGTCACTGTTATGGGAGGCCATGTGCTTTATTCATGGTGCATTTTCCACCATGAATTACCTCATGTTTGAGAGCAGAGCTGATGTAGAAGGCATTCATGTACTGTTTTTTCCCTTGGCATTATTTTCTTTTTCTATAAAAGTACATTTTATAGTGATAAGATACAACTGGTAAAAGCAACTTGAAGGATAAAACCATGCTCTGGATCCTTATCAAAGTATTTATATTCAGGTTCAGCTTGCCTGGCACGCTGCAGTCTATGGGGTCTCAAAGAGTCGGACATGACTGAGAGACTGAACTGAACTGAACTCAGCTCATTCAGAACACCATGATTCTGGAGGGCAGAGCATCCTTACTGCCTTTTCCTCAATATGCTGTTATTTCTTCAAATGAAGGAAAGCCTGTCCTTTTAAGTTTGAAATGTCCTGGCTTCACTGTCAGCAGACTCTGCACTTGGCAGATGATACCTAACATGGCTTGGTTTACATGTTAATGAGAAACTAAGGCTTGTCAAGTAGTTTTTATCTCAACTGTAATGCAGCTGTGTGCATTTATTTTGTAATAAAAATGCATTTTAAAAGATTAGGTTTTTTTCTTTTTTTTCATATTGAGCTCCATGAGCTGTTTGTATACTTTGGAGATTAATTTTAGTCCATTGCTTCATTTGCAAATATTTTCTCCCGTGCTGAGGGTTGTCTTTTTGTCTTGTTTATGGTTTCTTTTGTTGTGCAAAAACTTTTACATTTTAATTGGTTCCCATTTGTTTATTATTATTTTTTTAACTTCTTATTTTGCATTGGAGTATAGCCAATTAATAATGTAATGGTTTCAGGTGAATAGTGAAGGGACTCAGCCCTGCATATACTTGTATCCACGCTCCCCCAAACCCCCTCCCATCCAGGCTGCCACATAACACTGAGCAGAGTTCCATGTGCTATATATACAGTAATTCCTTGTTGGTTATCCATTTTAAACATAAAGAAAGTATACACGCCATCCCAAACTCCCTAACTGTCCCTCCCGCCTGTCCTTCCCCCTGGAAGCCATAAGTCTGTTCCCTAAGCCTGTGAGTCTGTTTCTGTTTTCTAAGTAAGTTCATTTGTACCATTGCTCTCCAGCTTCCACATAAGGGATAGGGAGTCATACCACGTTCCTGCTTCTCTGCCTGACTTCTCTCAGCATGACAATCTCTAGGTTCATCCATGTTGCTGAAAAAGACATTATTTCATTCTTTTTAGCGGCTGAGTAATATTCCTTTGCATATATGTACTGCATCTTCTTTGTCCATCCCTCTGTTGATGGACATTTAGGGCACTTCCTCGTCTTGGCTATTGTAAACAGAGTTGCAATGAACACTGGGGTGCATGCATCTTTTTGGATCATGTGTTTTTCAGGGTATATGCCCAGGAGTGGGATTGCAGGGTCATATGGTATTTCTATTTTAAATTTTTTAAGGAACACCCATACTATTTCCTGTAATAGATGTACCAATTTTTACATTCCACCAACAGTGTAGAAGGGTTCCCTCTCTCCATGGAGTCAGTTCCTAGGCAGGTTGATAGGAGGTCAGGGGTCCCAGGGGGAGAGAAAGGGGTCTGGGGCTCTCAAGGAGGAGATGCGGGTCTGGAATTCTCAAGGAGGAGGAAAGGACAAATGGCTTTTTTCTACATTCCTTCGTAAGGATTATATAACAATGTAACCTGCTTGAGGACAGTTTC
Source organism: Bubalus bubalis (assembly GCF_019923935.1). Taxonomy (NCBI): domain Eukaryota; kingdom Metazoa; phylum Chordata; class Mammalia; order Artiodactyla; family Bovidae; genus Bubalus; species Bubalus bubalis. Next base: position 4,637,923 of record NC_059171.1, on the reverse strand, counting down.
TCCTTCTTGAAAAACCTTCTGGCTAATCCTGCTATCTTAAAATGTATATTATGGGAGTGGGTCTGGTAAAATCTTGACAAAATTGAGACTTCTTTTGATTTATTGTAGTAATTAATTTAAAAAAGTTTACAGCTCCCTTGCTAAGACTAGTAAGTGGGGCACTCTCTGTCCCCTTCTGATGTCTGCGTCAGAACCTTTCTCTGTCCCTCATTCACTTTAATAAAACTCTGCTACACAAAAGCTCTTGAGTGATCAAGCCTGGTCCCTGGTCCCAAAGCGAAATCTTCTTCTTTGGATATCATGAATCCACCATCATTCGCTGTTAGCTATCAATATGTCATTTATGTTTTTAAAAATACTTTTTCTATGTAACAAATGACCCTCAAAACTTACTTTAAAACCACAGATATTTTTATGTCATGGAGTTTCTGAGGGTCAGTAGTCCAAAGGTGGCTTTTCTGGGTGATTCAAACTTTTCTCCACACCCTCTCCAGCATTTGTTTGTAGACTTTTTGATGATGGCCATTCTGACTGGAGTGAGGTGATATTTCATTGTAGTTTTGATTTGCATTTCTCTAATAATGAGTGATGCTGAGCATCTTTTCATGTGTTTGTTAGCCATCTGTATGTCTTCTTTGGAGAAATGTCTGTTTAGGTCTTTTTCCCACTTTTTGATTGGGTTGTTTGTTTTTCTGATATTGAGCTGTATAAGCTGCTTGTATACTTTGGAAATTAATTCTTTGTCAGTTGTTTCCTTTGTCCTGAGTAAACCAAAACTGAGAAAGACACATGTACCTCAAAGTTCATTGCAGCACAATTTACTCTAGCTAGAACACGGAAGCAACCTAGATGTCTATTGACAGATGAACGGATAAAGAAGCTGTGGTACATATACACAATGGAATATTACTCAGTCACAAAAAGGAATGCATTTGAGTCAGTTCTAATGAGGTGGATGAACCTAGAGCCTGTTATGCAGAGTGAAGTAAGTCAGAAAGAGAAAGATAACTATTGCATACCAATGCATATATATGGAATCTAGAAAGATGGTACTGATGAATTTATTTTCAGGGCAGCAGTGGAGAAACAGACATAGAGAGCAGACCTAAGGACACGGGAGAGGGGAGGTGGAGAGGGTGAGATGTATGGAGAGTGTAACAGGGAAACTTATATACCATATGTAAGATAGATAGCCAAAGGGAATTTGCTGTATGGGAACTCAAACAGGGGCTCTGTGACAACCTAGAGGGGTGGGAGGGGGAGGGAGATCAAAGGGAGGTTTGGGAGGGAGGAGACATGGGTGTACCTCTGGCTGATTTGTGATGTTTGACAGAAAACCACAAAATTCTGTAAAGCAAATACACTTCAATTAAAAAAATAAAGTGGCAAAAATAAAAAAAAAGAATAAGCCAAATGGCAATTTTAATATTATGGTTAAGCCTTTGCTAAATCATGTAATTAATTAGGTACATTTTCTAATTTCTACATAAAGGCAAGTCAAAGTAACTCTCAACTTTCTATCACTGCAGAACACAGACTTCCTTTCCTTCTGTTTCTAATCACGTCTTCCTCAACTCCCTTCAACTTTCACCAGCAGCCTCTTCAAAGTATAGACTTCTACTCACAGTCTACTCAAAGCACTCTAGACTTTCACTAACCATCTCCTTTAAGTCCTTCCAGATTTTCCCTCTGCCAGGTTCCTGAGCCACACCAACATTTTCATTCATCTGCTATGTGAGCTAGGAAAGCTATGGCAAGCGGCAAGCCCAGACAGTGCACTGAAAAGCAAAGACCTCCCTTTGGTGACAAAAGTCTGTACAGTCAAAGCTATGGTTTTTCCAGTAGTCATGTATGGATGTGAGAGTTGGACCATAATGAAAGTGAAAGTGAAGTCGCTCAATCGTGTCCAACTCTTTGTGACCCCATGGGCTGTGGCCCACCAGGCTCCTCTGTCCGTGGGATCCTCCAGGCAAGAATACTGGAGTGGGTTGCCATTTCCTTCTCCAGGGGATCTTCCCGACCCAGGGATTGAGCCCAGGTCTCCTGCATTGCAGGCAGACGCTTTAACCTCTGAGTTACCAGGGAAGCTGAACACCAAAGAACTGTTGCTTTTGAATTGTGGTGCTGGAGAAGACTCTTGAGAGTTCCTTGCAGTGCAAGGAGATCCAACCAGTCAATCCTAAAGGAAAATCAACCTTGAATATTTATTGAAAGACTGATGCTAAAGCTGAAGCTCCAATCCTTTGTCTACCTGATGCAAAGAGCCAACTTATTGGAAAAGTCCCTGATGCTGGTAAAGATTGAAGGCTAAAGGAGAAGGGGACAGCAGAGGATAAGATGGTTAGATAGTATCACTGACTCAATGGATATGAACTTGAGCAAACTCTGGGAGATGGTGATGGACAGGGAAGCCTGGCGTGCTGCAGTCCCTGGGGTCACAGAGTCAGACACGACTGAGCGACTGAGCAACAACTTTGAGAGCACTTGACTTAATAGTTGTGGATACTTTTAACTGCTGTTTACTGCTATGTAACAAATTACCCAAAAGTTAGTAACTTCAAACAACAAAGTTTTGTTATCCAGGTAGCTTTTAAATCCACAAGTGAATTAACTCGATTCTGTCTTGAGTGCTATTTTGAGGTTACACTCAGCATGTTGGCTAGGGCTGAAGTCATCTGAAGGCTTGACCAAGTTGAAACTTCTGATTCAAAGATGGCTTACTTACAGGGCTGTTGGCAGGAAGCCTTAACTGCTGGCTGGCTTTTGACAGTAGGCTTATTTCCTTATCACATGAGCCTTTCCACAGGGCTGTCTGAGTATCCTCATGACATGGCAGTGGTTTTCCAAGAGTGAGTGAGAAAAGAGAGAAAGACGAAGGCATGTTTTTCTTTTTTTTTTATGACCTACTCTCCAAAGTCACATATCATCACTTCTGCTTTTTGGGTTTTGTTTTCTTTTGTAGGGATTCACTAAGTCCAGATCTCACCCAGTAGGAAGAGTCAGACCTCTTAAAAAGAGGGATATAAAAGATTTTGTGGGTATTTTTTGAAAACACCAATCCCCAATTTTGTTTTAATGTTAGACCTCTGGTTAAATAAATCCACTGCTCACCATCAGCTATTTTAATGAAGTTTCTCCAGTTATTTATTGGTTGAGTGGAGATTTCTTGTAGGAAATTCTTCAAGAAGAACACGTGGGTACAATATTCCTCCGTTCTGCATTTTCCAAATTATTTTGATACTTCAGTTCATCTAGGCTAGATGAAAATTTAATGTGTACACTCATTGCTTTGAGTACCTAGTAGATATTGTGTGACTATTCCTGGAGTTCAATGTGTTTATGTGTGCAAGATAATTTTCTTTCTAAGTAGCTTTTTTTCCCATCAGAGTTAATTAACATTGCTGTCATTTTACTGCTTCATTTACCATGCATCTGCCTGTGGTTGTATAGACACCATTTTTAATTCCTGAAAATGTCTTGAATTTGAATTCTGATTTTAGATGTGTGTGTGTGTGTGTACATGTACAAGCTCAGTTGTGTGTGACTCTTTGAGACCCCATGGGTAGCCTGCCAGACTCCTCCTCTGTCCATGGAATTTTCCAGGCAAGAATACTGGAATGGGCTGCCATTTCCTCCTCATGGTTTTAGATACTTGTATTTAATTGTTTTAGATTTCCTCTTCAGAGAAAAATACAATATACATATATATGATTTTGTAAGTTGAATTATACCCTCCTCACCAAGAAATCTATGCTGAGGTCCAAACCCCGAGTACCATAGAATATGAATTTACGGGGAAATAAGGTCAGAGCAGATGTAATTATTTAAGATAAGGTCTTGCTAGAGTACAGTGGGTCCCTAATCAAATATGACTGATTTTTTTTTTTAATAAGAAGACAGCCGTGTGAAGACAGAGAGACACTCAGAGAACGCCATTTCTTTCAAGTCAATTAAGATTGGGATTGGAGTTTTAACACAGCTAAAAGCTGCTGCTGCTGCTGCTAAGTCGCTTCAGTCGTGTCCGACTCTGTGCGACCCCATAGACGGCAGCCTACAGGGCTCCCCCATCCCTGGGATACTCCAGGCAAGAACACTGGAGTGGGTTGCCATTTCCTTCTCCAATGCATGAAAGTGAAAAGTGAAAGTGAAGTCACTCAGTCGTGTCCAACTCCTAGCGACCCCATAGACTGCAGCTCACAGGCTCCTCCGTCCATGGGATTTTGCAGGCAAGAGTACTGGAGTGGGTTGCCATTGCCTTCTCTGCAGCTAAAAGCTAAGGAAAACCTAAGATTACATGCAAATTGCTAGGAGCTAGGAAGAAGCAAGGAAGGATTCCCCTAATGACCCCTGATTTTGAACTTCCAGTTTCCAGAACTAAGAGACCGGAAAGTTCTGTTGTTATGAGCCGCGCAGTTTGCAGTTTTTGGTCTAACCACCCCAGGAAGCTAATGCAACAATCTTCGCATGACTTTTATTTATATCGTTTTGGTCTCTAATTCCTTTTATCTTTATTTCTGGTCATTTTTCCCCTTTCAAAGATTCTTTCCACTGCTATGTTAAGAACACTTTATTTAGTATAGGATGCTTTTTTTGCAGGATTGCTCTGATTTTTAAAATCTGTTTTAACGGGATCATACTCTCAACTGTTTCAGTTCTTCTTTTTCATTTGCTAGCAGGTGATACCTCTAAACAGCACTGCATCAGCTTTCCAAAGTGTGTCCCTGTCTCTTCCCAAAATAGTCTTTCTGGAACCCTTCCTTATAAGTCCCTTTAGCAGTGTTAACAAGCCTCAGACATACCTTCAGAAATTGTATTTTATCAGCATGGAGATCTCTTCTTTGGGGTATTCGCCCTGGTTGGTCCTACTTACCACTTCTGCAAAGACTTTGTTACACAACTTTGTACATTTCCTGCCAGGCTCCCCAAGCTGCTCTAAGCTGGTGCAACTTTTCCTCCTAGTAACGCAGTAAGTAGTGGTTATGAACATTTTTGTCATTTGGAAGTCTATTTATCTGATAGGCTGTAATTTGGCATCTAATTTAAAAGTTGAAGTGAAGCAAAAACACTAGGCTTCCAGTCTTAAAGGATCTGTATCCTCATGTGTTCTGTCACAGAGAAAACAACTTCCCTGGTTTCTTAAAAGCTGGGGTCACTGATGCTATGACAGTTCTTTAATTTTATGAAGTTGAAATGGACTCCACTTCTGCTTTATCAATTCACAGATTTTTGAAAGTCATAGTGGAATTTATATTATCTGCATACGACGTACATTCAGTTCAGTTCAGTCGCTCAGTCGTGTCCGACTCTTTGTGACCCTATGAATCGCACCACGCCAGGCCTCCCTGTCCATCACCAACTCCCGGAGTTCACAGACTCACGTCCATCGAGTCAGTGATGCCATCCAGCCATCTCATCTTCTGTCATCCCCTTCTCCTCCTGCCCCCAATCCCTCCCAGCATCAGGGTCTTTTCCAATGAGTCAACTCTTCACATGAGGAGGCCAAAGTACTGGAGTTGCAGCTTTAGCATCATTCTTTCCAAAGAAATCCCAGGGCTGATGTCCTTCTGAATGGACTGGTTGGATCTCCTTGCAGTCCAAGGGACTCTCAAGAGTTTTCTCCAACACCACAGTTCAAAGGCATCAATTCTTCGGCGCTCAGCCTTCTTCACAGTCCAATTCTCACATCCGTACATGACCACTGGAAAAACCATAGCCTTGACTAGATGGACCTTTGTTGGCAAAGTAATGTCTCTGCTTTTCAATATGCCATCTAGGTTGGTCATAACTTTTCTTCCAAGGAGTAAGCATCTTTTAATTTCATGGCTGCAGTCACCATCGATGTACATAGGTATGGATTAAAATAAGGGTTTCCCTGGTGGCTCAGATGGTAAAGAATCTGCCTGCAATGCGGGAGACCTGGGTTCAATCCCGGGGTTGGGAAGATGCCCTGGAGGAGGGTATGGCAACTCACTCCAGTCCTCTTGCCTGGAGAATCCCATGGACAGAGGAGCCTGGCAGGCTGCAGGCAGTGGGGTCACACAGAGTCGGACACGACTGAGTGGTTAACACACACGGCACAAGATGGGCAGCTTCTCCAGCCTCCATTTTCCTTATTTACAAAATGCTTCCAATATTAGTAATTTTGCAATAGCTCTTAGTTCTATATTTGCTAATTTATGTGAGTACAATATTTTTAGCCTAGAGCCTAGTATATTTTAGGCATTCAAAATTGGTATGTGTTATTATTCAAAATAATATGAATATTACAGTCATTATTATTAGCCATTTTAGCATTATAAAACTGACTTCAATCACAAAGCTCTTCTGAAGACCTGGAATACATCCTCCTGTCAAAGGAAACAGAAGTGATTAAAAAACCCTGGTTAGAGAAAGATACTTGCAAATTCGTTTTCTCACCTAGCTTAGAATGGCACATGCTAATACATTTTATAGTCAGCACTCTTGATTCTTTTAAAGCCTTGGATTAAAATGAAAATAATTGGCTTGGAAACTGCATCATCTACCCATTTCAGGCAATATTACAGCACCTCCTGCTCTGGACTCAAGTGCCTTTAAAACAAACATATACCCTGGTACTTTGTTCATTTTCTGCTTGGAAAATAATGTTATTTCCTTCACATCAAGTGTCTAAGGACTTCATTTAATTCCTTTATGAGAGTTCAAAGCTCATAAAGAGAACTGATGGTGTGGAAGACTGGACCTTTTTATTCTGTGGTAAACAGAGACACACTGACTTGCTATCTGGGTTTTATGCGACTATTCCGGTGTTGTCACATTTGTTTAAACTGTAATTTAGGCTGTGGTTCCCAAACCTGGCTGGCCATTAGCACCACCTGAGGATCTGTTTAGACAGACATATCCCTATCTCCCACATCTACGGAACCATCGTCTATCTATTAGAAAGTTCCTCCAAAGCTTGGTGAAATCTGAATTCGAGATGTTTCTGACTAGCCTGTATTTCGCCAGACTTAGGTAATAAGGCCGGAACATGGGTTATGCAGTTAGAACTCTTTGAAGAACAGCATCAGCCTCACCTGGGAGCTTGCTAGAAATGCAGAACCCAAACCTTTACTTAGACATGCTGTATAAAACACATATTTTAGCACAATCCCCAAGTGATTAGTATGCATATCAAAATTTTAAAAGCACCGACATTGACCTTTCTTTCATAATGGTTTCCCTGGTGGCAGAGTGCTAAAGAATCCACTTGCCAGTGCTGGAGACGTGGGGTCAATCGTTGGGTTGGAAGATCTCCCGGAGAAGGAAATGGCAACCCACTCCATATTCTTGCCTAGGATATTCCATGGACAGAGGAGTCTGCTGGGATACAGTCCATCGGGTTGCAAAAGAGTCCAACATAGCTGAGCAACTAAACAGCAACAGACTTTTCATAGAATAGATTTTGACCTTTTTATCCAAAACTTAAACATAAAAATTTCATGTGCCAACCAAACAGAAAAGGGAAAATATTGTAGGTTACTATATGTACAACATCAAGTTTTTATTGTAATTATAACCTACCTAGTTCATTGTCTAGTCTGAAGTTAGAAATGGGTTCATCTACTGCCACTCATTATTTCTGTGCTGCTTATAAAGATATGTAGTTGGGAAGCTGGAGGCCTAAGTTTGAATTGTATATTATTCTTGCTTTACTGACATATGAAGTTTGTAATGGAAGCAGCAACAACTGCAGAAAAGCAAAACCTAGAAGTGAAAGGCTTGTTCTTCCCTTCTTGAGGAAAATCATTTTCTGGTGTATTACACTGTATTTGGTGAAAAGATTATTAATTTTTCCTGAGTGTGCTCAGTCGCTCAGTTGTGTCTGACTCTTTGCAACCCCATGGACTGTAGCCTGCCAGGCTCCTCTGTCTGGGATTCTCCAGGCAAGAATACTGGAGTGGGTTGTCATGCCTTCCTCCAGGGTATCTTCCTGACCCAGGGATTAAGCCTGCATCTCTTGCATCTCTTGCATTGCCAAGAGCACCACCTGGAAAGTCTCCTTTGGAAGCCCAGAAGTGGGATTGCTGGATCATATCATAGTTGTATATTTACTATCTTAAGGAAATCAGCTGGTAAAGAATCCTCCTGCAATGTGGGAGACCTGGGTTCAATCCCTGGGTTCGGAAGATCCCTGTAGAAGGGAAAGGCTACCCACTTCAGTATTCTGGCCTGGAGAATTTCATGGACTGTATAGTCCATGGGGTCACAAAGAGATGGACATGACAGAATGACTTTCACTTTTACTTTTTCCAGGAAACGCCATACTGTTCTCACTGTGGCTGTACCAGTTTACATTCCCTCTAATAGTGTGCTCTGCAACCTTGCCAGTATTTATCTCCTGCCCTTTTGATGATAGCCGTTCTAACAGATGTGAGATGATACTTCATTGTGATTTTGATTTGTATTTCCCTGATGATTAGTGATGTTGAGCACCTTTTCATATACCTGTTGGCCACTTGTATGTCTGATTCAGAAAAATGTCTATCCATGCCCTAACTGGTTTGTTTTTTGCTTTGTGTGGCAGGAGTTCCTTGCATTTTTTGATGTTAACCTCTTATTAGATATGCAGTTTGCAACTATTTTCTCTCATTCCGTAATCTGCCTTTTCATTTTGTTGGTGGTCTCCTTCATGAGCAGAAACAATTTAGACTGATCTACTCTTATTTGTTTATATTGTACAGGAGGCAGTGATCAAGACCATCCCAAGAAAAATAAATGTAAAAAGGCAAAATGATTGTCTGATGAGGCCTCAGAAATAGCTGGGAAAAGAAGAGAGGTTAAAGGCAAAGGAGAAAAGGAAAGATATACCCATTTGAATGCAGAGTTCCAGAGAATAGCAAGGCGAGATACGAAAGCTTTCCTCAGTGATCAATGTGAAGAAATAGAGACTTATATTTAGTCCTGCTATAATAAATGTTTGGAGGAATACTAACATTTTTGCAATAAATTGAAAATATTTTAACATGACTATTTTGAGAAGTAACACATACTTGGATGCACAGATTATGATGTGCTTGTTTAAAAAAATCCATTTCATTTTCACAGTGTAAGCACAACAAGTTTGTTACGGGACCTGAATTTGGAAAATAGCTACCGCAGTTCAGAAATTAATATCATTTGGGAGAATTCATTTTCTGTCATTAAATCAATGATCTGAACTCTTCAGTGTCTCTGTGTTTAGATTATAAACTTAATAATGTAGTGGATGGTTGCCCATTCTCAAAAAATAGTATTTTCAAAGGAATTTGATAACATCTACTAATTCTAGTTTATGACTTTTTGTAATATACTATTTGATAGAATGATTATAAAATGATTAATGATTCGTTAACTATTTCCTACACTTGCCTCATCAGAATAACTGGGAGATTTGAAGTTCTAAAAGCAAGTCTCTTAAACAAATTGTTTGCTAGATTTAAGCAAAGGAAATACAAAAAAAAAGGCAGCATGTATTCTACCTGTCAGAAATATAAATAAATCTTATCAGCTTGGTTGGGATTATAAAACACATTTTCTCCTTCTCAGGCAGAAACACACATAAGAGAACAACTTGTACAGTTGACAATGATGGACGCTTGTCTTTTAATCTGGAAATGATTAGTACCAAATGACATCTCATAAATATAAATGAAAGAGCAAACAAGTGAGTGAGTGAAGAAATAATGAGATAAAAAACTTTGCATATCTTCTAAGTGTTTAAATCATATTTATTCTGAATTTCTGAACATTATTTTTAATAAAGTATTGAAACACCACGGCACCTTGGCACAAACTCCTTTTTTTTAAGTATGTACTCACAATAAGCTGGACTCAGCCCTTGAAATGCCATGGACTCTTTGTTTACTATAGCCTTCCCAAATTCCTTTTCCTCTCTGTAAATACGTTCTTTTTCCCTTGCCATGTGGGAACTTGCACGTGATTCAGTTTTCTAAAAAAAAATAAAAATAAAAATAAAAAAAATATATGCCTGTTTATTCCGGTTAGTATTTTTGTAGCATTTGTAGGGAGCAAAGAAGATCTGCAGACTCTGGGACCCGTGAGCAACAGGTGTGGGACCCACTGTTGCTCGCTGTTTTTCTCATTGACCCTGGAGTTTGAAAGTGGGTCTTTCTCCTGGACCTGAGTTCATGCCTTCTTTGTGTTTGAAGCATTCCAGTTTTCTTTTTTTTCTCCTTTAATTACTAAGGAAAATATATTGGTGAAGCTCTCCAGGTTTCATCTGAGATTGATTTTAAGTTTTCACCCTTCTGGCTGAAGCCTTGTTCTATATGCAAGCACTAACATGGTACTTTAATCTGATTTTGAGATCTGACCGCTTCTACTACTACTAAGTCGCTTCAGTCGTGTCCGACTCTATGCGACCCCACACGACCCCACAGACGGCAGCCCACCAGGCTCCCTTGTTCCTGGGATTCTCCAGGCAAGAACACTGGAGTGGGTTGCCATTTCCTTCTCCAATGCATGAAAGTGAAAAGTGAAAGTGAAGTCGCTCAGTCGTGTCCGACTCTTTGCTACCCCATGGGCTGCAGCCTACCAGGCTCCTCTGTCCATGGGATTTTCCAGGCAAGAACACTGGAGTGGGTAGCCATTTCTTTCTCTAGGGGATCTTCCTGACCCGGGGACTGAACCTGGGTCTGCTGCACTGCAGATGGATTCTTCACTCTCTGACCCATGAGGGTGAAGCTATGTGAAAATACCTTCCACCCATTTCTTTGGAAACTGGGCTTTTTCACTGAAAAAGCTCTGAAAAAGTGAAAAAGCCCAGTGCGGGTGTTTCAGCCTTTAGCCTATTCTGTGTTGGGTTTTCAGCCTTTAGCCTATTCTGTTGGAAGAGGCTACATTCTGGGAAATCAGCTAAGAAAGCCTTTGACCCGGCTCCTAGGGGACCAACTGTTTTTTAAAAATCAGCTAGTATTTAAGCTTGCAAGTGGTTTAAATTGAGCTGTATGAGCTGTCTAAAAATTGATTTTTTACTCTTTAAAAAAACAAAAATCCTCTGAGAAATGGGGTCTCAGTTATCTAAGTATTTTGAAGGTGTCTTTCCTATGGGGTGTCCAGCTGATTTTACATTTAGGAATTGAAAGCCCTCCTTTTGGGTATTTCTAACTAAACTAAGTGATCTGACCAAAGACAGTTTAGAATACTGATGATCGTTGTGGGGAACTTTTGAAATCCCCAAGATTAATTTTCCAAAAGCCCAAAATTGGACTATCAGTTCAGTTCAGTTCAGTTCGGTCACTCAGTCGTGTCCAACTCTTTTCGACTCCATGAATTGCAGCATGCCAGGCCTCCCTGTCCACCACCAACTCCCGGAGTTCACTCAGACTCACATCCATCGAGTCAGTGATGCCATCCAGCCATCTCATCCTCTGTCGTCCCCTTCTCCTCCTGCTCCCAATCCCTCCCAGCATCAGAGTCTTTTCCAATGAGTCAACTCTTCGCATGAGGTGGCCAAAGTACTGGAGTTTCAGCTTTAGCATCATTCCTTCCAAAGAAATCCCAGGGCTGATCTCCTTCAGAATGGACTGGTTGGATCTCCTTGCAGTCCAAGGGACTCTCAAGAGTCTTCTCCAACACCACAGTTCAAAAGCATCAATTCTTTGGCGCTCAGCCTTCTTCACAGTCCAACTCTCACATCCGTACATGACCACTGGAAAAACCATAGCCTTGACTAGACAGACCTTTGTTGGCAAAGTAGTGTCTCTGCTTTTCAATATGCTATCTAGGTTGGTCATAACTTTTCTTCCAAGGAGTAAGTGTCCTTTAATTTCATCGCTGCAGTCACCATCTGCAGTGATTTTGGAGCCCAAAAAATAAAGTCTGACATGGTTTCCACTGTTTCTCCATCTATTTCCCATGAAGTGATGGGACCAGATGCCATGATCTTCATTATCTGAATGTTGAGTTTTAAGCCAACAATTGGACTATAACTGTTCAAAAATGTCCAGAACTTGATGGAATGCTTATTTCGATTGGTATTTTGAGTCCTCTCGATGTCATCAGGAGTCTAAACTTGCTTCTCTGCAAAATAAAATTTTAAGTTTAACCGAGATAAAAGAGGAAGGAAAGAGGAAATGGCTCCCGAAGCTTCCAGCTCTTCCCCCTTGGACCTGTGCGCACACCAATCTTTATCCTTTCTCTTACACTGCCTACACCTCCTCCAAGCTCTCAGCTTCCCCACACTGGTCTCTCATTCCAGTTGTCTTTTTTGGTTGAAATTCTCCCCACATCTTTTCCTACTGAACTTATCAGAACATATCTCTTAAAATGTGGCTTTCTGAGGACCTCGAAACTAAGTCCTTACTTTCTTACACGCCCTGACTAATGCTTAACTGTGAGCCATAGGCAAAGGTTTTTTCAAAGTAATCAAATGTTCTCACAGATTTGCTGACGAGTCAAATATCGTCATTCAAATTTATCAGCCTGGCTTTTCTGACTTACATCAGCTAGTTTGTATACTTGTTGGTAAGACCAGGTGTAGCACTGGATGAAAATCATTGATTTGATTAAACCCTATAAGTTTTCTGGAATAAAAACTGGGAGATCATTCAGTTAACTTATATGATCAGGCTTCGGCAATCACTAGCTTTTTGCTCAGGTCCTTTGAGAGACACACACCATATCCTCCTTAGATTTTCTGCCTACTCATTTATTAGGCCAAGGGACGTCTCAGAAAAGTACCATGCTGGAATTTCTTCCTCACAGGGAGGAACAACTCTAGTATTTGACAGTAGTCATGCAGGTCAGGAAGCAACAGTTAGAACTGGACATGGAACAACAGACTGGTTCCAAATAAGAAAAGGAGTTCGTCAAGGCTGTATATTGTCACCCTGCTTATTTAACTTCTATGCAGAGTACATCATGAGAAATGCTGGACTGGAAGAAACACAAGCTGGAATCAAGATTGCCAGGAGAAATATCAATAACCTCAGATATGCAGATGACACCACCCTTATGGCAGAAAGTGAAGAGGAACTCAAAAGCCTCTTGATGAAAGTGAAAGTGGAGAGTGAAAAAGTTGGCTTAAAGCTCAACATTCAGAAAATGAAGATCATGGCATCTGGTCCCATCACTTCATGGGAAATAGATGGAGAAACAGTGGAAACAGTGACTGACTTTATTTTTTGGGGCTCCAAAATCACTACAGATGGTGACTGCAGCCATGAAATTAAGAGACGCTCACTCCTTGGAAGGAAAGTTATGACCAACTTAGACAGCATATTCAAAAGCAGGGACACTACTTTGCCAACAAAGGTCCGTCTAGTCAAGGCTATGGTTTTTCCAGTGGTCATGTATGGATGTGAGAGTTGGACTGTGAAGAAGGCTGAGTGCCAAAGAATTGATGTTTTTGAACTGTGGTGTTGGAGAAGACTCTTGAGAGTCCCTTGGACTGCAAGGAGATCCAACCAGTCCATTCTGACGGAGATCAGCCCTGGGATTTCTTTGGAAGGAATGATGCTAAAGCTGAAACGCCAGTTCTTTGGCCACCTCATGCGAAGAGTTGACTCATTGGAAAAGACTCTGATGCTGGGAGGGATTGGGGGCAGGAGGAGAAGGGGACGACAGAGGATGAGATGGCTGGGTGGCATCACTGACTCGATGGACGTGGGTCTGAGTGAGCTCTGGGAGTTGGTGATGGACAGGGAGGCCTGGTGTGCTGTGATTCATGGGGTTGCAAAGAGTCGGACACGACTGAGCGACTGATCTGATCTGATTGTTGATTTCTAGTTTAATTCCATTGTTCTGATAATACATGATTTCTATTCTTTTGAATTTGTTAAGGTGTGTTTTATGACCCAGAATGTGCTCTATTTTAATTCCACATGGGCTCTTGAAGGATGTATATTATGCTGTTGTGGGATGAAGTATTCTATCAATGTCAATATCCAATTGATTAATGGTGCTATTCAGTTCAAGTGTATTCTTACTGGGTTTTTGCCAGCTGGATCTATATTAAGTACAGAAAGAGGGGTGTTGAAGTTTCCAACTATGACACTGGATTTATTTAGTTCTCATTGGCGTTCTATCAGTTTTTGCCTCAAGTATTTGACACTTTGTCACAGGTGCCTGCATTTTAAAGATTGTTTAAATATTGGTCTTCTGGTAGAATTGAACTTTTAGAAATTATGCATCAGCCTTCTTTATTTCTGATAATTTTCAGTGTTCTGAAGTCTACTTTGTTTGAGATATATAACTTTCTTCATCCTATAACTTCTAACCCTTCTCTTTATATTCAGAGCAAGTTTCTTACAGAAAACATATAGTTGGGTCTTGCTTAGTTATCTACCCTGATCCTGTTGTTAATTGGTATATTTAGATAACTCACATTTAAACTGATTGTTGCTACAGTTTGATTAATACTTACCATGTTTGTAACTATTTTATGTGTTCATTCGATTCAGTTGTGTCCAACTCTTTGTGACCTTATGGACTGTAGCTTGCCAGGCTCCTCTGTGGGGATTTTCCTGGCAAGAATACTGAAGTGGGTTGCCATGACTTCCTTCAGGGGATCTTTCTGACCCTGGATCAAACCTGCATCTCCTATGTCTCCTACATTGCAGGTGGATTCTTAACCCACTGAGCCACTGGGGAAGCTCAACTGTTTTATACTCACTGCATTTGCTATTTATTTATTTTCAATTTTTACCTCTTTTTCTGCCTTCTCTTGTTTTAATTAAACATTTTGTATTGTTATATTTTTATATTCTCTCTTAGCTACTTAAAGATATTTCTTTGGTGATTGCTTTAACATTTTCAATACATATTTACAACTAATCTAAGTCAATTTTCAATGAACACTATACCTTCCATGAATAATGCATATACCATATAGCAGAGTAATCTCAATTCTTCCCTTCCATCCCTTTAACAGTTTTATTATTCATTTTATTTGTCCATATGCTATATTTACTGAATATTTTGTTACTATTATTAATTATGGAAAAGATAGAATATTTTATCTTTATTCTTTCTCTAACCTCTCTTTATGTAGATTACTTTCTGATATATATTATTTTCCTTCTTTCTTTCTACCTATTTTTAATTCTTTTGTCTGTTTTCTTTCAAACTGTATCCCTGGTGCCAAAGAGAATGCTTGCAGTATAGTGGGTGATAAACAAGTATCTGTTGAGTGACTAAATGTTGGACAAGAGAAGTGGTAAGGTGTATTCTTTCTTAGTCCTTAAATTAAAACAAAATATATCTAACATAAAAATTTCTGGTAAACATAGCTTTTTTTACATAAAAATGTTTTTTTTTTTTTTTTTTCTATTCCTAGTATTCTAGCATATTTATACAAAGGGTTTAACTTTATCAAATGATTTTTCTGAATATATTACAAGATAAGCAACATAAAAGGGTGGTTAAAGATGGAAGATTGCTTCTGACATTTTTGCTGGTCAAGTGTACTGGTAAAAATTTTTCTCAATTTTCTCATCTGAGAAAGTCTATTTCTCCTTCACTTTTGAAGAATCACTTAATTGGCTATAGTATTTTAGATTAGTGGGTTTCCCCCACCAACTAAAATATTTCAGTAAAAATCTTCTTGCTTGTATGTTTTCTGATAAGAAATATTATATAATTCTTATCCTTTTCTCTCTGTAGATTAGGTGCTATTTTTCGCTAACTTTCTCTCGCTCATCCCCATGGATTTTTAAAAAGTTATCTGTATTTTGAATAGATTTAAATGTAGATTTTTGGGTATGTTTCCTTCTTGATAGTCTCTGAGATTCCTGGATCTGTGGTTTGGTGTCTGTCATTAACTTGGAAATTACTCTGTCATTATTATTTCAAATATTCCTTCAGAGTATTTTCCTCCTTCCTGGTATTTCTAGTGTGTGTAGATTACATGTTTGTAATTGGTCCAAAGTTCTTAGGCGTTCTATTTTTTCCACTCTTTTTTTCTTCTTTTCTCTCTTATTTCATGGGAGATATCTAGTGATTTGCCTTCAAGCTCACTGATTCCTTCTTCAGTCATTTCCAGGCTGCCAATGAGCCCACTAAAGAAACTCTTTACTTCTGTTATGGCATTCTCAATTTATAGCCTTTCCTTTTGATTCTTGCAGTTTTCATTTCTCTGCCTACAGTACTCATCTATTCTTGCAAATTGTCCATGTTTTTTCCAATTACAGGCTTAAACATATTAATCAAAGTTGTTTTTAATTTTGTATCTGATAATTCCAAAATTTGTCTCATACCTGAAACTGGTTTGGAAGCATGACTTTTCTTTTCAGATTGTGTTTCTCTTGCCTTTTAGCCTGTCTTGTAATTTTTTTGTTGGTAGCCAGACTAGAGGGGGCAGAAAATAAGCCTGTGTGAGGTTTTGTGTTAATCTAAATGGAGCTGAGCTATGTTTAACATTTACTGTTCCTAGATGTGAAAGAAACTTCAGTAGTGTCCTTGCTTTTTTCCTTCTTCCCTTTTGTCTTTTCCTAAAAACTCCTTATTAAATAAATTCTGTATCATGCAATCTTTCAGTTTAATCCACTGTTACTGTACTGTAGCTCTGTTGATACAGTGGTCAGATGTGTGGAAGAAGAAGTGTTCTGTGATCTTATGATTAAATGTCAGTTTTTTGAGAGGCTGGGTCTCTGGACTCACTTCAGCCATGTTTCTCAGTCATCTTTTACCTCCTCTTAAGTGACACAAAGTCTAGAAGGAGCTGAATTGGGTAATTGTCCTCAGTGGATAAGGTATGGGAAAGTCATTTTATTTGGAGAACAGGTTTTTGTTATGGAGGCTACTGTGGGAATATTTCAAAATGGTTAATTTTCTCTCTCTCTTCTGCAAACCCAAGGGTAGTCTTCTTATACTTTCACTTTGAAAACTTGGTGGGCTTCCTGGAAGTAAAACCCACGAAAGAGTGGAGACTCCTCAAGACTGAAGTCACTATCAAAGTTCTCTTCACTTAACTTCCAGTAACTGGTCAAAGCAACCAAAGGAAACAGACTGGCTGAACGGATACAAAAGTGAGACCTGCATGTATGCTGTCGACAAGACACCCACTTCAGACCTAGGCACACTCACGGACTAAAGTGAGGGCATGGAGAAAGGTAGTCCATGCCGTGGAAATCAAAAGAAAGCTGGAGTAGCAATATTCATATCAAACAAAACAGACTTTAAATAAAGACTGTTACATCAGCCTCTGAAATATGCATGCCCTTCCCCTCATTAGCTCCACTTTTAGCAATCTGTCCTACAGAAAGATGAGCACAAATGTCTAAAATTAAAGTATATAAAGATTTTTAAAGGGAATTGAAATAGTGCTCTCTCTGGCATTGAAACTAGTCAAACAAAACCAAATTACCATTTGCCAGGTATTGTAACAGAGATTGTAGTGTCAAATACGAGACTGGACTCGATGTCATCAGAGGTTCACCTCCAGTGGTTGTGCTGTGGTGTAAAGCTCCAGTGTGCCTCCTCCATATTCTCTGTTTAAAGAATATCCAGTGGTTCAATATTAAGAGCACACTCTTCTGAAAAAGGATGAATTTTCATCATCAGATACCGACGAAGGTCGCCATAAGACAGGGCACATCATATGACACGTGCATTTTCCTTATAGACCTTGTTTCTTGTTATTTATTTGTTACTTTTTAACCTATTGTATTAGTTTCAGATAGTAATGATTATATTAGTGATTAGTGATTAGATATGAGTGATTATATATTAGTGATTCAATACTTTTCTAGATTATGCACCATACAAAATTATTACAGTATTATTGACTAATTGACTATACTCCCTATGCTGTACATTATATCCCTATGGCTTATCTATTTTATGAGTGAAAGTTTGTACTTCTTAAACCCCTGAAACTATTTTCCCCATTCTCCCACTCCCTTCCCTTCTGCTGGCCATGGCTTGTTCTGTATCTATAAGTCAGCCCTGTTTTGTTTTTAGATACATGTATATACCCGTATGGGGCTTCCCAGGTGCTACCAGTGGTAAAGAACCTGCCTGCTAGTGCAGGAGATGTAAGAGACACAGGCTCGATCCCTGCGTCAGGGAGAGTCCCTGGAGGAGGGCATGGCAACCCACTCCAGTGTTCTTGCATGGGGAATCCCATGGACAGAGCAGCCTGGAGGGCTACAGTCCATGGGGTCACAAAGGGTTGGACATGACTCAGCAACTAAACAACAATATATGTATAATACAATATACATATATAATATTAATATATATATAGAATGCTATGCTATGCTAAGTCATTTCAGTCGTGTCCGACTCTGTGCGACCCCATAGACGGCAGCCCACCAGGCTCCGCCGTCCCTGGGATTCTCCAGGCAAGAACACTGGAGTGAGTTTCCATTTCCTTCTCCAATGCATGAAAGTGAAAAGTGAAAGTGAAGTTGCTCAGTCGTGTCCGACCCTCAGCGACCCCATGGACTGCAGCCCACCAGGCTCCTCCATCCACGGGATTTTCCAGGCAAGAGTACTGAAGTTGGGTGCCATTGCCTTCTCCGATATATACAATATATATACTATATATATATATATAATCACATCTTTATCCATTCATCTATTGATAGGCACTTAGATTGCTTCCATATGTTGACTATTGTAAATGATGCTGTAATGAACAGAGGGGGGCATACATCTTTTTTTAAAACTCCATTGGCAGACATTTTAATTTTTTAATTGGAGTCTAATTGACATGCATCATTATATTATCTTCAGATGTACAACATAATAATCCAGTATTTGCATACATTATGAAATTATCATAACCAGTCACCATGCAAAGTTATGGGAATTTTTTTTTTGTAATGACAACTTTTAAGATATATTTTCTTAGCAACATTCAGATTTGCAACACAATACTTTTTTTAAAGTGTAGAAAGTGAAGAGGAACTAAAAGCCTCTTGATAAAAGTGAAAGTGGAGAGTGAAAAAGTTGGCTTAAATCTCAACATTCAGAAAACGAAGCTCATGGCATCTGGTCCCATCACTTCATGGGAAATAGATGGGGAGACAGTGGAAACAGTGTCAGACTTTATTTTTTGAGGCTCCAAAATCACTGCAGATGGTGACTGAAGCCATGAAATTAAAAGACGCTTACTCCTTGGAAGGAAACTTATGACCAACCTAGATAGCATATTCAAAAGCAGAGACGTTACTTTGCCAACAAAGGTTCGTCTAGTCAAGGCTATGGTTTTTCCTGTGGTCATGTATGGATGTGAGAGTTGGACTGTGAAGAAGGCTGAGCGCCGAAGAAATTATGCCTTTGAACTGTGGTGTTGGAGAAGACTCTTGAGAGTCCCTTGGACTGCAAGGAGATCCAACCAGTCCATTCTGAAGGAGATCAGCCCTGGGATTTCTTTGGAAGGAATGATGCTAAAGCTGAAATGCCAGTACTTTGGCCTCCTCATGCAAAGAGTTGACTCATTGGAAAAGACTCTGATGCTGGGAGGGATTGAGGGCAGGAGGAGAAGGGGACGACAGAGGATGAGATGGCTGGATGGCATCACTGACTCGATGGACGTGAGTCTGAGTGAACTCCAGGAGTTGGTGATGGACAGGGAGGCCTGGCGTGCTGTGATTCATGGGGTCGCAAAGAGTCAGACATGACTGAGGGACTGAACTGAACTGATAGTTATTTTCTAATTAGCATTTTGTCTTTGAGTAAATATCTAGAATTGGTTTGCTAGATCTATGGTAGTTCTATTTTCATTTTTTGAGGAAACGTCATAATGTTTTTCATTTACATTCTCACCAACAGTTCAAGAGAGTTCCCTTTTCTCTACATCCTTGCTCATAGCTCAGTTGGTAAAGAATCCACCTGCAATGCAGGAGACCTGGATTCGATTGGGAAAGACTGGGTTGGGAAGATCCCTTGGAGAAGGGAAAGGCTACCCACTCCAGTATTCTGGCCTGGAGAATTCCATGGACTATATAGGCCATGGGGTCATAAAGAGTCGGACAAGACTGAGTGACTTTCACTTGCCAATACTTGTAATTTTTGTCTTTTTGATAATAGTCACCGTAAGTATGAGTGATTGCACACTCTAGTTTTGATGTGCATTTCCCTGATGACTTGTGATAGTTATTATGTTTTCATGTATCTGTTGGCCATCTATATGTCTTCCTTGGTAAAGGTTCAGGTCCTCTGCCTATTTTTTAATAAACTTGTTTGTTTTTTCATATTGAATTTTGTGAGTTATTTATACTTTTATATTTATATTTTAGATGCATGTATGCTTGCTAAGTCGCTTCAGTCTTGTCCATCTCTTTATGACCCTATGGACTGCAGCCCTCCAGGCTCCTCAGTCCATGGCATTCTCCAGGCCAGAATGCTGGAGTGGGTAGCCTTTCCCTTCTCCAGGGGATCTTCCCAACCCAGGGATTGAACCCAGGTCTCCTGCATTGAAGGTGGATTCTTTACCAGCTGAGCCACGAGGGAAGCCCCCACCAAGGGTTCACACCCACATCTCTTACGTGTCTCCCGCATTGGCAGACAGGTTCTTTACCACTAGCACCACCTGGGAAACTTACGTTTGTATGTTAACCTCTTATTAGATATTTACTTGCAAACATCTTCTCCCATCCAGTTGTTTGTCTTTTCATATTGTTGATGATTTTCTTTCTTGTTCAGAAGTATTTCAGTTTGATGCAGTTCCATTTATTTATTTTTACTTTTGATGCTCTTATGTGAGGTGATAGATACAACAAGAAACTCGATGACTGATAGCAGAAAGCATATTGCCTATGCTTTCTTCTGGGAGTTTTATGGGTTCAGGTCTGATGTTTATGTCTTTAATCCCCTTCTAATTTATCTTTATATGTGGTGTGAGAAAGTGGCCTAGTTTCATTCTTTTAAACATACCTGTCAATTTTTTTCCAACATCATTTATTGAATGAAGAGACTGTCACTGTATATTCTCTGCTCCTTTGGCATAAATGAATTGACCACATGGGCTTGAGTTTATTTATGGGCTCTCTATTCTTTTACACTGATCTATTCTTTTCCATGGATCTATGTCTGTTTTTGTGCTGATACCATATAGTTTTGATTACTGTCGCATTGTAGTATAGTTTGAAATCAGGGAGTATGGTATCTCCAGCTTTGTTTTTCTTCCTTAAGATTATTTTTATTTCTTGTTATTTAAACTATAAGCTCCATTAATCTGTAAGCTCCAAACACTATTGTGCTTCCAGATCCAAAATAAGGCCTTACATTGCAGTGGATTTTTAATGACAATATTCATGAAAGCTGGTAGTTTTGTCCATCATCTTGCTCAGATATTATTTCTTCAGCTATTTTCATCTGGTTTTCATCGACTGGCTACCATAGACCCTGAAACACTTGTGTTTCTTGTTCATCAACTCCTCTATGGAGGCCAACATTACCTCCCTGGACTTTACCACCTTTTGCCACTGCCCTGAGCAAAACTGCAATTAATAGAAGATTGAAGCATCAAGCGATTTAACAATATGTCCCTCAGGGAATCGCCAACTGTGGCTAAGACCTTGCCAGAGGTGGTACATAGAGACAGGGAGGAGCAGACGCAATGGTGGCAGGGCAGCGTGGTTGGTCAGATTCTGTGTTTGATTCCCACTTCAAATTTATGTCATTTTAATTTTATATTTAGCCAGTATACTTAGTTTTAATTGGACAAAATAGAAGGTAAGTTACTAGGTATTAAAATACCCTAAGGAATTGTTAAGAGACAATTCTCGTGGGTCTCTTTTGCTTATAAATGTTTTGCAAACAGAGGCACTGGCAGCCTGTGTCCTAGACCATCTTTCCAAGAATGTCTTTAGAGTGAACAGCCTTGGAAGATAGATGTAGTGTCTCTTTCCAAAGAAAAGGTGAACTTTTATACTGTCCAGTATGAAAAAGATGGCTCCTCAGAGGACAAAAGTAGGTTTCCTTGCCGCTCTGATTAGAGATTTTAGTTGCCTAAGCTTCGGATCTCTCAGCTGTGACAGAAGCCGAGTGTATAGACGGCATCCACCACGGCCTCAGCTGATCACCAGCACTTGGGACAAAGGGAACCGGCAAGCCTAGATATGGAGATCACATTGCATGTTGTGGTGTAAGTGGGAGTGAAAGTCGTGTCCGATTCTTTATGACCACATGGACTGTAGCCTGCCAGGCTACATGTCCTCTGTCCATGGAATTCCCCAGGCCAGAATACTGGAGTGGGTGGTTCCCTTCTCCCGGAGAAGGCAATGGCACTCCACTCCAGTACGCTTGCCTGGAAAATCCCATGGAAGGAGGAGCCTGGTGGGCTGCAGTCCATGGGGTTTTGAAGAGTCGGACACTACTGAGCAAATTCACTTTCACTTTTCACTTTCATGCATTGGAGAAGGAAATGGCAACCCACTCCAGTGTTCTTGCCTGGAGAATCCCAGGGACGGTGGTGGGCTGCTGTCTATGGGGTTACACAGTGTTGGACACAACTTAAGCGACTTAGCAGCAGCAGCAGCAGTTCCCTTCTCAAGGAGATCTTCCCAACCCAAGGATTGAACCCAGGTCTCTTGCACTGCAGGTGGATTCCTTACTGTCTGAGCCACCAGGGAGGCCTGGTGGCATAAATAATATAGGCTTTTGTGTCTTGACCCAGAAGCCTTGTGTCTTTTTCAGTATCAATAAAGTAATAACAGGTCAACTTATTCACGTTAAACTTGAAACCTTTCACAGTTCTCACTTTGTCATTCCCTCCAAAAGCTTCTTAATAAATTCTGTTTTTATTAGCTATAATTATAATTTTTCACTTTCAAAGTGTGCTTTGAAGAGAGAATCTTTTAAAATGCAAAGTCTTTTGACCTCCTTACTGCTGAAATTAAGAAATAACATTAAATTTACTGTGAGTTATTAATATTAACAACCTGATGTACGTTGATAACCACTTGAGCTAGTGAAGCAGGTATCAATGGCTTATTAATATTCAAAACCTCTAGGCTAATATAGTGATATAAATTATTCTATTTCTTCTGTTTCATTTTGCAATCATCCAAGATACAGTTGTGGCTTAGCTGGTAAAGAATCTGCCTGCAACGTGGGAGACCTGGGTTCCATCCCTGAGTTGGGAAGAGTCCCTGGAGAAGGAATGGTTACCTATTCCAGTAGTCTAGCCTGGAAAATTCCATGGACCATACAGTCCATGGGGTTGCAAAGAGTTGTACACGACTGAATGACTTTCACTGTTGGGGGCTTCCCTGATAGCTCAGTTGGTATAGAATCTGCCTGCAATGCAGGAGAGCCTGGTTCGATTTCTGGTTCTGGAAGATCCACTGGAGAAGGGATAGACTACCTACTCCAGTATTCTTGGGCTTCCCTTGTGGCTCACTTGGTAAAGAATCTGCCTGCAATGTGGGAGACCTGGGTTCCATCCCTGAGTTGGGGAGACCCCCTGGAGAAGAGAAGTACCCACTCCAGTATTCTGGCCTAAATTCCATGGACCTTGTAGTACATAGTGCTGCAAAGTGTCGACATGACTAAGCGACACTTTCAAGATACAGTAGATGATTCTGAGTCTAGTTAGTGATTTAAAAGGAGAGATTTATTTTATGTTTGTATGGCATTGTTCTCCCTATTAAATTGTTCAATTTTCTTTGTTTACTCATTCCAGGATATTTATATAACTCTATTTCAGATACATTTGCTTTTATATTATTTAAGGTAAAAATGGGCATTTAATTTATTGAGGCATGTATCAATTCTATGTAGGCCTGTCAACAGAAAGTAGTTTTTAAAAATTGATGTTTACAGGTAAGAAAATAGCTATGCGAGTAAAGGATTTGCAGATACAAGATAATTTATTCATTGTCATATACAGTCTTTATTTTCTTGTTTTGTTTTTGGAATAAATATCTAACCCAAATCTTAAGTATGATATTAATTAGTAAAATTAATAATATAGGAATACACCTCAGTGAATCTGTGGATAGAAATGAAAGCAAATCAATGGCAAACATCATACAGTGTTTTCTATCTACCAGATTTGCTAAACACTGGAGGAAATTGAGCTATAGAAAGCTCAAACAACTCGCTTAATGTCACACAACTAGGTGAAGGCCAAAGGAGTTCTGATCCTAGGGTCTATGTTTTTACCTACCTCACTATGTTGTCTTTCTTAAATTTCATTCTATTTCCCTGGTGGCTCAGAAGGTAAAGAATCTGCCTGCAATGCAGGAGACCTGGGTTGGATACCTGGGTTGGGAAAATCCCCTGGAGAAGAGAATGGCAACCCACTCCAGTATTCTTGCCTGGAGAATTCCATGGGCAGAGAAGCCTGGCAGCTACAGTCCATGGGATCACAGATTTGGACATGACTGAGCAACTAACACTTTTTCACACGAGAAACAAAATTCCAATCTGTTTATATCTTCTTTCATCCCACCTTAAATTATCATTTTTTTAATTGATCATAATCTACTTCCCCTTCCTCAAAAAAACTGTATTTTCCTTTAATTACACAGTGTTACATAGATAAACACAAAACTGCACAGGGTATAGTCATCTAAGACTTTAATAAAGAATATTGGCATAGCAGGAGAAAGACGACACATAAAGATCAGAAAGGTGTGAAACATCTAGGTACCGCTCATAGGGCTCTTAGGTTCTTTATTTTTTCCACAAAATATGCTTCTTCTTCAGATTGCAAACCACCAAGAGAGTGCAAAATACCTTGGTCTTAAGGGAGTCAAATCACAATTTGATGGGGGTCTTTTAAGAAGCTGCTGGTCACTTTGCCAAAAGCCACACCACATGACTGATGAAATCAGGTGCAAACTATTAATATATCTTTCTATAATATATGGAAATCTTTAATAGTTTCTATTGATATGTATTCAGATTCAATAATCTTTTCTTCTACCATGCTTAACCTGTTGTTAATTCCATTCAGTGTACTTTTTTTTTTTAATCTCAGATAATGTATTTTTTCATTTTTAGAAGTTTGATTTGGGAGTTTAAAAATATCTTCCATGTCTCTACTTAGCACATGCAAATTTCTTCTAGCTTCTTGAACATAAGGAATGCAATATAATAACTGTTATGATATCTTTGCCCATTATCTCTGTTTTCTGTATCATTTTTGGTTCAGTTTCATTTGATTCATTTTTCTCATTATGGGCCATGCCCTCTGTATTTTCCATGTCCAGTGATTTTTGATTCAATGCCAGAAAGCATGTTGATCTTTGAGTCTTCATTTAACTTTTAGTAGGTGGTATCAGAGCCATGTTTAGCTTGGGGATAATTTTTCCCCACTCCTGAAGCAAGATCCCTTTGACTTCTATAATTTATATCCAGTGAATTATGAAGTTTCCCACTGTAACCATTGGGTATTGACACTGTTTCAAGTGCTATGAGACTCCCAGGCACTATTCTTCTTTGGGAATGGTTATTCTTCAAACTCAGGTAGTTTCCACATATGCAAATACTCACTAGCACTCAACTCAGTCCTTAAGGAAGACTCTCGAATGGCTTCTGGAGGTGTTTCTCTGTACAGCTCTTGCCTCTTCATGCACAGCTCAGTACCACGTCTTCAATTCATGTACACTAACCTAGGGTTTTGCCTAAGCTGCTCATCTCTGCCATCACCTAGAAACTTATCTCCAGACAGTAAACTGGGGCAATTTTAGGACTCACCTTATTTATTTCCTAAATCTCAGGACACCATTTTTTATTTAACTATGTCAAAAGCTATTGTCTCATATATCTTGTTAGGTTTTTAGTTCCAGTCCCTGTGACTCCATCTTGACTGGGAGGGAGCAGAAGTCTGTTCATTTTCAATAAACAGTGTAGACAAGCTAATAAAGAATGCCTCGGGGATTTTTAGATTTCAAACAGCACATTTTAATCACCAGCTATGACAATTTTTTTCTTTCTTGACCAAGGGTCAGTCCCATAGCTCCTGGCTTCCCTGGACACAAGCATAGAAGTACCACAGAGACCAAACGCAAATTATCCTTATTCTTTCATAGGTCCCTGGAAATGCCACTGCTGCTGACCTCCATGTTTTCCTGCTGCTTGCCATGGTCTCCTTTTCTGCCTGGCTAGTGCTAGCTAACTGTCTCAAGCCAAACTGAACCTGCACTACCATTATACTCCATTCATTATTGGACTGTTGCGTTTATCACACGGTATTATAATTATGTGTGTGTATCTGTCTCCCTATGAGATCGTACGATCCCTGCAGGGAAAGATTATGTCTCTATAGCCTCAGTGCCTGATCTTCTTGGGGTTTCATAAGAACACATTGACTGAATTAATCAATAAAATGAGTGAATATTTGAATACAAATCATTTTAACCAATAACAGCATAGCATATTTGGAAATTAATAATAGAACTGTAACAAAGTATTTTAAAGTTGTTGCCTAAATTTGTTCTCAAAATAGCTGAATTGCATGGAAGAATAATTTTATTCCTTTTAATTTTTCAATTTCTCACTGAATCATTTTATCGTTTCAAGAAACATGGCTTAAAATAACTCTTTTAGGTACTTTATATTTCAGAGACTGGATTAGTTGAATCTTCTCATGACTTTACTTAAAATCTTGTATACTAACAGGACCAGTTAGATATTACTATCATAGCTTTTGTAGTTAAAAGACCATATATGACTCAGACGGTAAAGAATCAACCTTCAATGCAGGAGACCTGGGTTTGATCCCTGGGTTGGGAAGATCCCCTGGAGGAGGGCATGGCAACCCACTCCCATATTCTTGGCTGGAGAATCCTCATACACAGAGGAGCCTGGCGGGCTACAGTCCATGGAGTTGCAAAGAGTCGGACAGGACTGAGTGACTCAGTTCAGTTCAGTCGCTCAGTCATGTTCAACTCCTTGCAACCCCATGAATCGCAGCATGCCAGGCCTCCCTGTCCATCACCAACTCCCTGAATTCACTCAGACTCACGTCCATCGAGTCAGTGATGCCATCCAGCCATCTCATCCTCTGTCGTCCCCTTCTCCTCCTGTCCCCAATCCCTCCCAGCATCAGTCTTTTCCAGTGAGTCAACTCTTTGCATGAGGTGGCCAAAGTACTGGAGTTTCAGCTTTAGCATCATTCCTTCCAAAGAAATCCCAGGGCTGATCTCCTTCAGAATGGACTGGTTGGATCTCCTTGCAGTCCAAGGGACTCTCAAGAGTCTTCTCCAACACCACAGTTCAAAAGCATCAATTCTTTGGCGCTCAGCCTTCTTCACAGTCCAACTCTCACATCCATACATGACCACTGGAAAAACCATAGCCTTGACTAGACGGACCTTTGTTGGCAAAGTAGTGTCTCTGCTTTTGAATATGCTGTCTAGGTTGGTCATAACTTTCCTTCCAAGGAGTAAGCGTCTCTTAATTTCATGGCTTCAGTCACCATCTGCAGTGATTTTGGAGCCCAGAAAAATAAAGTCAGTCACTGTTTCCACTGTTTCTCCATCTATTTCCCATGAAGTGATGGGACCAAATGCCATGATCTTCATTTTCTGAATGTTGAGCTTTAAGCCAACTTTTTCACTCTCCACCTTCACTTTCATCAAGAAGCTTTTGAGTTCCTCTTCACTTTCTGCCATAAGGGTGGTGTCATCTGCATATCTGAGGTTATTGATATTTCTCCCGGCAATCTTGATTCCAGCTTGTGTTTCTTCCAGTCCAGCATTTCTCATGATGTACTCTGCATAGAAGTTAAATAAACAGGATGACAATATACAGTCTTGACGAACTCCTTTTCCTATTTGGAACCAGTCTGTTGTTCCATGTCCAGTTCTAACTGTTGCTTCCTGACCTGCATACAGATTTCTCAAGAGGCAGATCAGGTGGTCTGGTATTCCCATCTCTTTCAGAATTTTCCACAGTTTACTGTGATCCATACAGTCAAAGGCTTTGGCATAGTCAATAAAGCAGAAATAGATGTTTTTCTGGAACTCTCTTGCTTTTTCCATGATCCAGTGGATGTTGGCAATTTGATATCTGGTTCCTCTGCCTTTTCGAAAACCAGCTTGAACATCAGGAAGTTCACGGTTCACATATTGCTGAAGCCTGGCTTGGAGAATTGTGAGCATTACTTTACTAGCATGTGAGATGAGCGCAATTGTGTGGTAGTTTGAGCATTCTTTGGCATTGCCTTTCTTTGGGATTGGAATGAAAACTGACCTTTTTCAGTCCTGTGGCCACTACTGAGATTTCCAAATTTGCTGGCATATTGAGTGCAGCACTTTCACAGCATCATCTTTCAGGATTTGGAATAGCTCAGCTGGAATTCCATCACCTCCACTAGCTTTGTTTGTAGTGATGCTTTCTAAGGCCCACCTGACTTCATATTCCAGGATGTCTGGCTCTAGGTCAGTGATCACACCATCATGATCATGTGGGTCATGAAGATCTTTTCTGTACAGTTCTTCTGTGTATTCTTGCCACTTCTTCTTAATATCTTCTGCTTCTGTTAGGTCCATACCATCTCTGTCCTTTATCGAGCCCATCTTTGCATGAAATGTTCCCTTGGTATCTCTAATTTTCTTGACGAGATCTCTAATCTTTCCCATTCTGTTGTTTTCCTCTACTTCTTTGCATTGATCGCTGAAGAAGGCTTTCTTATCTCTTGCTATTCTTTGGAACTCTGCATTCAAATGCTTATATCTTTCCTTTTCTCCTTTGCTTTTCGCTTCTTTTCTTTTCAAAGCTATTTGTAAGGCCTCCCCAGACAGCCATTTTGCTTTTTTGCATTTCTTTTCCATGGGGATGGTCTTGATCCCTGTCTCCTGTACAATGTCATGAACCTCATCCGGGAGGAACAACCCCATGCCCAAGGCCAGGGGCAGCGGCCGGGAGGACTAACCTCACGACAAAGGAGCTGTGGCTGTGCAGGCACAGGAGGGCCTAGAGGAGCCATCCTACGTTGAAGGTCAGGAAGGGCTGCAGTGAGGAGATATCCCTCCTCCAAGGTAAGAAGCAGTGGCTGCACTTTGCTGGAGCAGCCGTGAAGAGATACTCCACGCCCAAGGTAAGAGAAACCCAAGTAAGATGGTAGGTGTTGCAAGAGGGCATCAGAGGGCAGACACACTGAAACCATACTCACAGAAAACTAGTGAGTCTAATCACACTAGGACCACAGCCTTGTCTAACTCAATGAAACTAAGCCATGCCCATGGGGCAACCCAAGATGGGTGGGTCATGGTGGAGAGATCTGACAGAATGTGGTCCACTGCAGAAGGGAATGGCAAACCACTTCAGTATTCTTGCCTTGAGAACCCCATGAACAGTATGAAAAGGCAAAATGATAGGATACTGAAAGAGGAACTCCCCAGGTGGATAAGTGCCCAATACGCTACTGGAGATCAGTGGAAAAATAACTCCAGAAGGAATGAAGGGATGGAGCCAAAGCAAAAGCAATACCCAGCTGTGAATGTGACTGGTGATAGAAGCAAGGTCCGATGCTGTAAAGAGCAATATTGCATAGGAACCTGGAATGTCAGGTCCATGAATCAAGGCAAATTGGAAGTGGTCAAACAAGAGATGGCAAGAGTGAATGTCAACATTCTAGGAATCAGCGAACTCAAATGGACTGGAATGGGTGAATTTAACTCAGATGACCAGTATATCTACTACTGCGGGCAGGAATCCCTCAAAAGAAATGGAGTAGCCATCATGGTCAACAAAAGAGTCTGAAATGCAGTACTTGGATGCAATCTCAAAAACGACAGAATGATCTCTGTTCGTTTCCAAGGCAAACCATTCAATATCACAGTAATCCAAGTCTATGCCCCAACCAGTAATGCTGAAGAAGCTGAAGTTGAATGGTTCTATGAAGACCTTCAAGACCTTTTAGAACTAACACCCCAAAAAGATTTCCTTTTCATTATAGGGGCCTGGAATGTAAAAGTAGGAAGTCAAGAAACACCTGGAGTAACAGGCAAATTTGGCCTTGGAATACAGAATGAAGCAGGGCAAAGACTAGTAGAGTTTTGCCAAGAAAATGCACTGGTCATAACAAACACCCTCTTTCAACAACACAAGAGAAGACTCTATACATGGACATCACCAGATGGTCAACACCGAAATCAGATTGATCATATTCTTTGCAGCCAAAGATGGAGAAGCTCTATACAGTCAGCAAAAACAAGACCAGGAGCTGACTGTGGCTCAGACCATGAACTCCTTATTGCCAAATTCAGACTTAAATTGAAGAAAGTAGGGAAAACCTCTAGACCCTTCAGGTATGACCTAAATCAAATCCCTTATGATTATACAGTGGAAGTGAGAAATAGATGTAAGGGCCTAGATCTGATAGAGTGCCTGAGTGACTAAGCACAACATATATCTCAAAGATGAAAATGTAGGATTTTCTTTTATAACTGAACATATTTTTGTTCACTTATTCCTGAGTTGCAGAAAATTAATTTTTAACTCTTAGGTGCTAAGTTTAACACAGAAGTTCTTTGGCTATATTTGCTGCTGCTGCTGTTGCTAAGTTGTTTCAGTCGTGTCCGACTCTGTGTGACCCCATAGACAGCAGCCCACCAGGCTACCCCTTCCCTGGGATTCTCCAGGCAAGAACACTGGAGCGGGTTGCCATTTCCTTCTCCAATGCATGAAAGTGAAAAGTGAAAATGAAGTCACTCAGTCGTGTCGGCTATATTCAGATGTTACTATTTCAGTTGGTTGATTCTACACACATCAGCTGGGATTCCTCTCGCATTCTCTTCCTCTGAGTTGTTCACAAGCCAAGGAGAACGTACATAGATAAACTTCAGGTCAATTAGCAGCGTGCCGAGCCATTGGACTTCTTGCTGCTGGCTCTGTGTGAGTCCCAGGTCCGGTTCCGTATGTGAGGAAATCAGTACGATGGCGCCGGTCGGGCTCTGTCACCCACCGCGCTCACGCCTCCTGCCCCGTGTTCTGCAGACGGTGACTCTGCACGGTTATGCGCCAGCTGAGACCACACAGAGCACTGTGCATGTGTGTCACGAGGTGCGTGCTTGGCCGTGGCCTTCCTTGTGAGGTACACCTGTATGGGCCTCACCACGATAGCTCTGGCTCCGGCCGCACCGGGGTCACCTTGGAGCGACCCCATGGTTATGTTGTCTGAGGTGATGTTATGGTTGCTGCTACGGCTGCTGCGTCCGCCAGGAGAGAATGAACGTGTCTGCAGGCCCTCCGGCTCCTCGTGTCTTCTTCCAGCCTCTTAGCTCACGCCTTGCCTACCCTGGGTTCAGCGAAAAGCGCGAATGCACGACAGTTGGCGTCCTCAACGGGAGCAGCAACACACCATAGTTTCATCATGGCCATATTCGATGCCGGCTGTATCCGTGGCCAGCTGTCTTCCGTGGCTTCTGGATCAGCATTTTCCCCAAACATATGTTGACCCAATGTCTATAGCTTGTGCTGAGGCTGTTGTTATGAGCGAAAACAGAACATTTTGTGTGACGAGACTGTTATTAATCCACCGAAAATGAGCACTTCACACGTATTCTTTTGCTTCGCAGGTAGAGCCTACCCCTCACTCAGAGACTCACACGCTGCGTGTATTTGATTCATCTGCCTAAACATGGAATCTTCAAAGGAGTTACAAGGCATTTTACCTCAGTGTTCTCTAAGACTTGCTAAAACTATCCTTCAGGAATCCTGGGCGGTAACCAAAATGAATTGAACATTATTTAACTGAGACATCCTGAAGCTTCCCAGGGCGTGAGGTCTTCTGTAATAAATTTGAAGTTGTCAAGAGTGAGGATTCAGATTGCTTCATATCCTTTTTGGCTACTCTTTTGCTGTAAGTAGCAGCTAGATTTCTTTCCTGACAGATTTATTTCAGGTTATCAAACATTTATATCCTTGGCTCTTCTACTCTTCAGGCATAGAAAGGGAAGCTTTTACTCTAGAAGTCAAATTGGAAAAAGTCATTCTTATTTATTTTATTTTTGCTTGAGGCTATAGCTTGAATTCTGGTTTGAATTACTTTGTAGTATTCTTCTATTAGGTAGGGATCTACATTCAACAGGTGGTCAATAAATGCTCTATTTAAATTACATATAAAAAATGAAAATGACAATTCAATTGGCGCATGAGAAAGAAAATTTAATATTTCACAGTCACCCTAACTTTTGTAAAGGGCCAGTTTTGTTGATTATATAATGAAACGAAACTCTAATCTAGTTCATTGTATAGATGATAAATGAGCTTTACTAATGACATTAATAAGTTAATAAAATCTAGAGTTTGGAACAATTTAATGACAGAAATATTTTTCATAATTACAGTAGTGAAATTATTGATATATTCTTGATAACCATGTTTTATTCATTAAGTATGAGTATGAGTGGTTTAAATCTGGTGTGAAAGGCAACCTTCACGGCATCTAAAACAAAGCCATGTATATAGTTTGTGCTTAAACTAGATAAAAGGGAAGAGAATAAGAATGGAGTCCTAGTAAGAGGGTTGAAACAGCATTCTGGGACTTGCTGACTTGCTAGAAATCAGTGAGTCCACAGTCAACCCAACTAGGATATAGCAATTGATCCTTGAGAGCCAGGCTCTGTGCAGTAGTGCTCCCTTTGGTGATTCATGTCTGGCTTGGGTGGGTACCTCACCCTTCGGAGTAGCTCACCCTTGCCACCACTCAGTATAAGCACAAAAGGATCACTCAGTATTTACTCTTTAGTTCATGCTTCTGTCAACCTCCTTAGATTGCGAATTCTTAAAAAATGATTTTGTTTTACAGTCCTTTGTGTCTGCAGGATGTTCTCTATAAACATTGAATGAGAGCAAATGAGTAAACAATTATAAATAGTGCCCACCTTCATTCCTAATAAATAGGGTGTATATAAATGTATATGTACATGCAAAGTTTTATTAAATATAAATGAGAAGGGGGAATAAGAGCATTAGCAGCTCCCAGAAAAGGCAGAGCTTTTCTACCCAGAATAGTGTATAAATTACAATGGATATTATACAAATATTTAAAATGGAATTAGCCCTTGAACAGCACAGACTTGGAATATGGAAGTCCACTTATACCTGAAATTTTTTCAGTAGTAATTACTACAGGCCTCCAGGACTTGTGGTCAGTTGGATCTGTGGAGGAACTGCATATTTGGCTGACAGTAAGTAATATGAGGATTTTTGACTGCTTGAAGGGTTGGCAACCCTAACACCAGACTTGCTCAAGAGTCATCTATGTTTGTTTAATTTTAATGAAATGAGAGACTGAAGTGTGTTTGTTTTTGCTAAAAACATTTTACTTCCCCAATGACTCAGTGGTAACCTCCCTGTAATGTAGGAGGCACAAGGGATGCAGGTTTGATCTCTGGGTTGGGATGATCCCCTGGAAGAGGAAATGGCAGCCCACTCTAGTATTCTTACCTGAAAAATCCCATGCACAGAGGGGCTTGGTGTGCTACAGTCTAAAAGGTTGCAAAAGTCGAACATGACTGAGCACACACACACATAGGAAAATAGGAACAGAGAAGCCCAGATATGTAAATTGATTCCAGATAATTCTGGATGTCAAATGCTGGATTGAGTATTTTGGGGAATGCCAAGTCATTCATGTTTTAAAGAGTAATACAATTTTGGTTTTTAAACAAAGAAAGTAATGTGACCATATCTGTGCATTAGAGAGATTTAGACAGTAAGAATATATATTCTATTTAAAGATGAAGGTTGAAGATTAATAAATTTAAGATATACTGAAATGATAAGTGCTTTTTTTTTTTTTAAATGACAGACTAACTTTCACTGCATTTCCAGTTATAGCAAGGTGAAAGAGAAAGTATCAACATGAAAAAAAGGTCAGTAAAAATGCATTTGGTTTCTGAGAGTTTCTGATAGTAGTTTTGACACTTTTTAAAAGATAAAGCATTTTATATTAACTACAATGAACTAATCTCATTTGACTTGCTTTGAAGCCTACAGTTGTCAAGAAGGAATTTAATGCATTAGAAAAATAATTCAGGAAGGCTAAAGAGAAGGCTAGTTTTCTACACAGACTTTTTTCTATTTATCTATAAAGAAAAGGTGCTTTCAGCCTTAAAGCCTAACAAACAAAATCATTAAAAAGTTAATAATACTTTCTCCCAAGCGTAAGGGTAAAACTAGAATTTTGAAGATATCTAAAAATAAATAAACAGAACACAATGCATAAAGGCAAATTATGACTCCAGAGAGGATTTTTACATCAAAGTTTCTTTCACTGGAACAGAAAATTGACAGCAAAGCTGAACTTGGATGCTCTTTTTGTCAGTTTGTTTGGAGGTAAACAGAGAGAACTGAAGTTGAGACTCGAATAAGCAGCCCTGAATGGGGCTGTTCTTTCTAAACTTTAAAAATGGTTGGTTTTTCTGATCAGTAGCTAAGTTGCGTCTGACTTTTTGAGATCCCATGGAGTGCAGCACACCAGGCTTCCCTATCCTCCACTATCTCCCAGTTTGCTCAGATTCGCATCCATTGAGTTGGTAATACTGTCTAACCATCACATCCTCTGCAGCCCCTTTCTTATTTTGCCTTCAGTCGTTACCAGCATCAGGGTCTTTTCTGGTTTGATCAGTTCTTTGGTGCTTAGCCTTCTTAATGGTCCAACTCTCACATCTGTACATGATTACTAGAAAAATCATAGCTTTGACTACACAGATTTTTGTCAGCAAAGTGGTATCTCTGTTTTTTAATATACTGTCTAGGTTTGTCATAGCTTTCCTTCCAAGGAGCAAGCGTCTTTTAATTTCATGGCTGCAGTCACCATCTGCAGTGATTTTGGCTCAAAAATCACTGTATACCATGTAATGCTATACAGCAAGAAGCCAGAAGACTGTGAAATTCATGGATGGCTTCACTCAAAAGGCTTTCAGTTTCAACTTGAAAAGGAGCTAACTAAACATTGATTATTGGGCCATGGGACAGGGTTGTGGACGGGATATATGTAGAAGACATATTTTGAAAAATTTCAGTTTAGCTGGCATTTCATTAATGTCCAAAACAGACAAGCAAAGAATATCTTTCACCGGGCTAGTTTTGCCTATAGACTAGATGCTCCAGGAGGTGTATAACCTGTTATGTACCTGTGTCAGGCTAATAACTTTGCGCATTTTCTAATAGATGATCATTAAAAATTTCTTTGACACAATTGTTTGTGTGTGTGTTGTGTACATGTGTTGATGTGAAGGTGAAAGGTAGAAGAATGGAGAAGGATATCTGGAGGTTGATCCCTCATTTAAATATTCCGTGAACAGAAAAGAAGATTGGAATTAGTAAGTTTCCATCTATTCCTTCTTTATTATTGGCCTTCTTTGAGCAAAGGGGAAGTCATAGTCATCCTTATAAATGCTTATAGTTCTTTTTTCAAGAAATGTCTTGGTAAATAAAATTGTATCCTTCTATTTCTAATAACTCAATTTAGCACATTTTATGGATTTTTGCCTTGACTTCTTTCACCCCTTAATTCTGCCCTGATTACCAGTGAATAAGGTCTTTTTCTGCTCAAATTTTACCCTGAGTGTTGAATGGTATCCAAAGGGAATTTAACAAGGAACTGAGGGCTGAGATTTGAGTTTCTAAGATAGATTATCCAAAACTGGGTGTGAACTGACGGCTAACTAGTTCACTGCTATCTATAAAATTGTTAGACACAGTTCACCCATGCCCCTAATTCTGAGGAGGACTTCATTTACAGAATGTAGAAATATTTGTAACAACTTGTAACAAGCTGTTGAAGTCTGCTGATTATTTTTTCTGATAGATCTCTTGCCCCACTTGCACTGATATTGTAAAATGACCATTTGTAGGTTCAATACAAAGGTTTTTGGTTCAGGGAAATCAACATGTACTATGATTATATGTAGTAGTGATATTGTAAGTGCATTTCTCTATTTCAACAGTGACTGCATTAAGTCTGGAGATTGCTTTGGGTAGTATGGACATTTTAACAATTAATTCTTCTAATCAAGAGTATGGGATATCTTTCCATTGTGAATCACCTTCAATTTCTTTATCAATATTTTATCATTTTCAGCATATAGGTCTTTCACCTCCTTGGTTAAGTTTATTCCTATATATTTTATCTATTTTGGGTTTAAAAATGTTTTGAAAGTTGATTTATAATACTGTATACTTTCAGATATACAACATAGTTATTCAGTATTTTTATGGATTATGCTCCATTTGAAACTGTAAAATATTGGCTGTATTCCCTGTGTTATGCGATATGTACTTGCAGCCTGTTTATTTTACACATAGTACCTTGTGCCTCTGAATCCCCTACCTTATCTTGCCTCTTTCCCAACTCTCTGTCCACAGATGACCACTCATTTGTTCTCTGTATCTGTGAGACTATTTCTGTTTTATTATGTTCATTTAAAATGTTTACTTTTCAGATTTCACATATAAGTGTTAATA
Organism: Bubalus bubalis; assembly: GCF_019923935.1. Classification (NCBI taxonomy): domain Eukaryota; kingdom Metazoa; phylum Chordata; class Mammalia; order Artiodactyla; family Bovidae; genus Bubalus; species Bubalus bubalis. The sequence goes on along the minus strand of NC_059171.1, from coordinate 4,601,581 downwards.
TACAATATTTGTGTTTCTCTGCCTGACTTATTTCAGGGAGAAAAATACCTTCCAGCTTTATTCATGTTGTTGCAAATTGCACATTTTGTTCCTTTTCATGGCTGAGGTTTTTTTTTTAATCCATTTGGCTGTTGATGAAGTATTAAGTGTCTTCCATATCTTGGTTATTGTAAATAATGCTGCAATAAACATCGGCTTGCATATATATTTTTGAATTAGTATTTCTGTTTTTTTTTTTTTTTTCTCAGATATATACCCAAGACTGGAGTTGTTGATCTGATAGACAGAGTGTCTGAAGAACTATGGACAGAGGTTTGTGACACGGTACAGGAGGCACTGATCAAGTCCGTCCCCAAGAAAAAGAAATGCAAAAAGGCAAAATGATTGTCTGAAGAGGCCTTACAAATAGCTGAGAAAAGAAGAGAGCTAAAGGCAAAGGAGAAAAAGAAAGATATACCCATTTGAATACAGATTTCCAAAGAATAGCAAGGAGAGAAAAGAAAGCCTTCCTCAGTGGTCAATGCAAAGAAGTAGAGCAAAACAATAGAATGGGAAAGACTGGAGATCTCTTCAAGAAAATTAGAGATACCAAGGGAATATTTCATGCAAAATGGGCACAATAAAGTACAGAAATAGTATGGACCTAACAGAAGCAGAAGATATTAAGAAGAAAGTGGCAAGAATACACAGAAGAACTGTACAAAAAAGATCTTAACTACCCAAATAATCACAATGGTGTGATCACTCACCTAGAGCCAGACATCCTGGAATGTGAAGCCAAGTGGGCCTTAGGAAGCATAACCATGAACAAAGCTAGTGGAGGAGATGAAATTCCAGCTGAGCTATTTCAGCTCCTAAAAGATGATGCTGTGAAAGTGCTACACTCAATATGCCAGCAAATTTGGAAAATGCAGCAGTGGCCACAGGACTGAAAAAGGTCAGTTTTCATTCCAATCCCAAAGAAAGGCAATGCCAAAGAATGCTCAAACTACTGCACAATTGCACTCATCTCACACGCTAGTAAAGTAATGCTCAAAATTCTCCAAGCCAGGCTTCAGCAATACATGAACCGAGAACTTGCAGATGTTCAAGCTGGATTGAGAAAGGCAGAGGAACCAGAGATCAAATTGCCAACATCCATTGGATCATAGAAGAAGCAAGAGAATTCTAGAAAAACATCTACTTCTGCTTTATTGACTATGATAAAGCCTTTGACTTGTGGATCACAATAAACTGTAGAAAATTCTTCAAGAGATGAGACTACCAGACCAACTTACCTGCCCCCTGAGAAACCCATATGCAGGTCAAGAAGCAGCAGTTAGAGCCTGACATGAAGCAACAGATTGGTTCCAAACTGGGAAAGGAGTATGTCAAAGCTGTATATTGTCACACTGCTTATTTAACGTATATGTAGAGTACATCATGTGAAATGCCAGGCTGGATGAAGCACAAGCTGGAATCAAGATTGCCAGGAAAAATATCAATAACCTCAGATATGCAGTTGACACCACCCTTATGGCAGAACGTGAAAAAGAACTAAAGAGCCTCTTGATGAAACTGAAAGAGGAGAGTGAAAGAGCTGGCTTAAAGCTCAATGTTCAGAAAACTAAGATCATGGCTTCACTTCATTTCAAATAGATGGCGAAACAATGGAAACAGTGAGAGACTTTATTTTCTTGAACTTCAAAATCACTGCAGGTGGTGATTGCAGCCATGAAAATAAAATGCACTTGCTCCTTGGAAGAAAAGCTATGAGCATCCTCAGTTCAGTTCAGTTGCTCAGTAGTGTCCGACTCTTTGCGACCCCATGAATTGCAGCACGCCAAGCCTCCCTGTCCATCACCAAATGACCATCCTATCCAGCATATTAAAAAGCAGAGACATTACTTTGCCAACAAAGGTCTGAACAGTCAAAGCTATGGTTTTTCCAGTAGTCATGTATGGATGTGAGAGTTGGACCATAAATAAAGCTGAGTGCTAAAGAATTGATGGTTTTGAACTGTGATGCTGAAGAACACTCTTGAGAGTCCCTTGGACTGCAAGGAGATCAAACCAGTCAATCCTAAATTAAATCAATCTTGAATATTCATTGGAAGGACTGATGCTTAGAAGAAATGGAGTAGCCATCAGAGTCAACAAAAGAGTCCGAAATGCAGTACTTGGATAAAGTCTCAAAAACGACAAAATGATCAAGGCAAATCATTCTATATCACGGTAACCCAAATCTGTGCCTGGACCAGTAATGCTGAAGAAGCTGAAGTTGAACGGTTCTATGAAGACCTACAATACCTTGTAGAACCCCCAAAAGATGTCCTTTTTATTATAGGGGACTGGAATGCAAAAGTAGGAAATCAAGAGATACCTGGTTAACAGGCAAATTTGGACTTGGAGTACAGAATGAAGCAGGGCAAAGGCTAATAGAGTTTTGCCAAAAAAAAAAAAAAAAAAAACCGGACTGGTCATAGAAAACACCCTCTTCCAACAACACAAGAGAAGACTCTACACATGGACATCATCAGATGGTCAATACCGAAATCAGATTGATTATATTCTTTGCAGCCAAAGATGGAGAAGCTCCAAGTCTATGCTTGGCCCAGTAAAAACAAGACCAGGTGCTTCAGTTGTCGCAGAGCCCTTCTGCCAGTCCTCGGGTTGTTTTCAGTTCGATTTATTCCCCGTGATGATGCCCTCTTGATGTGTTTGTGCAGGGAGATGAGCTCGGGGCCATCCTCCCCTGCCGTCTTGATGCCCCTCCCTGTTTCTGCCCGTCTTTAATTCTAAGCTTGTTACCATCATTAGAAATTCTACATAATCAGAATGGTTGCACATTTTGCCAAAGTTCTTGAAACATATTGAGATATATTGTCAAATCCCTTTCCAGAAAGTTTGCCAGTTAATACTCCCACTAGCGTTTTATGAGCGTACTTACATACGTGAATTTTAGAGTTTGACCCCCACTGTTTCCTAATCAAATCTGAATATTATATATGTTTTAATATCTGCTATTTTTATAGCTGTTAAACAGAATCTCAATGCTACTTTAATTTGCAGGCTTATGTTTATTAGCTATTTAGTCATAGCAGAATTTCAATTGTGTTTGGATCAGTCAGAAGAAATGACACACACATAATGTTATAAAGCCCCAGTCTGGATAAAGATGCAAAATTTATCAGAAAAGATATGGCTACACAGAGCAGAAGCAGATGAAATGTATATCCATGCAGCTTTCTTATTGTTCACACGCCCTGTGGGGCTGGCAACTTTTCCAAAGGTGAAAAAGAAGAAAAATGATCAGTTCACCAGTTTCTGTTATATTCAGCAGCACATTACCACTGCTAAAGAATAATCCTGACAACTCTTCTATAAGGTTGTGTAGACAACTAAGTCATCTTAGCTCCCGAGCCAAGCACATTAGTAGGAAGACCATGTCCAGTTCCGGGAGCCAGTGCTCAGGTGACCGCCTTGTCTCCAGCTAGCTGGGATTCAAGGCTGTCAGGTTTTGCAAATTGTTTGTGCCATTTGCCAAGATATCTGGTGATGTGCTTGAAGTCTCTCATCAGTTTAATCTTTTCCTAAAATTGGATATTAATCTTACATGTTCAAAGCTTCTTACAGTTTATTTGTTTGATAATGTTGACTTACAAACATTCCATTTTTTTTTTTTTTGGTGATAAAATCTTTTCCCTACTGAGTTCTTACTATTTTTATGCATAGAAAGTTCTTCTGTATCCAGAGAAGAGATAGTGTTAGTTGAGAGCTTAAAGTGTTTTTAAAGTTTGATTAAAAATACTAACTTCAAATATAAATGTTTAATTTATTATAATAAGCAGTATAAGGATTGTCATTAAATTTTATATATATTTTAAGTACCTAATCGACTGCCCCAGATTTATGTATTAATTATTGTATCATTTTTATTTATATAATAAATACTTTTATCAAATATTAAGTTCTTACATATAATGGGGTCTTTCCAGGGTGATCTAGTCTATTTAATAATCTGCTGCCATTTTTTAAGTTCTTTCCTACTTTTTTGTCTTTGATTTCTTAACATTCTGGTTTAATTGTTGTTGTAATGGGATACCAAGTTCTCCATCCTTAGAATTCTTTATTATTAATTTTTTGTTATATATTTTATTTACTGGCCAAAAGGTGGAATTTAAAATAAACAAGATTTCCATTAAAACCCAGATTTCACTGATGCTGTCACTGGTTTTACACTATTGCAAGGCCCTGAGCTAGATGCTGAATGTTGAGCAAACAGACCCACAAGAACCTATTCTTCTCAAGAGCTATAGTTTAGTCAGGAAGACAAGCAATAAAAACATCAACAAGCATGTAAATTACAAATCATGAAATGCCACAAAAGAACCCATCAAGATGCTTTGATAAAGAGTAATGGAGTCAGGGCAAAGGATGGGGCAGACTATCTCAGGATGGTGTCAACCCTTAGCTGGTAATGAAGAGGTGGAGGGTCAGCCTTCTGGACACGAGACTAGCAAAGGCGAGAGGCTGAAGTATAAGAGACTCCGGTTTGTTGAAGAAAGAGAAGAGGCAGGGAAGGGCTTGGCTCTTTGGAGCCTCATGGGGAATGGCAAGCGCTTTGGGTTTACTCTAATGGATTTGAGAAAATATTTAGGCTAATTGAAATAATGTTTAGGCTAATATTGAGGCTAATTGAGAAAATATTTAGGTTTTGAAATAGACGGGTAACAATTTACACTGAAATTTAAAAAAAGATGACTTTTAGATTGGATCTATCAGTTCAGTTCAGTCGCTCAGTCGTGTCTGGCTCTTTGTGACGCCATGGACTGCAGTGCTATAGGTGGTGTGGAAACAAGGAGCTAATTTGGGGGGTGATTTCTGGAATATTAGATGAAATTGAGAAAAGCAAAAGGACCCAGGGTATATTTGAGGATAGAAGCAAGAAAATGCAGTGGGAGATTGGAGACAAAAGTAAGAGAGAAGAAATCTAAGATGACTCCTCGGTTTCTGGTTTAATGGTGAGTATATGGTCCACTCTGATGGCTTAGCAGTAAAGAATCCACCTGCAATGCAAGATACATAGTTTTAATCCCTGAGTCAGGAAGATCCCCTGGAGGTGGAAATGGCAACTCAATCCAGTATTTTTGCCTGGAAAATCCCATGGGCAGAGGAGCCTGGTGGGCTACAGTCCATAGGGTCACAAAGAGTCGGACACCACTGAGCACGTTCGTGGTGAGTAGATAAGGGTAACCATTAACAGAGATGGATTCTCTAGAGTAGGATCCATTTTGGGTGGAAGATCAAGAGCTGAGTTTGACATGTTTGTGGGGCATCTAAGCGAAACTGTCCAATGAAAAGTTGGCTGTAGAAAATGAGAGGCCAGGATAATAAGTAAACTTACGGGATTTATCAGCATATAAAATGGCATGAAAGCAAAGGAGTAGACAAGATCTTTGAGACTTAGGGAAAAGTTTATATTGAATTACTGTACAAGGGATTGATTTATTTAAAACTTCAAAACTTACCAGCTGGTGGTAACTTTTATCTATTCATATATTCGTATCTTTTATTTTATGAATAAAATTTTGTGGTATGCACTACATAGCTCTGTGCATTTCTTATTGGGTTTATTCCTAAGTATTTTAAATGGGTGCTTTAACATTATAAAAACAATTATTATTCATTAGATTTTCCACAGTTATTATTTGTATAATATAAAGCTATATTCACCTTTATTTTTTAAATATTGAAGAAATTAACTCATAATTAAGCCTAATAGTGTTTTTTTCTTACTTTCTTGGGTCTTGAGGTTGACAATCACATCCTATGCAATCAAAAGATGTTCTCATCTTTGTAATTGTCATACTATTAATTTCTCTTTATTGCTTTACTGCACTAACTTGCCAGAGAAGGCAATGGCACCCCACTCCAGTACTCTTGCCTGGAAAATCCCATGGACAGAGGAGCCTGGTGGGCTGCAGTCCATGGGTTCGCTGAGAGTCGGACACAACTGAGTGACTTCACTTTCACTTTTCACTTTCCTGCATTGGCGAAGGCAATGGCAACCCACTCCAGTGTTCTTGCCTGGAGAATCCCAGGGACGGGGGAGCCTGGTGGGCTGCCGTCTATGGGGTTACACAGAGTCGGACACAACCGAAGTGACTTAGCAGCAGCAGCACTAACTTGCTCATCTAGAACAAGTTAGAAATATTAAGTAGAGGGTATTCTTGTATTAAAGTAAGTTCAACTGTGGCATCTGCTATGGGTATGAAGTGTAATGTTATTTTATGATTCTTGTAAGGGTGCATGTTTGCAATGGTTGTTTAGTTGCGGAGCATGTTCTGCTATTTTGCAACCCCATGGACCTTCCAGGCTTCTCTGTCCATGGGACTTCCCAGGCAAGAATACTGGAATGGGTTACCATCTCCTTCTCCAGTAGATATTCCCTACTCAGGGGTCTAACCCGCACCTCCTGCATTGCAGGTAGATTCTTTCCCACTGAAGCACCAGGGACGTGTTTGCACGGCTGCTCCTGCACAAGCATGTACCTATGTATGCGGTATGTGGGGGTTTTTGTCGTGAAGTCCTAGTTAATCATAGAGAATCTTTTACATCTTGTTGCATTTTTTGCTTATATTTTGTTTTATTTCAGTTATGTCTATATTAGAGAGCTATTTACATCTGACTTTGGGGTGTTACTTTTTGATCAAGATTTTATGTGATAGTCATACTGTCTTCATAAAATGAATTGGGTAGACTAAGTCATTTTATGTATCTTAAAATGGATTTCATGGCAGGGAAATGAACTGTTCTTTGAATATTCAGGAAGAGCTGGTGATATTTGTGAAACCACTGAACTTACAGTTCTTTTGAAGATTTATTTCTTCATTTTTAACTTTTTAGTGTTATTTTTCTTATGACTCTTCTAAGTAACACATCGCAGATGTGGCTAGCCCAATATTGGTTGTTTTTACCACTCAGTAGGGTGACTAAACAGAGGAACCAGAGATCAAATTTCCAACATCCGCTGGATCATGGAAAAAGCAAGAGAGTTCCAGAAAAACATCTATTTCTGCTTTATTGACTATGCCAAAGCCTTTGACTGTGTGGATCACAGTAAACTGTGGAAAATTCTGAAAGAGATGGGAATACCAGACCACCTGATCTGCCTCTTGAGAAATTTGTATGTAGGTCAGGAAGCAACAGTTAGAACTGGACATGGAACAACAGACTGGTTCCAAATAGGAAAAGGAGTATGTCAAGGCTGTATATTGTCACCCTATTTATTTAACTTCTATGCAGAGTACATCATGAGAAACGCTGGACTGGAAGAAACACAAGCTGGAATCAAGATTGCTGGGAGAAATATCAATAACCTCAGATATGCAGATTACACCACCCTTATGGCAGAAAGTGAAGAGGAACGAAAAAGCCTCTTGATGAAGGTGAAAGTGGAGAGTGAAAAAGTTGGCTTAAAGCTCAACATTCAGAAAACGAAGATCATGGCATCTGGTCCCATCACTTCATGGGAAATCGATGGAGAAACAGTGGAAACAGTGTCAGACTTTATTTTTTGGGGCTCCAAAATCACTGCAGATGGTGACTGCAGCCATGAAATTAAGAGACGCTTACTCCTTGGAAGGAAAGTTATGACCAACCTAAATAGCATATTCAAAAGCAGAGACATTACTTTGCCAACAAAGGTTCGTCTAGTCAAGGCTATGGTTTTTCCTGTGGTCATGTATGGATGTGAGAGTTGGACTGTGAAGAAGGCTGAGTGCTGAAGAATTGATGCTTTTGAACTGTGGTGTTGGAGAAGACTCTTGAGAGTCCCTTAGACTGCAGGGAGATCCAACCAGTCCATTCTGAAGGAGATCAGCCCTGGGATTTCTTTGGAAGGAATGATGCTAAAGCTGAAACGCCAGTCCTTTGGCCACCTCATGCGAAGAGTTGACTCATTGGAAAAGACTCTGATGCTGGGAGGGATTGGGGGCAAGAGGAGAAGGGAATGACAGAGGATGAGATGGCTGGATGGCATCACTGACTCGATGGACATGGGTCTGAGTGAACTCCGGGAGTTGGTGATGGACAGGGAGGCCTGGAGTGCTGTGATTCATGGGGTCGCAAGGAGTCGGACACGACTGAGCGACAGATCTGATCTGAGGGTGACTAAGTGGTTTCATTTATTATTCTAAATGGTGTTTTCTCATTCTGTATTTCGGCGTGAAAAGTAAAACTCTGCTTCGGGCTCAAGTGCCTGCCTGCCTCCCTCTGTCCCCCTCCTTCCCTCCCACCGTTCTCTCCCACCTTCCTTTCTCTTCTGGGGGTGCAGACTGTGTCATGCTCGATTTTGTCATTTTTGAGAATTTATACTCTGTTTCTCATTCTGTTAATGGTTGCTTTTATATAAAATATAGACTTGACACTTGCTATTTTAAATTTCACCAAGGTTGAGGGTTTCATCTCTTTTATTCACTGATGCATTCTAAGAACCTAGGAGAGAGTCTGACACTCTCAATGCACAGTCACTTGTTAAATAAATGGGTCTGAGGCATCAACATATTTCCTTCTCTTGTCCTCTCCTAATGAACTGCTCTAACTCAATCTGGAATTATTAACCGGGTTGTTGTTTAGCAGTGATTATATTTACATAAAATTATGTTTTTTATGTTTTTGTTCATTATTTTTATATTTCATTTTATAAATATCATAGCAGTTATGTATGTGCAATTCTCTATGATTTATTGAACTGAGTGATTATCATTAGGTATTTGTATTATAAATGTCTATCACACTGTTGTTTTTAGTTTTTGAAATCATATAGCATAATGCTTTCAGGTAAATTTTTCTATAATTTTTTTAGAAACAACGTGAATGATATGTGTTCTGAGTCTATAAATATCTGAAATATTTCCCTGGTGCCTGAACACATTAAGTGCAGGTTTGTTGGTGCAGCATTTTGGACATAAAAGGTTTCTTCTCAGAGCTTCAATTTTCCCTGTTTTGGAATGACTGAGAACTTTTTAGGTTTTTTCTTTATGATGTTTGATTTTCTTTTAAAATTGACATTTCTGAGAATATGGAAAGCCTTTTCAGTCTTTCCAAATTTTCTCCAATGGTGTCTGATTTTCACAACTTTTTTTTTGATCTCTTTTCTTCTTGAGGATCACCTGTGATGTTTATGTTGGATCTTCTTTCTCTGCCCTCAGGGTTTTTTGATTTTTTTAATTTATTTTCAATTGAAGGATTACCGTCAGCATTTAATGTCATCTTTTTATATGTTCACCTCTTTACTTTTACTCTGTACTCTTTGGAAGTCTCTTAAATTTCCCCTACAAAACAATTATTTGGTTTGATGAAGCAAGAAGTTTGCTGTTGTTTATTTTGTTCTGGGGATTCTTGTATTTTCATTAAAAATTACTGTTTATATCAGTTCTTTTAAAAATGCATCTGTGGTCACATTTTATTACATTTTCATTATCTTATACCTTAAAAGAAGAACAGAGCAATTGTTTTAAAAACTTTCTCCTGTTTTATGAAAAAGGTACTTTTAGAAATCTGTTCATTCTCTGCATTTTGGCTGAAACATCCCCTCTTCTTTACAATGCAGCTTGTTTTAGAAATATTTTGTGTTGATTCTCTTTGCTCACATGCCCATCTGTGAATTCAGGGTTGAGTCTCCTGTTTGCAGTCACGGGGCGGGTGGGGGATTTCTTGACTGGCTCTCACTGCTCGCATGAAGGTCACTTCCTTGTCCAAGATTCAGGCTTCGACGGCAGGTTACTTGCCGTAGTCTCTGGCAATTTGCAATACACAGAAAGACTTTGGCTAGTTTGGTTTGTTCTGGGATTAACAGATATTTTCTCCTATTTTAACTATTTTGCTCTCTGCCATAATAGAGCAAAAAAGGGAGCTCTTTATTGACATATATTATTTAAAAACAAAACCCTAAGAACTTTTTCCTCTAATATTCACTACTTCTAATTAGCTTCTTCTTTTTTTTTTAAAACTAACTACAACAATTATTTGGGATTTTTGTCCAGCTGTATTTAACAGAAAACACAACTGTAAGTTATTTGAAATAAGAAACATATTTTTTAACTCACGTAATAAGTCTAGTGGCAGTGTGGATCCAGGCCTTTTCATTTAGTGGCTCAAAGACATTATAAAATCCCAGGTAGTTTCCTTTTTATTTTCTTTGCCATTTTTAATATGTTGGCCACTTTCTTCATCATTGAGAGGTGGCTGTAGGAATTCCAGACCTCACATTCTCACACAGCTTGGTTTGCAAGCAAGAACAAAGAACCCAACTCTCTCCTCTGTCTTCTGAGGAGCAGACATCCTTTCTGAAGGGAGATCCAGCAGGAAGCCCCTCATATCTTGCTAGAAAGAAGTGCGCTGTATGCTTCTTCCTAAATAATAATTTGTCAGGGAGATACATTTCTATAACTGGCTTAAGCCAGTGGTTCTCAGCCCTTGTTCAGCTGCTAAGTCATGTCCAACTCTTTGCGACCCATGGACTGCAGCACATCAGCCTTGCCTGCGCTTCACTATTTCAGTATCTTGATTCAAAGAAGGGGTGGCCGACAGGCTATCATTTTTATGCTGTTCAGCTACTCGCGATTTTGTGTGCTGGGCAGTTAAGTGTCTCCGCAGCTGTGGAAAGGAAGGAGCTAATGAGCATGCAGGCATGTTAGCACTGTGACTGACTTGGAGGAGAGTTTCTTTGTATGTGGGGAATAGCTTCATTTTCTTCAATATTTGAGGAATCAGGGTAGAAAGCTGTGGTGAATCTAAGCTTTGCGCTTTATACTTTGGAGCACCTATGCTTCTCTGTTTCAGCAGGTTGAACAAAGTTAAATTTAAAAATGCATGTCCGTCCACTTCCATTGGAGCTGTAAGGAACAGGACTTGGGCAGAGAGTGCTCTTTTTAATTTGCAATGTTGTTTTAAACTTTTTTTAAAATTATATCTTTATTCAGCTAGTTTCCAATATTATTCCAATTTAATTAGTTTTTGTTATTGTTGTTGTTTGTTTAATTGCCCAGGTAATTTATGTACAGACAGGGTTGAGAACCACTGACCTAAGCCAGTTATATAAATCTCTCTCTCTCTCTTACAAGTTGTTATTTAGGAAGGAGCACATAATGCAACTCTTTCCATCAAGATATGAGGGGATACCTGCTTGATCTCCCTTCAGAAAGGTATGCCTGCTCCTCTGAAGACAGGGGTGAAGGTTGGAACAATGTTGGTATTTTCTTATTCACTAGACTAGGTGCCCTGAGCAAAGAGATTCTGTGTCACCCCTGCATGCCCACCATCAAGTACGCATATGGGATACAGTAAGGGCGCAACACAGATTTGCTGAACAAGTGAACAGGCTTCTCTGCTCTGAGCAGACCGGTCTAGTCACAGGCCAGACTCACAGAGCTGTTAATCAACATAGAAGGACTTGCGGATTCTTTACTTCTCTAGAGTCTATTCTGGACTTGGCAGCCCAAGTGGTTCTTTTAAGTTGGATCCTGTAATTCCTGCTCTCAAAATCTCCCCGTCCAGTGCCGCTAATACATCCAGGGAACTCGGAATCGCGTTTAAGGCTCTGCGACCTGAAACCACGGCTTTTCTCTGGCCTCATCTACTTTCCTGTCCCACATTTAATTCTAACCTAGCTGCACCGCCCTCCTTGCCTTTCCTGAACACACCAAGTACATCCATGCTTCAAGGGGTTTACACCCCACACCTCCTGCTCAGGACACTTTGCCAGAAATGGCCCAAGGTCCGCCCCTTCTCAGACTCCAGGTCCTTGTCCAACGCCGCCGCAGGGAGCCTTCCCTGTGAGCCTATGTAGACCCCCATGGAGAACCTCTCCAGGTATTCATTCCTTCCCAGCTTGTCTAGTCTGTTATCATGATTGCCCGCAGTGCTGGACATTGGCTTGTTAATTGGCCTGTTGTGTGTCATTCCCCTTAAGAATGTAAGCTTTTCAAGGACAGGACTTTTCAGTGTTCAATGTTTATAGCCGGACCCTATCGTTAGGAATAGCGCGTAGCACAGAGTTGGTACCCAATTAAAAACTGACCGATTAAACGATCTGCATTCTTGACTTGGAAACTGGAGCTAACCAGAGCTCTCCTGCAGCTTTTCTGTGCATTCGTGATAATGCATATAAAGGTATTGATATAGTTCTCAGAACATAGTAGTTGCTTAACAAATTATAGCTTAAGCTTTTTTTTTTTTTTTTTTTTTTTTTTACAGTAAGGTAGAAACTCAGAACATACCCTCTTTCATTTAATTCCACAGACATTTATGGAGAAATGACTAGTTAAGTAAAAGGCGTCATTTGTACAGGGTACAAAGAGAAGACATAGTCCTTATTACTAGAGATGCAACAGATAAATACGGGGCTATGCTACATGCTCGGGCACCCCAAACTCTTGCATGAACCATGCTTAGGCTCCTAGTGTACTTCTAAATACCTCAAAGGCTGATGGGAAGTCTTTTCATTAACAAATGAGAAATACATTTATAAGTTCCTCTCTGCAAGAATGGCTTAGAACATTAGAGTAACACATCACTCTTTAAGTTTTAGTCTTTAGACTCTGAACGTCTCTAGAAAAGGCAGATCACAGGCTTACAGATTTCTGATTGCGTCAAGGTTCCAAATTTCTACCTTTTACGTGCTGTTCATATCACCCATATCTCTATATCGTCAGTATGTATATTTCTATGTACCTATATATAAACGTTTTGAAATAAATCACACACTTTTATCATTCCAAGGTATTTTAAGCCTGCAAAAGGATAGAGAAAGTGAAATGAACACCAATGTGTATGTGCGTGTTTGCTCAGTCATGTCTGACTCTTTACAACTTCATAGGCTGTAGTCCGCCAGGCTCCTCTGTCCATGGGATTTTCCAGGCAAGAATACTGGAGTGGGTTGCCATTTCTACTCCAGCAGATATTCCTGCATCTCTTGTGTCTCCTGCTTTGGTGGGTGGATTCTTTATCACTGTGCCTGATCTATCTTTGATTCAAACATTTTTCCTAATACATTAAAAAATGTTACAGATGCTATTAAATACCCTTATTTTATTCTCCATTCTTTAAAAAAAAAAAACTAATTTATTTAATTGGAGACTAATTACTTTACAAAGAGCACTACAATATTGTAAAGTAGTTAGCCTCCCTTCTTTTTCTTAATGGAGATAACCCTGAACTTGTTTTTCTCATTACTATAGGGTTTTTGAAATTTTTTTTTCAATTGGAAGATAATTGATTTAAAATGTTGTTGTGGTTTCTGACGAACAACAATGCAAAACAGTTACAATCATATGCACATGTCCCCTCCCCCTTGAGCCTCCTCTCCCCTCCCACCCTCCCCTCCAGGTCTTCAGGGAGCAGCAGGCTGGGCTCCCTATTACACAGAGCTGCTCACCAGTGATCTGTTTTACTCATGATAGTGTATATGTGCCAACTACTTTCTCAATCTGTCCTTCCCCCATACTGTAGAATTTTTTTGCTTTGTTTTGGAACTACTAAATCCTAGGTACGGTTTCATTCATATTCACTTTATTTTTATTTTTTTAATTTTATTTTATTTTTAAACATTACATAACTGTATTAGTTTTGCCAAATATCAAAATGAATCCGCCACAGGTATACATGTGTTCACTTTAAAGCAAAACAAAATAGAAAATCTCATTTAAAACTCTGGATATCTGCCTCCTCTGGGAAAATCAGGAAAACGGGTGAATCCAGGTCTGCATTTCTGAATTAGACAGCCACTGGGTCTCCTCATCTTCATGGCTGCTTGAAGGCCTACTGACTTACTTCAGGCCTGATTCGTGCGTTTGTATTTCCTATCAGGCCTCTGCAGGCATTTGTACTTGTAATTCCTGTTTTCTGAACTTTAATCCATTTAAAGTAGTTTCTTCTTACCTTCTGTTTCACTTCTATCATTTTTTTGTGTATTTCTGCTTTGAAAACTATTCTTTTGTTGAAGCAGGTGGATGCAAACTTGGTATTTCCCCTTTCCGTTATCACCAGTGCCCAGTCTACCTAACTTCCCAAGCAAGTGCCCAGTCTACCTAACTTCCCGAGCAGTGGGGCTATTGTCCCGTATGTTTTTCTTGAATGCATTGAGAAATGCCACTTTTCTTTCTTTCATGAGACTGACGTTATCTGAATTAGAAGTCCACACTCCTCTCCTCATTTATTAAAACCTTCCTTGTTAACTAAACCTTCAGGGATCATAATCCCCCATAATCTATATTTTGTTGATCTGGTGTATATTTTGTTCCATCCTTGTCATCAAAGGAAATTCCTAAGCCAGGAATGGGTAGTGAATAAAGAAAAAGACCCATGGTTTTATATTTCAAAGCCTGTGTGGAGAAAATCAACTCCAACAACAAAGAATTATTTCATACATTTGAATTATTCATTTTACTTTGGGAGCAGTTAATGAATATCTGAGAAAGTGTACCATCCTTAATTTATAATAATAAATTATATAGATGCTACACTGTGTATTGACTACTATGAGGACAGACAAATGGTAAATTTGGGAAAATATACACATGTGTACTTTTCTAGCAGACAGTACCTGCAACAGTCCCTTTCTGGAGCATCAGATTATGCCAGGCAAACACATCTGCTTGGCAGCAAACTATGAAATCACTTTGTTAATTTTATTCTCTTACAGAAGTGTGCTGTTCTTAGTTGCTCAGCCATGTCCAACTCTTTGTGACCCCATGGACTGTAGCCCACCAGGCTCCTCTCTCCATGGAATTCTCCAGGCAAGAATACTGGAGTGGGTAGCTATGCCCTCCTCCAGGGGATCTTCTCAACCCAGATACTGAACCCAGGTCTCCTGTATTGCAGGCAGATTCTTTACTGTCTGAGCCACCAGGAAAGCCCATTACAGAAGCATACACAGGCTCTTTGCAGCTTCAGAATTAAAACACAACAATTATAAAATCTCCAATACTCATTACGGTTAAAACCAGTATGCTACATTGTGGCTTTCACATTTCCTTAAAAAGGAAACACATTCCTGACCCAGCCTCTAGGTTGTAGTGGGCAAATTGTTAAACACTTTAAATAGGAAAATGCAATATATTTATTTTCTTTAATAACAGAGTTCCTTGTGTTCTTCAAAATTTGTTTTTTTTTTTATATTTGTTGGATGAAATTGTGTAAGATTGTATTAGTTTACAATTAAAAGAGAAAGAGGATTACTCACCTTAGTGAAATTAAAGTAGAAAAATAAAAGAAAACCCACAAAGGTGATTTTAGATGCTCAATTTCTTTGAAAAAAGTGGCCTTAAGCCTATAAAGTGCTCTTGGTGAGGTTGCATGTTTTCTGTCTGCTCTTTGATGATGAGCTGACAATCATTTAGTAGCAGAATTTTAGTTGGGCAGAACATAAATACCTATATTCAAGCAGTTTTGCCTTCTATCCTGAAATACTGTCTCAAAATTCTGTATTTGGATTAAAAATATGCTTTCTAGAAATATAAAGCATACTATTCCTTCAGTCATGGTTGAGAGCCCTCTGACTTTCTATTACATACCAAATTAATGTGCTCCAGAATATGTCATCCCATATAACATGTAGGCATATAGAACATGTAATCTGCATATTAATAAGGTTATGCTGCTTTCATTATTGCACTGATTTTGTGACATTACAAATGACTTAAAAATTCAAACTGAGTATTAAAACTAAATGCACCCCAAAAGAAAGATACACACCAACTTTGTTTTAAAAGAAGCAGTATTTATTAAGAAATTATACACTTAATTCTCCTAGTCTGTGAAGATGGTTTCTTCCATTTCCACAGCACAAGACAACAGCTAAGGGCATTTGGAAAACACTTGCAATGCCAGGGAATGGAGAATCCTTAGTAATAGGAGATGGAATGAAGTGATGTATGCACTAATTTGAACTTTTGGATCCAAAGGCAAAACAATCTTCCTTGCCAATCTAGTTCTCATCTGTATTGGCATTAAAATCCATCCATGGGATCTCCTACCCAGACTGAAATATTGGGTATTAATTGGATCATTTCAGTTCAGTTAAGCAGAGGATGCTCAATTTAATTACAGGTCAAACCAACAATCCTTTAACTATTGAATCACATCTGAAATATCTGCATTCTTTATTAATAAAAATGGTGCTTATTGAGGGCAGAAATACAATTTTTTAAGTATTTTATCATTATGATCTGAAGTACTTTAAACTATAAGTCAAAAATAAATTATAAAAACTAGCATACAATGTATCTTTTCTTACATGACATTGTTGGAAATAAGTTTTAAGTTTATAATTGCAATATCACCTGACTTTTATATATGATCAACAGTAAAACATGCTAATCATAAAAATAGCTTTTACAAATATACATTTGTATACAGTGTCTCCCTTACCATTCATAAATGTCCTTCACATTTTAAGACTTTTAAGACTTAAAAAAAAAACATAATTAGCAAAGGGAAGAACACATTTACAATCTAAACCATAAAAACCTGACAATTATACAGCTTAGAACATAGAAGAAATGGAATTTCTAAAATTGAACAATACTGTCCATTTTATTTATTTGGGTTTTTATAAATTGAACCGAAGATGCTGTTATCCTGTAGGAAACCTCCTTTCACATTTCTGGGGGTTTTCACAGTTTCTCTTTTCTGCTTTGATGGCATCATTCATTACTTTAAATCACTTTATCTGTAGAAACTGAGAAAGAAAAATTATTTAAAATACAGAAATTTTTATTTCATTGCTGATAGCATGCAAAGATATATAAGTTAGATTTTAAGGCTTAATGAGGCAAAAGACAAAAGGAGTCTTAGATCTCTAGGATAAATACTTCTGAGAAGCTTTAAGTTCTCAGATCCTTTGTTGTATACAACACTAAAATTATTTATGTTTGTAGCATGAAATGATTTTTTTTTTTTAAATCCAGTTGATTTACTGATTGAGACCAACAATTATTTTTCAATTATTTGTCACGGTCAGAAGAGAACCACAAGTAGATCTAGGCTAAGAGGTCTGAGCTGCTCAGGACCCTTTATTGCCCCTAAAGAGTGAACATGGAGCATTTTTCACCTGGAAAAGGCTTTTAAGAGCGCATTCCTAAGCCTCATATTCCTAGGATAGGAGAAAAAAATCAATGCAGGGATCTGATCTGAGTTACGCAATGTTGGTTACTAAAGAAGGAATCTAGAGGCAGGAAGGACAGTGAAAGACTCGGGGTGCAACCATGAGCCAGGAAACCATTTAAGAGTGAAAATTCAATTGGCTGAAGAACTGAATTGAGAAATTGAATATGAATATGGAGATAAAATAATGCAAGACTATTTAGCCTAGTGGAGAGGGCAATTATTTATTCTACTATCAAGTTTGAGGTCTTTCTGTTCAGGTAAAATATATAACTAAACCCACTATCCATCAACTTCAAAGATTTTTTTGGTGTTAGATGGGAAACCTATGTCTTAGAGTCAAAGACAAGCAAATCAATTAGGATGGGAGTTGCTGTTGAGTGGAACATCATACATCTGTTATCAATATACCTAGCAGTGCTCCTGGTTATCAATCCCAGGGGAGAACTCCAAACATTTTTGTCTTGGTATTGTGGTATCAAGGTTGTCAAGCAAAACCTGATATGATCAAGCTTTGGATGGGATGACCCTTTACAGCTCTAACCGTATGGTGCTGGTCCCTACGGTTAGTGAGTCTCCCTGAGAGTGGATGGAGGGTAAATTATCTACGTGTATCCCCGCTGCTGCCTGAAAATGACCCGGAGCCCACCCTCATGGAGTCCGAAATGCTAGAAGATAGATGCATGTCCGAGGACCACTGCTTTACACCCTTAAGCAGAACAAAGGAACACTTATTTAACTTAAAACCAGAAATGTATTGGGTTGGCCAAAAAGTTCATTCATTCATTTCCCCCCTCCCCCCCTCCTGCTGTAAGCTGGCTCTAGTTGCCTTTCATTGCCTTTAACTTCATTGGAAACAATTTTGTTAGACTGTATTGTGACAGCTGGGATATCATTGTGCATTAAAAAAAAAAACAACTGTATCAAAACTGGTGAATTTTTTTGTGTAGCCATTTTAATATTGAAGATGAAAAAATAAAGCAGCATTTCTGGCATATTATCCTTTATTATTGCAAGAATGTTAAAAATGCAACTGAAATGCAAGAAAAAAACTTGTGCAGTGTATAGAGATGGTTCTGTGACTGATCAAACCATGTCAAAAGTGGTTTGTGACATCTTGTGCTTGAGATTTCTTGCTGGACGATGCTCTAAGGTCAAGGAGACCAGTTGAAGCTGACAGCTATCAAATTGAGACATTCATTGAGAACAATCAAAGTTACACCACAGGGCAGATAGCCAGCATACTCAAAGTATAGCTGAAAAGCATTTGCATCAGCTTTGTATGTTAATCACTTTGATGTTTGGGTTTCACATAAGTTAAGCAAAAAAACCCTTCTTGACAGAATTTCCATATATGATTCTCTATTGAAACGTAACGAAAATGTTCCATTTTTGAAACTAATTGTGGCAGGTGATGAAAAGTGGATACTGTACAATAATGTGGAATGGACGAGATCATGGGACAAGCCAAGTGAACCACCACCAACCACATCAAAGGCAGGTTTTCATCCAAAGAAGGTAATGTTGTGAGTATGGTGGAATTGGAAGGGAGTCCTCTATTTTGAGCTCCTTCCAGAAAGCCAAACAATTAATTCCAACAAGTACACTCCCAATTAGACCAACTGAGAACATCACTCCATGAAAAGCATCCGGAGTTAGTCAACAGAAAATGCATACTCCTTCATCAGGATATTGTAAGACCACATGTTTCTTTGATGACCAGGGAAAAACCGTTACAGCTTGGCTGGGAAGTTCTGATTCATTTGCTGTATCAAGCAGACATGGCATCTTTGGATGTCTATTTATTTTGGTCTTTGCAAAATTCTCTTAAAGGAAAAACAATTTTAATTCTCTGGAAGATGATTCTTTGCTCAAAAAGATAAGTTTGGGGAAGATTTTGGAATTATGAAGTTGGCTGAAAAATGGCAGAAGGTAATGGAACCAAACAAAGTTCTTGATGAAAATGAAAAATGTGTCTCTTATTTTTACTTAAAAAAACCAAAGGAATGTTTTGGCCAGTCCAGTATTTCCGTACAAAGCTTTGAGGCTGACAAAAGCTTTGTGGGCTTTTTACTTCTTAGTAAGAAAATGTTGCAGACCAAAGCCCTATCTCATGAGGCTGAATGGGGGCTGGCAACTCACGCACACAGGCTGCTTTTCTGGTAGTTACTGACACCTATGAGTGGCCGGAGAACCCGGGAACTTGACCTTCTACTAAAGTTTTGAGGCCTGTGATACAGAGATAATGAAAAAGACTGACATAGCAGTTGAGGTGTTGAGAACGGCCCTGGACGTCGGCAGCTTTATGTCACGTGTCCAGTTAAGATCCCAGGCTGAAAGGAACTCAGGGAGCCTGGAAGGTATTTTCTCTTCTTTCGTGGGCATGTGCCTTTCACACTCAAGAGCTGATGTACGTCTCGAAGACTTTAGTTAACTGGATGTCATCTTCCTTAGTGAGGACATACCTTTTAGTTCTAGGAAGACTTAGAGTTGACTCGAATATGTTTACAGGAACAGAAATCATAGTATGTTATAATTTTTTTGTGTTATATTTTTGTGTTAAGAAAATGTGGTCTCCATATTATTTTGTGGTCTCCATTATATTATGTGGTCTCCATAATATTTTTGTGATAAGAAATCTGTGAACATTTGGTACTGTAAACATGTGTTATTTAAAGTAATTTAGTCAAAAAAAAAAAATAAGGTAATTTAGTCTATTAATGTGACAGCCGTATGATTTTGTCTTAGAATTTGCAGTTAAAAATTGAGACTTAATATTTCAGTTTTGTGATCTGCCTTATATCCATATCTTATATTCAAGTGTGATACTGGACAGTCTAAGAAAACTTTAGGGCATCATATATTTAACTTATTAGATTTTAAGAATTATTTAATTCTCAGAAAGATTTGTTAAACCAGACAATTAAAGTACTTAAAAACACGATACACAATATGTTAAATTTACAAGTGTCATTTACAACATTTAATTAATCAGGGACAATCATTTTTCAAAGAATTCTTGGAAGTACTTTGTAAAATTTGCTCTACTTATAAATATAATCCTAATAGTTAATACCTAACAATTTTCATTTTAAAGCTTTCATAAATTAAACAACTAAGAATAACAAAATATATACCCTTAATAATCTTTTCTCCAGTCAAAGCATAGAAAAAACTTATATCACCAGGAAAGAAACTGCACGGGTTAGGCTTAAGTGCATTTTAATATTTTGACATTCTCTCTCTCTCTGCTTCTTTCCCTTAGTCCCGCTTTTTCTTCTTATCTTCTTCCTCACACAATATACATTATATCCTTACTGATAAAATACATATGTATTTAAAAAAATTAAGACATCATTCTATGTGTTCTTTATGTAGTTCCAGGCTGTGTTCATTTATGTGAAAAGAGACAATGAAATCTTGAACTTAAGGGTCAAACTCAATGTGCTACTTTTTGTGTGGTGTAAAGACATTGTGTACATTTCTTATATACATGTATCAAAAATTATCCCTTATAAATGTGGAATGAATACCTTAATAAATAAATTTAAACTTAGCCTATAGAAGGATAAAAGTGAAAAGTGAAAGCTGCTCAGTCCTCTCTGACTCTTTGAGACCACATGGACTATACAGTCCATGGAATTCTCCAGGCCAGAATACCAGAGTGAGTAGCCTTTCCCTTCTCCAGGGGATCTTCCCTGACTCAGGGATGGAACTTAGGTCTCCCGCATTGCAGGCGGATTCTTTAGCAGCTGAGCCACAAAGGAAGCCCAAGAATACTGGAGTGGGTAGCCTACCCCTTCTCCAGCAGATCTTCCTGACCCAGGAATAGAACTGGGGTTTCCTGCATTGCAGGCAGATTCTTTTACAACTGAGCTATGACTGACTTGCAAGCTTAAGGCATTGTGGTTTGGGGGTTTTGACAGATGATTTATGTGTGCATGAGGCTATATGCTTGCATTGCACTCTTTCCTCCAAGACCTCCATTGATCACTTCATTATTACAGATGGAAGTAGCTTAAAATGCTGCAGTAGCTGTGTATGCAAAGTTTACTAATCGTGCTTCTTCAGGTTAAGTGATGGCAGATTACATGAAGTGGGTGTTATTAACCATATAGATACAAGGCATGAATATAATTCTCCTTATCTAAACCAACAGCAAAATATATTTACCCTGCTTTCCATAGAACTTGTAGTCTGAGAAAAGACTAGTTGTTTGCTTCTAAAGACATGGGAGAAAGGGAACAACTATGATATTCTTGCGGCCTTTTTCTCAAAAACGACTGTCACTTAAAGAGCTGATTTGTTTAGTATAATGTGAAACTAATTGTGCTTTCCTTCTGTTGAATAGTGGATAATTTATCTACTGGCTGTATAGGAGCTTGGATGCTTTTAAAATAAATTCTCCTGATGATGAATGCTTTTTCAACTCTTAGTGTCTCCTATTTCTGAAAAACAAGAAAAACAGCCACTCATGCGGGCTTAGTTTGTATTGAACCAAGCAATTTACTTCTATTCGACAAAGTTGAAAAGGAGAGTATTAATCTACAGGGAAAGCACATTTAATTTCGAACCTCATGAATTAATATATTTGAAATAAAATAAGTACAGCAATATGTTGCATAAATACACCTTATTTAAAACTCTACCACAAAAACATACTTTAAAGAAATAGTCTTTCGTTCATGTCAGAAATATTTTTTGAATTAAGATTATAATAAATAAATATAGATAATCTGTATTTCTATAAAAGCAAAAAAGTTAAAATAAAATGTGAGTAATGGAAGCTATATAACATTTTATGGAAAAGCAGTTCTCATGAGCAGGAATACTCTATATTTTTGTCACCACTAATCATGTTTACTGAGTAATTATTCAACCATCCACTTTTTATAAGCAATGTGAATACATCTGGCTTTTACAAATCCCTTATTACAACTGGGATCCAATTCAATCCAAATTTCTAAGTAATATAAACAGAATCCCAGCAGTGATTGTTTATTATAAATCAAAAGTTACCTTCGATTGATAAACTCTGGGGCCAAAATTGCATTATACTTCAAAATGAAAGAACCATAGCAGAAGATCCACAATCACATGAAAACCAAGAGGGTTGTGACTCACTGCTGCGTCTACAAATGAACGCAGCTGCTCTGCTATGTGAGCCTTAGAGGCTGACAGCCTCTAATCCTGGTGACAGGGGCTGGGTAGGATAATTAAATAGTAAACTCAGAAATCCCACTAGGGGATTAAAGGCAGAAAGGGAGTTTGAAGGGAGCTTGAGAGATGTTACAAGCTGGTACAGTTATTCTGGTGGGAGTTCTGCTTCAATTGTCTAACTACCGTCAAGCATTTAAGTTGGGTGCAACTGATGACCGACCTATAGCTCACGTTAACTCCAGTGATTCTCGGTAAGTCAAGACTCCGCTGGCCGTCTTCTGGCCGTGCTACCTGGTCACTCTTGCTGCTTCTTTCCTGTCTCCATCCCATTTCCTTCCTCCTTACTTGTTTTTACCTCCAATTCCTAACAGTTCAGCTTTATAATCCACACTCATTATTCTGTCCATATTCCCATATCTTTATCTTATGCTCCATCTGTCTTTCAACATTCATCAAAAAAGTATGACCTTGAGACAAAACCCTAGCTGTTTATATTATAGTGGTTCACAAATATCCAGATCCTTAGGCTTTATTTCATGCCAAATGGAAAGATGAAAAGAGTAGCAAAATCAATCATTTTCTATAAAATCATTGGATTTACTACAAAGGTAATGCTCAGATGTTTGATGTCCTCTCTTATAAAATGAAGAAAAATAGAAAGCAATATTATAAAACCATCAGAAAAGGAAAAAGAAAACAAGATTAATGTTAATTTAAATTTACCAAATCCAAATAACTTGTGTTCTTACAAATATTATAAAGTGACTGCCAAACTTATGACTTTCATATTTTAGTTTACGACACTGATGGCATAGATAAAATACAGTTTTTGATATTGAGTTGAAAATAACGTGCTGATGTAAAATGACAATTAAAAATGCCATTTTCTTTATGGATATTTGGTTTGGGACATGGCTTACTGTATGTGATTTCTAAAAAACTCTTTTCAGAGTTAATTGCATCATTTTGTATCTAATTGCTGCTGTCTCTAACAAATACATTAGCGCAGTAATGGTTTTTACATCTAGACACACAGATCATTTGTGTTTCTAGAGTCCACGTCATTTAATTGAAATCACAAATAATGAGCAATGGATACACTTACAGTAAGAGAAACAAGAATGTCTTACACTGTGTGGCATCTGAATTACTTACCCAAGACTCCCTTAATTTGTCCCAAGCAAGTTGATTGTGTTTGGGCTATTCTTAGTATCTGGGACTGGGTTAAGACGGGCATGGACAACAATCAATATAATAGATTTTATGTATATAGTGTGTGAAAGTTCATAGACCACTTTAAGTACGTTCCTGTTTGATTTTAATTACAAACCAGTGAGGTAGGTCATTGGGCAAGAATCATCCTCATATTAGTCACTTCTCCTTGGATCCGACAGTGAGCATCTTGACTAAATTGCTTTATTTGGGAGCCGTGCTTTTAGTAGCGTTCTATTCTGCCTAGTTGTGAGCAGGACAGTGGGGAGCCAGGTGTGTGCATGCTCAGTCGAGTCTGACTCTCTGGGACCCCATGGACTGTAGCCCGCCAAGCTCCTCTGTACGTGGGATCTTCCAGGCAAGAAAATTGGAGTGCCTTGCAGTTTCCTCCTCCAGGGGATCTTCCCAACCCAGGGATCGAACCCAATCTGCATTGCAGGCAGATTCAGACTGGGCATGATATTAATTTTAGCAGAGGTGATCTCAACTGGGATATGAAAATACACTGGTGTTGGAGGAGGAGCCAAGATGGCGGAGGAGTAGGACGGGGAGAACACTTTCTCCCCCACAAATTCATCAAAAGAGCATTTAAACGTCGAGTAAATTCCACAAAACAACTTCTGAATGCCAGCAGAGGACATCAGGCACCCAGAAAAGCAACCCAACTCTTTGAAAGGAGGTAGGGAAAAAATATAAAAGACAAAAAAGGAGACAAAAGAGGGAGGGATGGAGTTCCATCCCAGGAAGGGAGTCTTAAAAAGAGAGAAGTTTCCAAACACCAGGAAACCTTCTCACTGCCGAATCTGTGCCGAGCTTTGGAAGCACAGAGGGCAACATAACAGGGAGAAAAAAATAAATAAACAATTAAAAATCACAGATTGCGAGCCCTACGGTAACTCCCCCAGTGGAGAAGCAGCGCAGACGCCTGCACATGGCATTAACAAGCGGGGGCTGGGCAGGGAAGCGCGGCGCGGGCTGCGTCGCTTAGAGTAAGAATCTGGCCCAAATGTCCTGAGCGCTATCTGAGCGAAATAATTTGGGCTAGCAAACCAGACTGTGGGATATCTACCACGCGAAAAGCCAGCCCTAACCTAAGACACCGCCAGGCCCGTGCACGGAACAAAGGACTGAACAGAGATAGCCGGCTGCAGACCTTCTCCCTCCGGTGACAGGCAGCCAGAGCCGGAAGGGGGCAATCGCAGCCCCAGAGAGATGCTATCTATAAAACTGTAAGCAGGCTTCTTTGCTAACTAAAACTTCTTGGGGGTCTGGATGGTCAACATCTGCCTGAGAAGGTGTGCCGGTTTTACACCCAGATAACCAAGTGGCGGGGAGGCGATAAGTCGCAGCATTGGCGCTTGCCAAATACCTCATCACCTGAGCTGCTCGGACCTGGGAAGAGCACAAAACGCAGGCCCAACCGAGTCTGCGCCTCTGAGGACTACCCGAGTGCCTGAACCTGAGCGGCTTGGACCTGGGAGCTCAGTCCAGGGCCGGCCTCTGATTGTTCCCGGCGGAACAACCTAGAGCCCGAGCAGTATGGGCAGGGAGGCTACACGCGCCGTGAGCGGGGGCAGACCCAGTGTGGCTGAGGCACTGCGAGCGCACGCCAGTGTTATCTGTTTGCAGCATCCCTCCCTCCCTCCCCACAGCGCGGCTGAACAAGTGAGCCTAAATTAAAAAAAAAAAAAAAAAGTGTCCTCCACCGTCCCCTTTGTGTCAGGGCGGGAACCAGACACTACAGAGGGAAACGCCTTGGAAGCTACAGGCCATAGATTAAAACCCTGTGGTTACTACGGACTACATAGGAAGGGGCCTATAGATCTTGAGAAATATAAGTCGGACCAAGAAACTAGCCAAAAATGAGCTGAACCCACAATACTCACAACAAAACCAGAGAAAGTCCTAGATATATTTTTACTATTTTTACGATCAATCTTTCTTTTTTTTTTAATTTTTTAAAAAAAAAATTTAAGTCCTCTATTGTCCTTTAATTTTCACTTTTATAACCTATTACTTTGCAAAAAAAAAAAAAAAAAAAAAGACCCTATTTTTTTTCTTCTTCAGCAAACTTCATATATATATTTTGTAATTTTTTGACCAGGTTTTTTTTTTCTTCTTCTTCTTTTCTTTAACATTGTATTTTTGAAATTCCAAACTCTACTCTAGATTTTTAATTTTAGCCTTTTGGTATATGTTATCAATTTTGTACCTATAGTTTTTTTTATAATTTCTGTGAATTTTTTTTCTCTGTTTCTTTCTCTTCTTCTTTTATATAACATCATATATCTGCAATTCCAAACTCTACTCAAGATTTTTAATTTATGCTTTTTGGTATTTGATATCAATTTTGTACCTGTATTTTCTTTATAATTTTTGCGACATTGTTTTTGTTGGTTTGTTTGTTTTCTCTCTTTATTTTTCTTCTTCTTTTTTTTAACATTGTATTTTTGAAATTCCAAACTCTACTCAAGATTTTTAATTTATGCTTTTTGGTATTTGATATCAATTTTGTACCTGTAGTTTCTTTATAATTTTTGTGACATTGTTTTAGTTGGTTTGTTTGTTTTCTCTCTTTATTTTTCTTCTTCTTTTTTTTTTAACATTGTATTTTTGAAATTCCAAACTCTACTCTAGATTTTTAATTTTTGCTTTTTGGTATTAGTTATCAATTTTGCACCTGTAGTTTCTTTATAATTTTCATGACCTTGTTTGTTTTTTCTCTCTTTCTTTTCCTTCTTCTTTTCATTAACATCACATTTTTGAAATTCCAAACTCTACTCTAGATTTTTAATTTTTGCTTTTATGTATTTGTTACCAATTTTATACCTTTAAGAACCCAATCTTCAGGACCCATTTTTCACTAGGGAGTGAGATTACTGGCTTGACTGCTTTCTCTCCACCAGGTTGCCTGTACCTCCTCCCTAACCCCTCTCTACTCTACCCAACTCTGTGAATTTCTGTGTGTTCCAAATGGTGGAGAACACTTAGGGAACTGATTACTGGCTGGATCTGTCTCCCTCCTTTTCATTTCCCCCTTTTATCCTTCTGGCCACCTCTGTCTCCTTCCTCCTTCTTCTCTTCTCTGTATAACTCTGTGAACATCTCTGAGCGGTCCAGTTGTGGAGTGCACATAAGGAAGTGACTACTGGCTAGCCCACTCTCTCCACTATTGATTCCACCTCATCTCATTTGAGTCACCTCTAACTCCCTCCTCCCTCTTCTCTTCTCCATGTAATGCTGTGAACCTCTCTGAGTGACCCTCACAGTAGAGAAACTTTTCATCTTCAATGTAGATGTTTTATCAACGGTGCTGTACAGAAGGGGAAGTTTTGAAACTACTGTAAAAATAAGACCGATAACTGGAAGTAGGAGGCTTAAGTCCAAACCCTGACTCCAGGGAACTCCTGACTCCAAGGAACATTAATTGACAGGAGCTCATCAAATGCCTCCATACCGACACTGAAACCAAGCACCACACAAGGGCCAACAAGTTCCAGGGCAAGACATACCAAGCAAATTCTCCAGCAACAAAGGAACACAGCCCTGAGCTTCAAGATACAGGCTGCCCAAAGTCACCCCAAAACCATAGACATCTCATAACTCATTACTGGACATTTCATTACACTCCAGAGAGAAGAAATACAGCTCCATCCACCAGAACATCAACACAAGCTTCCCTAACCAGGAAACCTTGACAAGCCACCTGTACAAACCCACACACAGCAAGAAAACACCACAATAAAGAGAACTCCACAAACTGCCAGAATACAGAAAGGACACCCCAAACGCAGCAATTTAAACAAGATGAAGAGACAGAGGAATACCCAGCAGATAAAGGAATAGGATAAATGCCCACCAAACCAAACAAAAGAGGAAGAGATAGGGAATCTACCTGATAAAGAATTCCGAATAATGATAGTGAAATTGATCCAAAATCTTGAAATTAAAATGGAATCACAGATAAATAGCCTGGAGGTAAGGATTGAGAAGATGCAAGAAAGGTTTATCAAGGACTTAGAAGAAATAAAAAAGAGTCAATATATAATGAATAATGCAATAAGTGAAATTAAAAACACTCTGGAGGCAACAAATAGTAGAATAACAGAGGCAGAAGATAGGATTAGTGAATTAGAAGATAGAATGGTAGAAATAAATGAATCAGAGAGGATAAAAGAAAAACGAATTAAAAGAAATGAGGACAATCTCAGAGACCTCCAGGACAATATTAAATGCTACAACATTCGAATCATAGGGGGTCCCAGAAGAAGAAGACAAAAAGAAAGACCATGAGAAAATACTTGAGGAGATAATAGTTGAAAACTTCCCTAAAATGGGGAAGGAAATAATCACCCAAGTCCAAGAAACCCAGAGAGTCCCAAACAGGATAAACCCAAGGCAAAACACCCCAAGACACACATTAATCAAATTAACAAAGATCAAACACAAAGAACAAATATTAAAAGCAGCAAGGGAAAAACAACAAATAACACACAAGGGAATACCCATAAGGATAACAGCTGATCTTTCAATAGAAACTCTTCAAGCCAGGAGGGAATGGCAAGACATACTTAAAATGATGAAAGAAAACAACCTACAGCCCAGATTATTGTACCCAGCAAGGATCTCATTCAAGTATGAAGGAGAAATCAAAAGTTTTTCAGACAAGCAAAAGCTGAGAGAATTCTGCACCACCAAACCAGCTCTCCAACAAATACTAAGGGATATTCTCTAGACAGGAAACACAAAAACGGTGTATAAATTCGAACCCAAAACAATAAAGTAAATGGCAACGGGATCATACTTATCAGTAATAACCTTAAATGTAAATGGGTTGAATGCCCCAACCAAAAGACAAAGACTGGCTGAATGGATACAAAAACAAGACCCCTACATATGTTGTCTACAAGAGACCCACCTCAAAACAGGGGACACATACAGACTGAAAGTGAAGGGCTGGAAAAAGATTTTCCATGCAAATAGGGACCAAAAGAAAGCAGGAGTAGCAATACTCATATCAGATAAAATAGACTTTAAAACAAAGGCTGTGAAAAGATAAAGAAGGTCACTACATAATGATCAAAGGATCAATCCAAGAAGAAGATATAACAATTATAAATATATATGCACCCAACACGGGAGCACCGCAGTATGTAAGACAAATGCTAACAAGTATGAAAGGAGAAATTAACAATAACACAATAATAGTGGGAGAATTTCATACCCCACTCACACCTATGGATAGATCAACTAAACAGAAAATTAACAAGGAAACACAAACTTTAAACCATACAATAGACCAGTTAGACCTAATTGATATCTATAGGACATTTCATCCCCAAACAATGAATTTCACCTTTTTCTCAAGCGCACATGGAACCTTCTCCAGGATAGATCACATCCTGGGCCATAAAGCTAGCCTTGGTAAATTCAAAAAAATTGAAATCATTCCAAGTATCTTTTCTGACCACAATGCAGTAAGATTAGATCTCAATTACAGGAGAAAAACTATTAAAAATTCCAACATATGGAGGCTGAACAACACGCTGCTGAATAACCAACAAATCACAGAAGAAATCAAAAAAGAAATCAAAATTTGCATAGAAATGAATGAAAATGAAAACACAACAACCCAAAACCTGTGGGACACAGTAAAAGCAGTCCTAAGGGGAAAGTTCATAGCAATACAGGCACACCTCAAGAAACAAGAAAAAAGTCAAATAAATAACCTAACTCTACACCTAAAGCAACTAGAAAAGGAAGAAATGAAGAACCCCAGGGTTAGTAGAAGGAAAGAAATCTTAAAACTTAGAGCAGAAATAAATGCAAAAGAAACAAAAGAGATCATAGCAAAAATCAACAAAACCAAAAGCTGGTTTTTTGAAAGGATAAATAAAATTGACAAACCATTAGCCAGACTCATCAAGAAACAAAGGGAGAAGAATCAAATAATTAGAAATGAAAATGGAGAGATCACAACAGACAACACAGAAATACAAAGGATCATAAGAGAGTACTATCAACAATTATATGCCAATAAAATGGACAACATGGAGGAAATGGACAAATTCTTAGAAAAGTACAACTTTCCAAAACTCGACCAGGAAGAAATAGAAAATCTTAACAGACCCATCACAAGCACGGACATTGAAACTGTAATCAAAAATCTTCCAGCAAACAAAAGCCCAGGTCCAGATGGCTTCACAGCTGAATTCTACCAAAAATTTAGAGAAGAGCTAACACCTATCCTGCTCAAACTCTTCCAGAAAATTGCAGAGGAAGTTAAATTTCCAAACTCATTCTATGAGGCCACCATCACCCTAATACCAAAACCTGACAAAGATCCCACAAAAAAAGAAAACTACAGGCCAATATCACTGATGAACATAGATGCAAAAATCCTTAACAAAATTCTAGCAATCAGAATCCAACAACACATTAAAAAGATCATACACCAGGACCAAGTGGGCTTTATCCCAGGGATGCAAGGATTCTTCAATATCCACAAATCAATCAATGTAATACACCACATTAACAAATTGAAAAATAAAAACCATATGATTATCTCAATAGATGCAGAGAAAGCCTTTGACAAAATTCAACATCCATTTATGATAAAAACTCTCCAGAAAGCAGGAATAGAAGGAACATACCTCAACATAATCAAAGCTATATATGACAAACCCACAGCAAACATTATCCTCAATGGTGAAAAATTGAAAGCATTTCCTCTAAAGTCAGGAACAAGACAAGGGTGCCCACTTTCACCATTACTATTCAACATAGTTTTGGAAGTTTTGGCCACAGCAATCAGAGAAGAAAAAGAAATAAAAGGAATCCAAATTGGAAAAGAAGAAGTAAAGCTCTCACTATTTGCAGATGACATGATCCTCTACATAGAAAACCCTAAAGACTCCACCAGAAAATTAGTAGAACGAATCAATGACTATAGTAAAGTTGCAGGATATAAACTCAACACCCAGAAATCCCTTGCATTCCTATACACTAATAATGAGAAAACAGAAAAAGAAATTAAGGAAACAATTCCATTCACCATTGCAACGGAAAGAATAAAATACTTAGGAATATATCTACCTAAAGAAACTAAAGACCTATATATAGAAAACTATAAAACACTGGTGAAAGAAATCAAAGAGGACACTAACAGATGGAGAAATATACCACGTTCATGGATTGGAAGAATCAATATAGTGAAAATGAGTATACTACCCAAAGCAATTTATAGATTCAATGCAATCCCTATCAAGCTACCAACAGTATTCTTCACAGAGCTAGAACAAATAATATCCCAATTTGTATGGAAATACAAAAAACCTTGAATAGCCAAAGCTATCTTGAGAAAGAAGAATGGAACTGGAGGAATCAACCTACCTGACTTCAGGCTCTACTACAAAGCCACAGTTATCAAGACAGTATGGTACTGGCACAAAGACAGAAATATAGATCAATGGAACAAAATAGAAAGCCCAGAGATAAATCCACGCACATATGGACACCTTATCTTTGACAAAGGAGGCAAGAATATACAATGGATTAAAGACAATCTCTTTAACAAGTGGTGTTGGGAAATCTGGTCAGTCACTTATAAAAGAATGAAACTAGAACACTAACACCATACACAAAAATAAACTCAAAATGGATTAATGATCTAAACGTAAGACCAGAAACTATAAAACTCCTAGAGGAGAACATAGGCAAAACTCTCCGACATACATCACAGCAGGATCCTCTATGACCCACCTCCCAGAATATTGGAAATAAAAGCAAAAATAAACAAATGGGACCTAATTAACCTTAAAAGCTTCTGCACATCAAAGGAAACTATTAGCAAGGTGAAAAGACAGCCTTCAGAATGGGAGAAGATAATAGCAAATGAAGCAACTGACAAACAACTAATCTCGAGAATATACAAGCAACTCCTACAGCTCAACTCCAGAAAAATAAATGACCCAATCAAAAAATGGGCCAAAGAACTAGATAGACATTTCTCCAAAGAAGACATACAGATGGCTAACAAACACATGAAAAGATGCTCAACATCACTCATTATCAGAGAAATGCAAATCAAAACCACTATGAGGTACCATTTCACACCAGTCAGAATGGCTGTGATCCAAAAGTCTACAAGTAATAAATGCTGGAGAGGGTGTGGAGAAAAGGGAACCCTCTTACACTGTTGGTGGGAATGCAAACTAGTACAGCCACTATGGAGAACAGTGTGGAGATTCCTTAAAAACTGGAAATAGAACTGCCTTATGATCCAGCAATCCCACTGCTGGGCATACACACTGAGGAAACCAGAAGGGAAAGAGACACGTGTACCCCAATGTTCATCGCAGCACTGTTTATAATAGCCAGCACATGGAAGCAACCTAGATGTCCATCAGCAGATGAATGGCTAAGAAAGCTGTGGTACATATACACAATGGAGTATTACTCAGCCATTAAAAAGAATACATTTGAATCAGTTCTAATGAGGTGGATGAAACTGGAGCTTATTATATATACAGAGTGAAGTAAGCCAGAAAGAAAAACACCAATACAGTATACTAATGCATATATATGGAATTTAGAAAGATGGTAACAATAACCCTGTGTATGAGACAGCAAAAGAGACACTGATGTATAGAACAGTCTTATGGACTCTGTGGGAGAGGGAGAGGGTGGGAAGATCTGGGAGAATGGCACTGAAACATGTAAAATATCATGTATGAAACGAGTTGCCAGTCCAGGTTCGATGGACGATACTGGATGCTTGGGGCTGGTGCACTGGGACGACCCAGAGGGATGGTATGGGGAGGGAGGGAGGAGGAGGGTTCAGGATGGGGAACACATGTATACCTGTGGCGGATTCATTTTGATGTTTGGCAAAACTAATACAGTTATGTAAAGTTTAAAAATAAAATAAAAGTAAAAAAAAAAAAAAAGAAAATACACTGGTGTTCTGATGGTGAGTTGGGTAAAAAAGACGGGATTACTGAGAAAGTACTAGGATTCGTATACAGCCTACCTTTCTCTGTTTGGATTTTTTTTTAAAAGTTCTGCCTTGGATTAATTCAAATCATTTAAATTAAAATCTTACTTTAGGCATCTGTCTAAAGGAGACCTTTTATGTAGTAAAAATACATTTGATTAAAAAAAAAGAATGTTTAATTTCAGAGTAAAATTATCTAATGTGGGTTACAAGTTTTACTTAAAATGTCTCTGTAAAAATTTAATTAAATACTGAAAAATAATTGCTGAATTATATGATTTACCAGAGCTTGAATGTTCTGTTACACAAAGTAACACATTAATATTTCTCTTAATTCTTTCAAAACTGTCCTCTGATACTTTCTGAAGATAATTATG
The DNA here is from genome assembly GCF_019923935.1 of Bubalus bubalis. NCBI lineage: Eukaryota > Metazoa > Chordata > Mammalia > Artiodactyla > Bovidae > Bubalus > Bubalus bubalis. The sequence continues at coordinate 4,568,689 of NC_059171.1, read as the reverse complement.
ATTGTGTTTTGGGCTCACTGACAATCATATTTGAGTAGCTGAATTGATAAATCATAGTAATCTTATTTGGCCCATAACTTGTATTTGATCATGCACTGATTTCTGATTTCTCATGCTAATTATATAGTGTCTTACCAACCATTAGTTACTCCCAATGCTGGTAAAAGATAATGATAATTTTAGGATAATACTCCAAATTGCTTAATTCCAATGCTAGAAGCCAAAAGCTGATTAATGCTGATAATTAAAGATTATTATGAACTTTGAAATTTTACACATTTTATTGCTTTCTATGGTTCTTTGAGTAACTGCTTTTGGCACACAAGAAGAAACATTTTAAAAATTATTTTATATATAACTTAAATGTGATTTAGAATTGATTGGTTTAGAGGTTGAAATTTAAAAGCCCTTAACAATAACATAGTTAATTCACAACCATTCAGAATAGCTAGGGAAAGGTTTTCATGGTCATTTAACAATTTTCATTTAATTAAATTTATTGTATATACTTGTCAAAAAATTAGAACATACTAAAATATCTTCAATTTTAAAATTGAGCAAAATTAATCTGAGAGAGCAAGTGAAATAGTAAAGTAAAAGAAATAATTATACTATTATTTTATTAATAAAGTGTTTTTATCAATATTTGAGAAATTCAGTTAGTTAAAAAATCTTAAGGTTTAAAGCTTTGGAATACTGTGAAAATACTCTTGGCACTCAAATTATGCTGGATCTAATACAATCCTGAATAATTCAGAGAGATCTCAGAGTCGTTGCCTGATTATTAAAAAATAAATCCCAGAATTGTGAAACAAGAAGGAGATATTGGGAACTGGACTTTGTCTTATAGGACAAATTTATATCACACCGCCTACTCGTGCCTTTTTGAAACAGGTTTTGGATACCAGCTCACTTACCTCTGTGTTCTTTTTAATACTATCAGAGAATGCAGAATTTAGAAATAGTATCAATTATAGGATCATTCTGGTACGGGTCAAGATAAATAAGAGCTTGGAGCATTTTAATTCAATAAATTGATGAAATAAGATAAGCTGAGTTCTGGAAGACTTCTGTAAACAAATGTGTCCCCAATTTTTATTGGAAATGATTTTTTCCTTTATAATTAGATTCCTCTAAGAAATCACACTTTATGGACCTGAACAGAAGGCAGTATCATCATCTGTTCATCGGCTTTGACTTTGGAAACCTAGGAAAGACTCATGACCACTAAACTGTGCCGTGTGTTAAAGAGGAAGGGCATTGCGTCTGCCTAGCTCTCTGTAATTATCACCTATACCTGGTGTTTATTGCTGAGTCATCCCTCTGTGCTATTATGGGGCATATAAATGCAATATCTCCTACAACTGCTATGTACATGTGAAACTATAAATGATTTCTATAGCATTTTACAAATGCACAAATCTTAATGGAGAGAAGTCTGAGGAAATAAGGAAAGAAAGTCACCTACCCGGGCTCTTACTGAAAGGGGTAAAATAAATCCAGTCCAGAATCGCACTGTGGCCCTTGTTTGAAGGCCAAACTGAAATAAATACGTGGTTTGGAATAAACATCAAAGAATAGGTGGCTCATGTCTGAGTTTAGGCAACAAGGTGCTCTCCGCACAAAACATCCTCTAAAAAATGAGTGTTCTTGTGTATACCTATGGCGGATTCATGTTGATACAATATTGTAAAGTTAAAAAATAAAATAACATAAATTTAAAAAAAAAGAAAAAAAAAAATGTGTTCTCAATGGGAGATGCTGGGAAAACAATGGCTCAGATGAAGTTTCAGACAGAATGTCCCCAATGACTTGCTGGTTTCTTCAGGCCTCAGAAGCTGCCTTTTGTCTAGTGGGGTTTTGGTAGATGAGTGCTCAGAAGCCAATAGAGAAGGCGTTTATGACACTATTCTGCAGATTCTCTATTTTTCTGCTAACAATGTAGGCAAATAAAAGAATACAGGAAATTGGCTTCTGAGTCACAAAGAAGAATTACGAATATTTACTTATTTGTACATAACCTTAAAACATTTTAAATAAATAAACTTTATTTAAGAGGGTCATAGATAATAGTATTTTGTAATTGGACTTCTGTATCATTTTTATTTTTATAGCACTATCAATGGCTACATAACTCTAAGGTGATAACAGCTTCCCATTATTAAATATTTTAGTGTAATCATTTCATTGGCTAAACCCATCTGAGTTGTGAAAAGAAGTAACCAATTTTATCTGAAGAAAATATTCCATAAGAAAATACTATATCTCATATAGGAAAGACATCAATTTTATGGTGAACGTCTTCAACCTAACTTATTTTCCTGCTGGGCTGGATGAAGCTCAGGCTGGAATCAAGATTGCTGGGAGAAATATCAATAACCTCAGGTTTGCAGATGACACCACCCTTATGGCAGAAAGTGAAGAAGAACTAAAGAGTCTCTTAATGAAGGTGAAAGAGGAGAGTGAAAAAGCTGGCCTAAAACTCAGCATTTAAATAACTAAGACCATAGCATTCAGTCCCATCATTTCACAGCAAACAGATGGAGAAAAACTAGAAACAGTGACAGACTTTATTTTCTTGGGCTCCAAAATCACTGTGAATGGTGACTGCATTCACAAAATTAAAAGATGTTTACTCCTTGGAAGAAAAGCTATGACAAAACTAAACAGTGTATTAAAAAGCAGAGATATCACTTTGTCGACAAAGGTCCTCTTAGTCAAAGCTATGGTTTTTCCAGTAGTTATGTATGGATGTGAGCACTGGACCATAATAAAGGCTAAGCATTGAAGAACTGATGTGTTCAAACTGTGGTGCTGAGAAGACTCTTGAGAGTCCCTTGGACTGCAAGGAGATCAAACCATTCAATCCTAAAGGAAATCAACCCTAAATATTAGTTGGAAGAACTGGTGCTGAAGCTAAAGCTCCAATACTTGGCCACCTGATGTGAAGAATCAACTCATTGGAAAAGACTCTGATGCTGGGAAAGATTGAGGGCAGGAGAAGCGGGTGACAGAGGATGAGATGGTTGGATGGCATCACTGACTCAATGGACATGAGTCTGAACAAGCTCCAGGAGATGGTAAAGGATGGGCCTGGCGTGCTGCAGTCCATGGAGTAGCAAAGAGTCGGACACGACTGAGCACTGAACAATTTACTTTCAGAAATAGTTACTTGATTTAGGGATAGTTCAAGGAAAAATGTCCTTGCTTAGCATTAGTATTTACAGAGTTCAAATGTGGCCTCAATGATTAGAAAATGAAATTAAGCTTAAATTTTAAGGCTATTTAAAATTCTGGATAAAATTTGAGACTGACTTCATAGTTATTACTTTTTATATAAATACCATGATAATTTAAGCTTTTTCAATTCATATTAACATTTTTCTTACAGTAAAAATTAAGAAAAAAATTTTAAAAGAGATGACATTGAGTGCTTTTTATAGGAAAAAAAATTGCAAATTTTGAGCACACAGAAAATCCAGAGGAATGAGATGCATCAAGGTATTTAAATGAGAAGGTATGCATGTGATTAAAAAGTATCAAATTCTGTAAAATTTGGCATACTCTCCTACTGTGAGCTAACAAGTCAATTTGCATGTAAAATTTCTGCCAATTTCAAGGAGAAAACTACAAGGCAGACGACTGTAGGAGGGTGATGGCCAATCAGAGTGTCATTCAGTCATCCTCACATCAAGCCCGGAGTGCAGGGCGGCACGGCTGAGCTCCCTGTTCTCAGAGTGGAAAGCGAACGGCAGCAGGTGCCCAAGACGCTGTTAGGTAGGAAGGTGCATTCGAGACATTGACTCGCATCATGAGAAAATTGTCCCGCTCCGTGTTCTTACAGTTCTGATTGCATTACAGAGAAAGTTTCTGCTCACGCTTATTCTGATATCTCTCTACTACTGTCTACATTTTTTTGTCTTTGTTTTCAGTGAGAGAGGGGAGGGGGTGAGAGAGAAAAACAAGTATGCAAGATTTTTCAACATATGAAAACAACAAACTAAATTTAAAAAGTCGTGTCTTTTCATTATATTTATTTAAAATATATTCCTTACTTATGAAAAGGATTATATGGTTTTCCATTTACTGGGCTGAACTAAAGTTTAGTTTTAAAGATACATTTATTTTACATTAAAAAGATAAGTCAATTTGATTTTAAAATTAAGTTAAATTGTCACCAAGGATCATAAAGGTACAGCACCAATTAAAATTAATAACATCTGTGAACACTAGTCTGTGAAAGTATCTAAGGTCACTGGAATCTTACAGACGTTTATTGAATTTTGAGTCTGCCTTTATTATCAGGATGACCTTAGGGAAGTTACTCTCTAAAACCAGTTACTTATAAAATGCCTATTCCCCAACATTATTTTAGGCAATAAATGAAATGACATATATTGAAAAACTCATTATTATTCCTGGAAGGAAAGGAAAATGGAAAAAATAGTTTCCTTTTCCTCTTTTATTTTTTGACTTGGACTGAAATAAAAATCTCTCTCTGTGTGCATTTGTGTCTCTGCATATGTATATATTGTACCACACATTTTCAGTTTTCTGCCTCTGTAAGATAAGCTATTTTTCCACATTTTTGAAATAATTAAGCCCCCAAAGATTCCACACCTTATCCAATTCACAGAGCTTTAAATGGCAGCAGCTATAGATGTTATTTCCAGTAGACCATGGGTTAGCAAAGTGTGCTTTTAGGAAATGTTACTGCACATTATTAATATGTATTCCTAAAAATGTGGCAAGGTATCCAGAATACTTATCAGGTTCTAGCTGATAAGCATTCTTATCAGTCCTCCGAAGGCCTGAACTTTCATTTCATCCCAGGCTACCCTGAAGCTTGTCATTTTTCCATATTCAGAGCAAGCTGAGAGACCATGGAGTGCCGGGAGCCGGCATATTGCATATTGAGTGCATATTACATATTGAGTGCAGCACTTTCCACAGCATCATCTTTCAGGGTCTGGAATAGCTCAACTGGAATTCTATCACTGCCGGGAGCCAGCGTGAGGAGCTCCACCCATGACAAAGGTCATGAGGAAGGAGGCTCGGCATACGCAAAGGCGGGATCGAGCCTCAGGAGTCCCCCTGGAAATTCTCGAGCATCTACCCCCAAAACCAGAGTCTGCCTACTTTCTGCTTTGTGCTTTCACCTACACCTCTGACTTTACGGGGGGCTGTCCCCCACTACCTCTCTCTGAAAAAAGAGTTAACTTACAGCTCCAGTTAATAAAGTTCCTGGGTGTGATAGTGTTTCAACCTACAAATTCCTTTGGAAGTCCTCTAGCCTGCCTGAAAAGGTTTTTCCGGCCACATGTGATTGCTCAGAGCCTCCCAACTGTGAGAGGCATGAGATGTTCTAAACTGTCTAAATACAGATTCCTTTGATCAGTTAAAAGATTGATTAGAAATTGTATTGGTGAAGGGTTTTTCACTTGTTGGGCCAATGTTTGCTGCTAAGTCTCCATATCCCTTACCTGCTGTGTCCCTGGCAGTGTATTGATTAATATAATTGGTGTAAGTAGTAGCTTTAATGTTTGTAACCTGGGACCCTTGAGTTAATTCTTTTTCTTGTTATAGCCCACCACACCTTTGCTCTGTAGGAATGCAACTTTATCTAATGCTTTTGGAGGGTGGCTCCTGACCAATCACCTTTAGAGAAAAATAAGTTTTCTGAAGAAAGGGTCTTAAAATGTTAACAGGCCTCCGGGCCAGAAGATGATGCAAATCACCTAAGCTTTTGCATATGATAAGTTTGCAGGAAGAAAGCCTGGCTTGCTGCATGACTCTACCCCTTCCCCTATTATCCTCTATGCATAACTTAAGGTATAAAAACTACTTTGAAAAATAAAGTGCGGGCCTTGTTCACCGAAACTTGGTCTCCCCATGTCGTTCTTTCTCTCACCTTCTGGCTGAATTATTCAGCCTCTCTTCTCCACTGAATTTCCTCACTGAGCTATCCTTATTCTATTACTCTTTATATCCTTAATTAAAGTTTAATTAAGCAGTTGTTTCCTGATTCTCGCCAACGCCGTCCCCGCTTCAAATTCCCTGGATCCACCTGGGCTGGACCCCGGCAATGGAGTTTCGTGAGGGGAGACTCTGAGGTAGAGCAGGGCTGATGGTGTGGACTGGTTTGCTCTTGCCAGGGTTTTAAGCATGGGGAACAGCGAGACACAGGCCCCTACTGCTTCGTAATAAAGGCACATGGTGTGGGGGTGAGGGGTTGGGTTGTGGAGGGGGAATGTGAAGTGAAGATGCCCTTTGCAATTCAAATGCTGCCTGGGTATAAACTTCATATCATCACAGGCAAATAGATTTAGGAATTCACTTCCAGAATATGGGGCAAGGAGTGTAAAAGGTCGGCACCATTTAGACAATTAATTTCCTTTCCACTGGGACCCTGTCAGTTGAGCTATGAATCAAATTGAAAAAAACCTTTTTCCCCTTTCTTTCAATTTCTGATCTAATGAAAAGCTTTCACACCTTTTCTCATTTCTTCTGTCACAGATTATTAGATTCAGTGTAGCCTGAAAAGGTGTAACATTAGTTCCATCAGAAATACTGCTGCTAATGACTCTCTTAGCTTACTCAAGCACAAGTTTTTGGCTCTGATATTTATCAAATGATCATAGTCATTTAACTACTTTTAAAATTTTTGTTCTGAAGTTTTTTAAGTTTATCACACTCAATATTTTGAAAACTAGCAATAAAAAGTCAGTAGAGTCCTATGTTTATAATACTTGGTAATAGATCAACTATATTTGGAACATTAAAATTCAAAACTTAAAAAAAAAAAAGTGCTAGTCATTTTGTGGGTAAAATTCTTAGGCCAATAAATTCAACAACCTTTGTATAAGACAATGGGAGGTTAGTATCTACAATTAACTGTCTCTTTCTGGAAATGTTTATTAACCCATCCAATAGACAAGTGTTGGAACATCATCATGTGTAATTTGAATATACTTTAAAACTTGGGATGAATGAATTGCCTGATGTACCTAAGAAATAGTTTCTGATATTTCCAGATAGAATATTACTTGTGAATAACATTTTAGATTTAGAATAAAGAAAACATAACTGAAGTTTTCAGTGTTTTATAGATTTGATATTATAGAAAAAGAAATTATTACTAATATACACATCTAGAAGAATAAAATGATAATTAAAAAAATTTAGTATCAATAGCATTAGTGCCAGAAGAATGAAGGAATATATTAGTATTGTGCCAGGGATCCAACATTCATTATTTAACAGGATGAAATGAATTACTTCCATGGACATCTTTGAATATAAAATAGGTAGGAAAGGTTTAAGACACTAATTTTCACCTGGCTGTTAACCAAACGCAGTGAACACATTCACATGCACTTCAGTGCCTGGAGTCTTTACTGACACACAATTGTCCATCTGAAAACAGTAAGCAGTGAAAAGGCACAGAGAATTTAATAGAATTTGCATTGATATGTCATGGTGCACACAGGATGCTTTAGATACCAGGACGACGTCTAGTTAAAATTTTATGACTCTAAAATGATATTTCCATGGTTACAGGGTATTTAAAAAAGGCCCCTTTACAAGATGCCATTTGTATTCTCTATGTTTCCCCTAAACTGAAAGTAATTCTAGTTAAAATGATCCTTTAAAAGTCAAATGAAGCAAATCTACCCCTACTAGGCAATCAGTGAGTTATTTATTTCTCATGAGTGACTGACAGAAAAATGGAAGCATTTTAACAAACATATAATAAGCTTTGTTGAGCATACTCATAAGCACATGTGTTCACATATTTCAAAATTATTTTATTGAAATAAAAGCATCAATTTTAATAATCAATAAAATTATTAATAAAATAATAAAATTAATTCTTTTGATTCTCTTATGCTTTACATCATTTCCTCAAACTATTTTTATTTCTTAAAGATTAGTGAAAGTCATTCAGTCACGTCTGGCTCTTTGTGACCCCATGGACTATACAGTCCATGGAATTCTCCAGGCCAGAATACTGGAGTGGGTAGCCTTTCCCTTCTCCAGGGGGTCTTCCCAACCCAAGGATTGAACCCAGGTCTCCTACATTGTAAGTGGTTTCTTTACCAGCTGAGCCACCAGGGATTACCAAGAATACTGGAGTGGGTAACCTATCCCTTCTCCAGTGGATCTTCCTGACCCAGGAATCAAACTGGGGTTTTCTGCATTGCAAGCAGATTCTTCAGCAACTGAACTATCAGGGAAGCCCTTTATTTCTTAAAAATACTGTATATTTGTTTCAACAGTATCTTATAATTTACAGAAAAAAGATCTTTTGCCTCCTTAGGTAGGTTTAAGATGCTGATGAAAGAAACTGAAGATAACACAAACAGATGGAAAGATATAACAGGCTCTTGGATTGTTACATGAACAAGTATCAGTCATTTAAATATTGTTAAAATGACCATACTATTCAAGGCAATCTATAGATTAAATGTATTCTTATAAAAATACCAATGGCATTTTTCACAGAACTAGAACAAATAATTTTAAAATTCATATGAAAGTACAAAGGACTCCAAATAGACAAAGTAATATTGAGAAAGAAGAGCTGGAGAAGTCATGTTCCTTGACTTCAGACTATACTTTAAAGTTACAGCAATCAAAACAGTATGGCACTGGCACAAAAACAGATACATAGATCAATGGGACAGAAGAAAGTCCAGAAACAAACCCACGCACTCATGGGCAATTAATCTATGGGAAAGCAGGCAAGAACATACAGTGGAGAGAAGACCATCTCTTCAATAAGTGGTGCTGAGAAAACTGGACAGTTACATGTAACAGAATAAAATTAGACTATTCTCTTACAACACATACAAAAATAAACACAAAACGAATTAAAGACCTAAATATAAGACTCAATACTATAAAGCTCCTACAGGAAAACATAGGCAGAACACTCTGACATAAATTGCAGCAATATGTTTTTGGATCTGTCTCCTAAAATAAAGGAAATAAAAGCAAAAATAAACAAATGGAACCTAATTAAACATAAAACCTTTTGCACAGCAAAGAAATCCACTGACAGAACTAAAAGACAGCCTACTGAATGGGAGAAAATATTTGCAAATGATATGATTAATAAGGGATTAATATTCAACCCATATAAATAGCCTGTTCAACTCAGCATCAAAACCAAATAATTCAATTAAAAAATGAGCAGAAGAACTAAACATTTTTTCTAAAGAGGAAATGCAGAAGTGCCAACAGGCACACAAAAAGATACTCAACATCACTAATTATCAGATAAAGGCAAATAAAGCCACAATGAGATGTCACCTCACACCTTTTAGAAAGGCTATCATCAAAAAGAACATTAAGAAATGTTGGTGCGGATGTGAAGAAAAGGAACTCGTGCACACTGCTGGCGGGAATGAAAATTGGTGCAGTCACTGTGTAAGGCAGTATGAAGGTTCCTCAAAAAACTAAAAACAGAACTAGCATATGACCTAGCAATTCTACTCCTGCTTATATATCTGAAAAACACCAAAGACACTAGATTGAAAAGAAGCATGCACCCCAGTGTTCATAGAAGCATTATTTATGATTGCCAAGATATGGAAGCAACATAAGTGCCCATCAAAAGATGCACGGATAAAGAAGATGCGACATATATGTATTTATGAATGCTGCTCAGCCATGTCACCATCTGCAGCAACGTAAACGGATTTGGAGGGTATTCATGCTGTGCGCCTGCTGAGGTACTCAATCGTGTCTGACTTTCTGCTACCACATGGACTGTAGCCCACCAGGCTTCTCTCTCCATGGAAGTGTCCAAGCAAGAATACTGGAGGTGGGTGGCCATTTCCTTCTCCAGGAAATCTTCCTGACCCAGATGTCTCTTGCATCTCCTGCATTGGCAGGTCGATTCTTAACCACTGCGTGACCTGAGAAGGTGCTATGCTAAGTGAAATAAGTCAGATAGAGAAAGAAAAATACTGTATGATATCACTCATATGTAGAATCTAAAAAATACAGCAAACTGTTACCAGTGAGGGGAAGGGTGATACAGGGGTAGTGGGGAGACACAAATTATTTGGCATATGATAAGCTTAATGCAAAGTGAACAGACTGGAGGACACAACAGGGGAAGATAGGGTGGGGCAAACTGAGAGAGTAGCATTCAAACATATACACTGCTGCTGCTGCTAAGTCACTTCCGTTGTCTCCGACTTGTGCGACCCCATAGACGGCAGCCCATCAGGTGCCCCTGTGCCTGGGATTCTCCAGGCAAGAACAGCTGGAGTGGGTTGCCATTTCCTTCTCCAGTGCATGAAAGTGGAAGTGAAGTCGTTCAGTTGTGTCTGACTCTGAGCGACCCCATGGACTGCAGCCCACTACGCTCCTCCATCCATAGAATTTTCCAGGCAAGAGTACTGGAGTGGATTGCCATTGCCTTCTCTGAAACATATACATTACCACATGTAAAACAGAGAGCCAGTGGGAATTTGATATATGATGCAGGGAGCTCAGCCTGGAGCTCTGTGACAACCTAGAGGGGTGAGATGGGGTGGGGGGTGGAAGGGAGGTTCAAGAGAGAGGGGACATATGTATGCCCATGGCTGATATGTTGATGTATAGCAGAAACCAACAGAGCATTGTAAAGAAATTACCCTCCAATTAGGAAAAAAAAGATAGGCTCAGTGATGTACTGTCCATAAGGAATACAGCCTATATGGTAGAATAACTGTAAAAGGAAAGCAGCACTTTAAAATTGTATAAAAATTTTAAAAAATTAAAAAAAAGTAGCAAATTTTAGTAGCTTTAAATATCACATATTTTTCACTACTAGTTTCATTAAAGGTAAAATTTAGGTGATTACTGGTGGTTAACAGAATTCACTTTGTACTTATACTTCTATTCACCTTTCACAGGCCCTCTATCTAAAGTATCTAACATATTCATTTTCTTCAGAGAATTCCAAGTAGACCTTTTAATTTGGAAGTTAAAATTTAAATAATGAAGGAGTGCTTAACAATGAACACTCAAGTAGCCATTAATTGAATACTCTAGTGATTGTATTAATTTTATGGAGTAGGTTCAGATTGAAGAATATATTTTAGAATATGTCTCTAACTAGAATATTAGCCTCATTCTATATAACGTCAGGTATGCAGATGACACTGCCCTAATGGCAGAAAGCAAAGAGGAACTGAAGAGCCTCTTGATGAAGGTGAAAGCAGACAGTGAAAAAGCTGGCTTAAAACTAAACATTCAAAACACCAAGATCATGGCATCCAGTCACTTCATGGAAAATGGATGGGGAAACAGTGGAAACAGTGACAGACTTTGTTTTCTTGGGCTCCAAAATCACTGCAGATGGTAACTGCAGCTAAGAAATTAAAAGACTCTTGCTCCTTGGAAGAAAAGACAACCTAGACAGTACATTAAACAGCAGAGACATTACTTTGCCAACAAAGGTCCATCTAGTCAAAGCTGTGGTTTTTCCAGTAGTCATGTATGGATGTGAGAGTTGAAGTATAAAGAAAGCTGAGCACTGAAGAATGATGCTTTTGAACTGTGGTGTTGGAGAAGACTCTTGAGAGTCCCTTGGACTGCAAGGAGATGCAACCAGTCCATTCTGAAGGAGATCAGCCCTGGGATTTCTTTGGAGGGACTCAGGCTGAGGCTGAAGCCCCAATACTTTGGCCACCTGATGTGAAGAACTGACTTATTAGAAAAGACCCTGATGCTGGGAAAGATTGAAGGTGGGAGGAGAAGGGGATGACAGAGGATGAGACGGTTGTGTTAGGTAGTTAGAATAGGAAAAAGGAGTCCAAAATAGCGGTGGCTAAAAGACAAAGGAAATAGAACAAAGAAAATAGAACAAAGGAAGGTCCAAGGACTGGAGTGAGAACCTCAGGTGAAAGAAACAGCCCTCCTACCTAGCTCAGTTTATAGAGGGTAGGCTCAGAGGGAGGAGAAAAACATATAAAAAGAGGAGCCAAGATTGAGCCTCTGTCTTCTCTGCTCGTTTTTTTTTTTTTTTTTTTTTTTGGGTTGGCCCACCCTCATGCCTCAAGGATGTATTTTTCTTTGCTTGCCAAATAAAACTGAGCTGTAACCGAGCTGTAACACTTGTTTGCCACTTCAAATTTTAGCTGTGGCAAGACAGAACCAAAGAAACTACACACTCCCCCAACACCTGGATGGCATCACTGACTCAATGGACATGAGTTTGAGCATTTCTGGGAGATGGTCAAGGACAGGGAGGCCTGGCGTGCTGTGGTCCACGGGGTTGCAAAAAGTCAGACACAACTGAGTGACTGAGCAACTCCAATACTCTTGCCTGGAAAATCCATGGGCGGAAGAGCCTGGTGGGCTGCAGTCCATGGGGTCGCTAGGAGTTGGACACGACTGAGCGACTTCACTTTCACTTTTCACTTTCATGCATTGGAGAAGGAAATGGCAAACCACTCCAGTGTTCTTGCCTGGAGAATCCCAGGGACGGGGAGGCCTGGTGGGCTGCCGTCTGTGGGGTCGCACAGAGTCGGACATGACTGAAGCAACTTAGCAGCAGCAGCAGCAGCAGTAGTAGCAGAATATAGGGCTTCTCCAGTGGCCCAGTGGTAAAGAATGTGCTTGCAATGCAGGAGACACAGGAGGCACAGGTTTGATTCCTGGGTCAGACAGATCTCCTGGAGGAGGAAGTGGCAACCTACTTCAGTATTCTTGCCTGAGAAATCCCACAGACAGAGGAGCCTGGTGAGAAATCCCATGGACAGAGGAGCCTGATGGGCTACAGTCCACAGGGTCGCAAAGAGTTCAATACAACTGAGTGACTGAGCATGAGCACCAATTAACCAGAATGTAAACTTCTACTCAGCTACCTCCCCAAAGAGTTTTTTTCCTTCTTATTCACTTTCTTTTACCAGTGCTTAAAATGGTGCCTGTGTATAATAATCATCTAATAAGTATTTGCTAGCTTTCTGAATTAAGATGGCATGAATGGAAGAACATATATCTATGGTCAACTGTTTATGTTTCATAAAGTTCAGTGTCACTGAGGACCCTCTTTTCAATAGCTTTCGCCATTTGGGATTTGGGAATAATTTATAGGAAGAGAAAGATAATTTTGCCTCTTCAAATCTTATAAGAATTTATTGACTTAATGTTTGGCTAGACATCATGAGAACGACAGCATGGGTTTTATCCTTTTGACATAAAAACAGGCATTATGAGCAGACCACACAGAAGGGCTCCTTTAAGAATCCTATGTCACCAATATGAGTGTGTAGAATCTTACTCATCCTTACTGGAATAATGGTTGTCTCCCAGTTAGTCAGAATAGGATGCTTCTTTTTCATAGATAAAACTTCATTGTGTGTGTGTGTGTGTGTTTGATTATTTGGACTGGAGTCTCTGCATTCAGATTGAAGACAGCTACTGGAGCCCGCGTGCCTAGAGCCTGTGCTTGGCAATGAGAAGCCACCATCGCGATGAGAAGCCACCACCGCAATGAGAAGCCCTTGGGCCACGACTAAAGAGTCGTCCTCGTTCACTGCAGCTAGAGAAAGGCCCACGCAACAAAGACCCAGTGCAGACAAAAATAAATAAATAAAACTTATGAATAAATAAAAAGGACGAAGGAACCAAATTCCCCTCACCGCTTTTCTTAGAGTGTCTGTTTGAAGGTCAAGTGAATCTGGATCTTTCTTCCAACTTTTGACACAGGAATAAATCTCAACAGGAGTTAACCCTACTCTTGAATGTTTACAGCGTAGAGATATCTCCAAAATAATGGGCCAAAAAAACCTCTGAAAGTGAAACTGTTAGTCACTCAGTCGTGTCTGACTCTTTTGCAACCCCATGGACTGCAGTTCCCCAGGCTCCTCTGTCCATGGTTTTCTGCAGGCAAGAACACTGGAGTGGGTTGCCATTTCCTTCTCCAGGGGATCTTCCCCACCCAGAGGTCAAACCTGGATCTCCCGCACTGCAGGCAGATTCTTTACTGTCTGAGTAACCAGGGAAGCCTACATAATAATGTTGAATTTTACTTGAGCCCTGTGATCCTAAGAAACCGTGATGGTCAAGAATCCTGCCTCCCACCCTGAACCCCTCACGCCCCCGCCGGCCACTATTTCACCCTCTGTGTTTTGGGAAATGTTTCCTGCAAAGAACCACTATGATTCTGGCAAGATCACTGATGTTTCCTTGTTTACCTATGACACAGCTAGACACAGAGGAATTCTTATTCTTGAACCCATAAATGACTAGCTAACCTGTTTTATCCTTGTTGATCAATGATAACAAAATTCTCATTAACCAAACTTGGGATAAACTTCTCCCTTCCGGGACACTGAACTTTGGCCCAACATCAACCTGAGCCAATATACAGTCCCTCCAAAAGAATCCCTCCTGGAAGACCGGCTGTTCCCATTATTGCCATTCACCCCATTTCCTAACATTCAGTTCTTTCTAGTCTTGTTTACTCTCTCTATTAAAAGAAAAACCCATTTGGCCTGACTCTGGAGACACTCACAGATCTTATGTTCAAGGCTATCAGAATAGTTCCATCTTTCCTTGCAATGATTCTTTCAAATAAATCATCTCCTAACCTTAACTCTTAACTTAGTAAAGTCCATATACAGTGCAATTTTTCTTTGACATTAACTTTGTGGTTACTTTGGTGCTTGCATGCATGCAAATGTGTGAAAGTTTACTCAAGAAATTGCACTTTCTCTTCTATGTTGGTAGACGAGGGTCTTTTTGTTGCCAGAATTGTTTTATTTCTCCAACAACTTTCATAACTAGCCTTTGGAAATCTGTCAGCATTAGTACCTCAGATTGCTCTATTTCCCTCCAGCACATTACAGCATTACTAGAAAAACAGTGCTTTTCCCATCTTTTTGTACACTTAAGACTTATTTTTGGACTGCCTCTCATTTCTAAAGGACTGCAGTACCATTCTCTTCATCTTTTGTTTCTCTCCTCACAGAAGCTCTGGGATTGTGAAAATATCTTATTTTGTTTGAGTCTATACTCTAGATTTATTATTCTGCCTCTTCACATTAGTAGAGAGACTAGATTTATTATTCTGCCTCTTAACATTCATAGAGAGACCATTTGGAAATTGTCTGTCTACCACAATACTTTTAACATCTCAAAATTCTTTTAACTCTAGAGACCACATTGCCCTCCAGCTGAAGTTGGAATCATAACATCTAGTATACTTATCTTGGGCATACTTTAGTTTTGAATTCTCTGAAATTTATTTTCTTATGAACATGTAATTTTTTGGTTTTTTGTATACTTTGGGGACTTAAAAATTGCAGATGGGGAAACTTAGTTTCTGTTTGTTTTAAAGCTTGGTGTTCTAGCTTTCCTAACTAAGTTTCAAATTTAACTGAACGTCAAGGCTGTATATTGTCACCCTGCTTATTTAACTTCTATGCAGAGTACATCATGAGAAACGCGGGGCTGGAAGAAGCACAAGCTGGAATCAAGATTGCCGGGAGAAATATCAATAACCTCAGATATGCAGATGACACCACCCTTACGGCAGAAAGTGAAGAGGAAGTCAAAAGCCTCTTGATGAAAGTGAAAGAGGAGAGTGAAAAAGTTGGCTTAAAGTTCAACATTCAGAAAACTAAGATCATGGCATCTGGTCCCATCACTTCATGGGAAATAGATGGGGAAACAGTGGAAACAGTGTCAGACTTTATTTCTGGGGGTTCCAAAATCACTGCAGATGGTGATTGCAGCCAGGAAATTAAAAGACGCTTACTCCTTGGAAAGAAAGTTATGACCAACCTAGATAGCATATTAAAAAGCAGACATTACTTTGCCAACAAAGGTCCGTCTAGTCAAGGCTATGGTTTTTCCTGTGGTCATGTATGGATGTGAGAGTTGGACTGTGAAGAAAGTGGAGCACCGAAGAACTGATGCTTTTGAACTGTGGTGTTGGAGAAGACTCTCGAGAGTCCCTTGGACTGCAAGGAGATCCAACCAGTCCATTCTGAAGGAGATCAGCCCTGGGTGTTTTTTGGAAGGACTGATGCTAAAGCTGAAACTCCAGTACTTTGGCCACCTCATGCGAAGAGTTGACTGATTGTAAAAGACTCTGATGCTGGGAGGGATTGGGGGCAGGAGGAGAAGGGGATGACAGAGGATGAGATGGCTGGATGGCATCACCTACTCAATGGATGTGAGTCTGAGTGAACTCCGGGAGTTGGTGATGGACAGGGATGCCTGGCGTGCTGCAATTCATGGGGTGGCAAAGAGTCTGACACGACTGAGAGACTGAACTTAACTGAACTGAACTAAATTTGGGTTACTTAAATTTGCATTTTTATCTCTCATGGGTGGTAATAATACAAAATCACAGAAAACCAACACAACAGAGTGAACACTGCCGCGCTGACTGTGATGTGTGGTTTTAAGCCTCCTGCTGTTCCTCCTCAGTGCCTCGATGGTGCAGGTTGCTGCCTGAACGACCTAGTGCGTAAGTTATAATGAAAACTGTTTGTTCCTCTGCTTTGTATAGTATTGCTCTAAATCACAGAGGGCACCATACATGTGTTATTAAGAACACAAAACAATAAAATGTACTTAAAAATGATAAGAGCACTCCCAGTTTGAGGTAGTCTGTAGATATGTTTCTCTCTTTCTTTAAGAAATATTCATTAACATTAACACGTGATAAGCACCACACTAAGGAACAACACCAAAGAAAACAGGCCCTGAGAAATTCACAAATCAGTGAGCCAGAAAGAAAGGAAATTGGTAATCACAATAAAGCAAGTTAAGTGTGAGGAAGCACGTACACTGGGGTCTAAGAAAGAAGCAAACCCAGTGGTGTCCAGAACAGGCTGGGGACCGTGGCAGGGATGGATTCAGGACACGCAACACAGGTCTTAAAGAGACAGCATGTGTTGAGCAGTCAGATGGAAAAAAGAGTAGGGAAGGATATTCAAGGAGGGAGGGATATGGTATACCCAGAAGTGTGATATAATGCGTCAGATTTTGTCAAGTAATCCAGCATCCCTCTATTCCACCCACCTCACTCATCCCTATGCCCTGCCAGACGATGAAGGCTGGGTTATGCATGAGAAATCCAAAACCAAAAGAAGCCATCCAGCCTGCAAGGGGTGGAAATGGACATTTTAAAAAAGTAGCAGCAGCAATGAAGTGAGTGTCTGAATAAGGTTCTGCA
Source organism: Bubalus bubalis (assembly GCF_019923935.1). Taxonomy (NCBI): domain Eukaryota; kingdom Metazoa; phylum Chordata; class Mammalia; order Artiodactyla; family Bovidae; genus Bubalus; species Bubalus bubalis. The sequence goes on along the minus strand of NC_059171.1, from coordinate 4,551,498 downwards.
CAGGTTACAGAGGACTCAATTAACTGATCACATGAGCCAGAGAACAAATCTATAACAAAAACTAAAATAAAAGCCATATGTCACTGTAGGCTACAGTTAGCATTATCTTTTTTTTTTAAGTCATTAAAGGACTTGAAAAGGAATTCTTTTGAATTGAATAAGCCAGCAAGTACAAAATCAAAGAAAAATTTTACAAGATGAAAACAAAGTATAATTCTCAGAATATTGCATTTGTTTCCTGAAGGCTTTCTTATCAAATAAGAAGTGCTTTCAAACAAATTTGACTCTCTAGAGACTTTAAAGATGCAAACTTCCATATGAAAGAATATGTTGCTAGAAATTCTGTAATATTTTATTGAAAGCTTCATTTGCAAAATGAGATGGCAACTATAATATTAATAATGATAATAGCTGCAATTCGCATCTTAAATTATGTTGGAGACTTTGTTAAGTGCACTTCATGAATTATCTCATTTAATCCTTCAGTTCTGTTCACTTCAGTTCCGAACTTACTAGAGCCTTATGTTGTTCAGTTGCTAAGTTCAATGTGACTCTTTGAGACCCCATGGACTACAGCACAACAGGCTTCCCTGTCCATCATCTCCCTGACTTTGCTCAAACTCATGTCCATTGAGTCAGTGATGTCATCCAACCATCTCATCCTCTATCGTCCCCTTCTCCTCCCGCCTTCAACCTTTCCCAGCATGAGGATCTTTTCTAATGAGTCAGTTCTTCACATCAAGTGGCCAAAGTTTTGGAGCTTCAGCTTCAGCATCAGTCCTTGCAATGGATATTCAGGGTTGAATTCCTTTAGGATGGACTGGTTTGCTCTCCTTGCCTTATTTTTTTAAGTCATGTCTGACTCAGCAACCGCATGGACTGCAACATGCAAGGCTCCCCGTTCTTCACATCTCCCGGAGCTTGCTCAAACTCAAGTCCATTGAGTTGGTGATGCCATCCTACCATCCCATCGCCTGTCACCCCCTTTCCTCCTGCCCTTGCCTTATGAGGGGGTGTTATTATTGCACTTTCATAGGTAACAATGAAAAGAAGTTAAAAGAACTTAAATAGTGTATTGAAGGCCAGTATTCAAGCTTATTTCTATGGAGAGTTGCCAGGTAAATTACAGGAAGCTCAGTTGAACTTGAATTTCAGAGAAATGATACTTCTTTTGTTACAAGTATATCTCATGGAATATTGGGAACATGATAATATTAGAAAACTATTCATTGTTTATCTGAAATTAAAAATTAACTGGTATCCTATGTTTTTATTTGCTCAATCTGGACAACCTACTTCTGTCTCACTCCAGAAAATTTGCATCAGACCGCTAGGTTACATGCACCTTAATTCTCTCTTACTTACAGGTAATTCTTGATTTACTTACAAGAAATTGTGGCATAAACTTCAAACATTTAACACAGCCTCAAGAACCCTGTACAAGGTGGATTCCATTTTGCGGATCTCCAGGATCAGGGGCACCCCACATGCGCTGTGGGGCAGGAGCTGGGCCAGGTGTGAGTCTGGGGTGAGTGTGCCTGCTGCAGGCTGAGTGGGGAGAGCTCAGAGCAGACCAGAGGGGGAACGGGCAGACAGTGTGGGGTGTGGGGATCGCTGTGGGGACCTCCGGTTCTCCTTTGAGGAGGTGGACAGGCAGCAGAGAGTTTAAACAGAATCACCCGCCTTAAGTTTCAACAAGACCAAACTGACTAGGGCTCGGAGAACAACGTGAGACGGACGAGGGTGGAAGGGGAGGAGCAAGGAGCCGAGGCAAACATTCAGGCAGCAGCTCAAGAGGCTGCTTTCCATGAACTCTCGGCCCTCAAAGATTTTACGGGCTCAGGCTTCAAGCTCTGGGTGGTAACGTCTAACGTGGAGCGGGAGAGAGGGCTATCATTCTCCCAGTTTTAGTCTTGAGTTTGGTGCGGCTTCACGCGGAGGCCTGAGGGGATCCGGATCCAGGCGCGCCGTGTGGGTGTTGCATCTTTGGTGCAGACGAGGCAGCCCTACTCGCAGAGAGCGATATTCTGTCACAAAGGCAGCAGCAGGGCTGCCAAGACTGTGCTCTCAGGGGAGGGCAGGTGAGGGGCGGGCGGCAGGAGACGCGCTCCCGCACATGGCCGGGATCCTCCCGGGCTCCCGGAAACAACCGGAGAGGTTGGCGGGGGACGGCGAGGTCCTGCAGTCCTGCGAGGGTTCGTATGATGCTCTAGACTTCTATTGTTAACTTAACCGGGATCTAATTTACACCTAGATAGGCATGGAAGCATTCAAGGTAACAAGATTAAATGGATGAAGTTAAACACACGTGCAAAATACAAATGCCCTACAACGAAACTTCAAGCACGTAGCAAACTTTTCACAGACAGCTCTGGGCTACGAAAGACAGATAACCAGCTTGTCCAAAGTCATGAAGATCTGAACTGCTTCAGTCAGACTGAAGACAGAATTCAGATTTAACAACCCAGCCATCTAGCCTTCCGGGGAAAATGAAAGTTTACCCTAATGGTCTAAGCAGAGTTCTTCAGCTAAAATAAAAATGATTGAAATCAAAGCAAAGTGAAGAAGTGAAGTGAAGTCACTCAGTCGCGTCTGACTCTTTGCGACCCCATAGATGGTAACCTACCAGGCTCCTCTGTCCATGGGATTCTCCAGGCAAGAACACTGGAGTGGGTTGCCATTACTTTCTCCTTGATTGAAATCAAGGGAGATGCCAAACAAACTAGTGTAAGATTGACTCTGAGGAACATTTATTACAGAAAGGGCAGAGGAAGAGGCTGGATTCCAAGGTGGGACGCCAGAGCAGAAATGTCAGCCTGCTGTTGCTGCTGCTAAGTCGCTTCAGTCATGTCTGACTCTGTGCGACCCCATAGACAGCAGCCTACCAGGCTCCCCCATCCCTGGGATTCTCCAGGCAAGAACACTGGAGTGGGCTGCCATTTCCTTCTCCAATGCATGAAAGTGAAAAGTGAAAGTGAAGTCGCTCAGTCGTGTCCAACTCTTAGCAACCCCATGGACTGCAGCGCACCAGGCTCCTCCATCCATGGGATTTTCCAGGCAAGAGTACTGGAGTGGGGTGCCATTGCCTTCTCCGAAATGTCAGCCTAGCACACCCTTTTCTGCTGATCAAAGGCTTAGCCGTAGCCTATTTCCCCTGAGCAGTGCTGGTCACGGAGCTTTCATGGCCCTGGTCCTTTGTACCTCAGAAGCAGGGCATGCATGCTGTACGCATGCACCAGGACTGGTCATCCCTGACTCCTTACAAACTATGGGTAGAAACTTTCTTTCTGTCCTTATTATCTGTGGCAGGAGGATTGGGAAGACAGCCTACGATGGCGTGCCAGAGGTCGAGATGAAGGTCTTGAATACAGACTCAAAGCAAAAGGCTGAGAAAACAACACTTTGTTGCTCCCTTGTGATACATACCACTAACTTACTCACTTAGCACCATCTTTGGGAATGTGCCTCCCAAATTCCTGTTTGTCCTCTAGCTAGTGTTTAGTCCAAATGACAATATTAAAAAGAGACTGCAGCATGAGGATATGGGGGAGCATTCAGGTGAAGGATTTAATTAGGAAAGAAACAGAAAGCTTCAAAAAGAAGGAAATGTTTTCAGTCCACTTCATAAAGACCAAGAATATTGATTAAAATGCTTTATGCATTGCAGTTTTTCAATAGTATATCAGAATGCCTGCTTTGAGTTCTCTTCAATTACAGCACCGGATTTGCGGTCCACACCTTCCCAAGTGTGCACAGAAATTCAATAGCTTGTAAGCCCAGGTGACTCACTGCTTAGTTGAATATTTTGTTAAATGCTGAAAGATGTACTCTAATATAGTACTCAACTTGCATACCTAAGTATGAGACTTGCCAGCTAGGTAATTCTACTGTGGATTCTTACTAGATTTGCCTGATTTGACTACATGTACTCAGCAGAAGTAATTACAAGTAGAATTCAAAAAAGCTCAAATTCTCTAATGCATTTAAATGTTTGCACTGTCTACAGTTTCCTTTGGGATTTGATGTCACTCTGTCATTTCAAACCTCAGACTGATAAAAAGACAGATTCCTGAATTCTTCCCCAGATAATCTATATTAGCATTTTAAGAAGCACCTTAGGCCTTTGGATATAAGTCGACCAAAAACTTTGCTTTGGAAAACACTCATCAGACTCTCAATGTCTCCTGAATGAAGTTGACAGTTTGTGATGTCCTTGGATGTGCACAGTCATCTTTCTCATTCATCTTTTCTCATGCACCTGGGGAGATTTCATTTGCCCTTTTAAATTAACGGCACAAATCAACTCTGAATATTCATTGGGAGGACTGATGCTGAAGCTGAAACTCCAATACTTTGGCTACTTGATGCGAAGAACTGACTCAATGGAAAAGATTCTGATGCTGGGAAAGATTGAAGGCGAGAGAAGGGGATGACAGAGGATGAGATGGTTGGATGGCATCACCAACTCAATGGACATGAGTTTGAGCAAGCTCCAGGAGATAGTGAAGGACAGGGAAGCGTGGTGTGCTGCAGTCCATGGGGTGGCAAAGAGTCAGACACAACTTAGCGACTGAACAACAAAGCCCTCACTTCTCTATAGAATTTCCATTTCGGCACAGATTACTACTTTATGGATTATGTCATTTTATATGAAAGGGGATATGGAAAAAGTAAAAGAGTTTGAAAGGCAAGTATTTTATTTATGAAGTTTTTAGTAGTTTTACAAAAAAATCTACTTTGCTATCTGTCTATCCATCCATGCTCCCACCCCCCACATAATATGAAACACCTAATGTATTTTGGACATTAAATGTACTTTCCGTAAAATGATCTGAAAACAATGAAGGGTGATTTGAATATTCTTGTGCATGTTAGCAGGTGTTGTTCCTTAACTTAGCATCCTTTGAGGTAAATTTCTAATATCTCTTCTGCCAGGAGCCTTCGTTGACTTCCCAGGTATGTGTGATTCCCCAGTTGTAAATTGCATCTTTCATATGGGTCTTATCATGATATACTGCTTAGTATGTTTGTCTTATAGCCTTTATCCTCAGTTAATTCACCGCCTTCTTGAGGGGAAATAATATGATTTCCTTTACTTTTCCCATAGCAAAAATCTCATTAGTGGTCAATCAATAAATATTTGCTAATGGATTTATTCAGAAATGAGTATGGTAGCAGTTTGATAATTGTATGTACAATGTGTTGATCTAGAGTTCAATTTGAAACATATTCAAACCTTAACTTACAGGCACTAATGAAATATATGGGCATAGATTATTGTAGAGTCACAGATTTTTAGCCTTGGCTGACTTCTCATAAATTATCAAGTCCAAGTCTATTACTTTTACATAAGGAAATAAGTCTTCTCTAGGCACTAAGCTACTGGAGTAAAAGAACCATTGACTTAAATATTTCATTTTATAGAAAAGCAATAATTTTAGTTATCTGCACAGCTTTTGTAGCACCTGGTTCACACACAACAGGCCCCTAAATGTAGACTGAATGGTTTGCTTAATGGAAATGGAACCCACTAATTGGATATTTAGATCTAGATGATGCATAGAGCTTAGTGTTCACGCCGTCAGCTTTTCACAAGCTCTGCAAGGGGTGCCCCACTTATGGCTACTCCTCTAACACATTTTGCTGGATCTCCTTTGTTTATTGTACAAGATACAAGTCTTATTTCCCATTCATTTTAGATTTTCTCTGAGCAGCTGCCTAAGCACATGTATACCAGCTCTTCTTTTTAGTTACAACTGTAGGCACTAAAAACCTAATTATTGATAGACTATATTCTTGCTGAATCTGTAATCATATCTGCCCTTCAAAAAGAGAAGATATATGTCTTTCCTTTCTAGGAACCAAGGATGACTCAGATCATGTGGTCAGGAAAAGACGCAGTCTAAATGGAGACTGCGGAGTCACTCCTAGGAACTGGCCAAGAGGGACTGAATTTACTCACGCTCACTCATTATTTTCCAAGGCTTAGGAACAAAAGGAGATACTGGAGATAGCGTCCTTACCTCCCATTAGCTAAGTCCCCCAGTTATAAAGCAGAGGTTGAGGGAGAAAGAACCTGAGAACCTCCAGCAGCAAGAGTTCTAATCAGTTACTTCCTGTGCATTTAGAGCATAAACCGAACACCATGGTTTGCTTTGTTCCACTGGCTAAACCCTTGCTAAACCCTTGACCTTCAGAAACAGTGTTCCTGGAACACAGATTCACTCAGAGGAAAGATCAAACAGAACTGATTTTAGAAATTTTCAATCTAACTTTGCTATTTGCAAATAAGAAAGTTGAGAGAGAAGCTACAATGAAGGAGGATCGACTGGATCAGACAGTGACAGCTCTGGGGCTAGAATGGGCCTTGCTATCTTTTTCATGACAGCTGGCATTTTCTGTCTCCTCTTACTCCTAGCTAATACTTGGAGTGATCTCATGCACATGTAGATGAGCCATCTTGCATCCGAGCCCCTCGCTTTCCTGAATTCTTCCTGATTCAGGGACTTTTCCTCTGATCCCACTTCCATCAGCCCCTCCCATGGATTTTCTCATCATCTGTCAACACCTCTGAACTATCTCAGTCTCGAAGGACAGCCATCACTTTTCTCTTATTTATTTCCTCTTCTTTCCTCTTGCCCTTCACACTATAGGGGCTTCTATTCACTCTATGCCTGTTTTCTTCTTCTCAGTCCCCTCTTCTTTTCCCTGACTTCCCTGCTCAGGTTCAATTCCATGATTTCCACTCTTTTTTGCTTACGTCCTCGACTCTATTTATTGGTTGTGTTTGATTTATTTGACAACAATCCAACTGATAAAATCTGATGGAGAGAACCCCACAGCTATGCTGGCTGATGCCTCAGTAACAGCGGTTCTCAAAGAGCTCCCCAGACTGTCAGCAGCAGCACAATGTGGGAACCTGTTAGAAATGTGAAGTCTCGGACACACTTTGCGGCGACTGCAACCGGCGCACTAAGCGTGACGGTGGCTGCTAAGTGCGGCCGAGAGGAGCTACCCCACGTCCGAGGTCAGGGGCAGAAGCCGGGAGGACCCAATGCCCGAAGAGTGGCGGCCAAGAGGAGTTACCCCACGTCCGAGGTCAGGGGCAGCGGCCGAGAGTGCCAGGCTGCAACGGCGCAGGAACGGCAGAGAAGAGCTACCCAAGTCCGAGGTCAGGGGCGGCGGCCGGGAGGAGCTACCCCATGCCTGAGGCCAGGGGAGGCGGCCGGGAGGACCAACCCCATGTCCAAGGAGCGGTGGCTGCCCAGGCACAGGAGGGCCTAGAGGTGCTATACCACGTTGAAGGTCAGGAAGGGCGACGATGAGGAGATACCCCTCGTCCAAGGTAAGGAGCAGTGGCTGCGCTTTGCTGGAGCAGCCGTGAAGAGATACCCCACGTCCAAGGTAAGAGAAACCCAAGTAAGATGGTAGGTGTTGCAAGAGGGCATCAGAGGGCAAACACACTGAAACCATACTCACAGAAAACTAGTCAATCTAATCACACCAGGACCACAGCCGCCTTGTCTAACTCAATGAAACTAAGCCATGCCCGTGGGGCAACCCAAGACGGCCGGGTCATGGTGGAGAGATCTGACAGAATGTGGCTCACTGGAGAAGGGAATGGCAAACCACTTCAGTATTCTTGCCTTGAGAACCCCATGAACAATATGAAAAGGCAAAATGATAGGATACTGAAAAAGGAACTCCCCAGGTCAGTAGGTGCCCAATATGCTACTGGAGATCAGTGGAGAAATAACTCCAGAAAGAATGAAGGGATGGAGCCAAAGCAAAAACAATACCCAGCTGTGGATGTGACTGGTGATAGAAGCAAGGAACTATTGTATAGGAACCTGGAATTTCAGGTCCATGAATCAAGGCAAATTGGAAGTGGTCAAACAAGAGATGGCAAGAGTGAATGTCGACATTCTAGGAATCAGCAAACTGAAATGGACTGGAATGGGTGAATTTAACTCAGATGACCAGTATATCTACTACTGCGGGCAGGAATCCCTCAGAAGAAATGGAGTAGCCATCATGGTCAACAAAAGAGTCCAAAATGCAGTACTTGGATGCAATCTCAAAAATGACAGAATGATCTTTGTTCATTTCCAAGGCAAACCATTCAGTATCACGGTAATCCATGTCTATGCCCCAACCAGTAATGCTGAAGAAGCTGAAGTTGAATGGTTCTATGAAGACCTACAAGACCTTTTAGAACTAACACCCAAAAAAGATGTCCTTTTTATTATAGGGGACTAGAATGCAAAAGTAGGAAGTCAAGAAACACCTGGAGTAACAGGCAAATTTGGCTTTGGAATACAGAAGGAAGCAGGGCAAAGACTAATAAAGTTTTGCCAAGAAAATGTGCTGGTCATAGCAAACACCCTCTTCCAACAACACAAGAGAAGACTCTATACATGGACATCACCAGATGGCCAACACTGAAATCAGATTGATTATGTTCTTTGCAGCCAAAGATGGAGAAGCTCTATACAGTCAACAAAAACAAGACCGGAGCTGACTGTGGCTCAGATCATGAACTCCTTATTACCAAATTCAGACTTAAATTGAAGAAAGTAGGGAAAATCACTAGACCATTCAGGTATGACCTAAATCAAATCACTTATGATTATACAGTGGAAGTGAGAGATAGACTTAAGGGCCTAAATCTGATAGATAGTGTGCCTGATGAGCTATGGAATGAGGTTCCTGACATTGTACAGGAGACAGGGATCAAGACCATCCCCATGGAAAAGAAATGCAGAAAAGCAAAATGGCTATCTGGGGAGGCCTTACAAATAGCTTTGAAAAGAAGAGAAGTGAAAAGCAAAGGAGAAAAGGAAAAATATAAGCATCTGAATGCAGAGTTCCAAAGAATAGCAAGAAGAGATAAGAAAGCCTTCCTCAGTGATCAATGCAAAGAAATAGAGGAAAATAACAGAATGGGAAACACTAGAGATCTCTTCAAGAAAATTAGAGATACCAAGGGAACATTTCATGCAAAGATGGGCTCGATAAAGGACAGAAATGGTATGGACCTAACAGAAGCAGAAGATAATAAGAAGAGGTGGCAAGAATACACAGAAGAACTGTACAAAAAAGATCTTCACGACCCAGATAATCACGATGGTGTGATCACTCACCTAGAGCCAGACATCCTGGAATGTGAAGTCAAGTGGGCCTTAGAAAGCATCACTAAGAATAAAGCTAGTGGAGGTGATGGCATTCCAGTTGAGCTTTTCCAAATCCTGAAAGATGATGCTGTGAAAGTGCTGCACTCAACATGCCAGCAAATTTGGAGAACTCAGCAGTGGCCACAGGACTGGAAAAGGTCAGTTTTCATTCCAATCCCAAAGAAAGGCAATGCCAAAGAATGCTCAAACTACCGCACAATTGCACTCATTTCACACACTAGTAAAGTAATGCTCAAAATTCTCCAAGCCAGGCTTCAGCAATACATGAACCATGAACTTCCTGATGTTCAAGCTGGTTTTAGAAAAGGCAGAGGAACCAGAGATCAAATTGCCAACATCTGCTGGATCATGGAAAAAGCAAAAGAGTTCCAGAAAAACATCTATTTCTGCTTTATTGACTATGCCAAAGCCTTTGACTGTGTGGATCACAGTAAACTGTGGAAAATTCTGAAAGAGATGGGAATACCAGACCACCTGATCTGCCTCTTGAGAAATTTGTATGCAGGTCGGGAAGCAACAGTTAGAACTGGGCATGGAACAACAGACTGATTCCAAATAGGAAAAGGAGTATGTCAAGGCTGTATATTGTCACCCTGCTTATTTAACTTATATGCAGAGTACATCTTGAGAAACGCTGGACTGGAAGAAGCACAAGCTGGAATCAAGATTGCCTGGAGAAATATCAATAACCTCAGATATGCAGATGACACCACCCTTATGGCAGAAAGTGAAGAAGAACTAAAAAGTCTCTTGATGAAAGTGAAAGAGGAGAGTGAAAAAGTTGGCTTAAAGCTCAACATTCAGAAAATGAAGATCATGGCATCTGGTCCCATTACTTCATGGGAGATAAATGGGGAAACAGTGTCAGACTTTCTTTTTTTGGGCTCCAAAATCACTGCAGATGGTGACTGCAGCCATGAAATTAAAAGATGCTTACTCCTTGGAAAGAAAGTTATGACCAACCTAGATAGCATATTCAAAAGCAGAGACATTACTTTGCCAACAAAGGTTCGTCTAGTCAAGGCTATGGTTTTTCCTATGGTGTATGGATGTGAGAGTTGGACTGTGAAGAAGGCTGAGTGCCGAAGAATTGATGCTTTTGAACTGTGGTGTTGGAGAAGACTCTTGAGAGTCCCTTAGACTGCAAAGAGATCCAACCAGTCCATTCTGAAGGAGTTCAGCCCTGGGATTTCTTTGGAAGGACTGATGCTAAAGCTGAAACTCCAGTACTTTGGCCACCTCATGTGAAGAGTTGACTCATTGGAAAAGACGCTGATGCTGGGAGGGATTGGGGGCAGGAGGAGAAGGGGATGACAGAGGATGAGATGGCTGGATGGCATCACTGACTCGATGGACATGAGTCTGGGTGAACTCCAGGAGTTGGTGATGGACAGGGAGGCATGGCATGCTGCGATTCATGGGGTCACAAAGAGTCGGACACAACTGAGCCACTGAACTGAACTGAACTGAACAGACACACTCGGCATACTCATCAGAGATGCTTGGAATGGGACACTGCAATCTGCATTTTTAACTATCTGGAATGGGAGTTAACAAGCTCCTGGTACTTCTGATCCACCTTAAAGTTTGCAGAATTAGAGGAGTACTCAATTCTTGGTCTTTAACCTTAGCTAGCTATGAACAGTAACCATCAATCTTTATATATTTTCAAATTAGTGGTCTTCTATGCTTTTCATATTAGCTTCTTCGAATCTTCTCAATTCTCCTCAAACCTATGATAATGCCCATCTCTCCTCACTCCATGGAAACAGTGACAGGCCTTATTTTCTTGGTCTCCAAGATCACTGTGGATGGTGGCTGCAGCCACAAAATTCAAAGACGCTTGCTCCTTGAAAGAAAAGCTATGGCCAACCTAGACAGCATATTAATAAGCAGAGACATCACTTTGCCAACAAAATTCCAAATAGTCAAAGCTATGTTTTTTGCAGTAGTCATGTATGGATGTGAGAGTTGGATCATAAGGAAGCCTGAGCACCAAATAATTGATCCTTTTAAATTGTGTGCTGGAGAAGACTCTTGAGAGTCTCTTGGACAGCAAAGAGATCAAACCAGTCAATCCTAAAAGAACTGAACCCTGAATATTCATCAGAAGGACTGAAGCTGAAGCTGAAGCTCCAATACTTTGGCCACCCGATGTGAAGAGCCGACTCATTTGAAAAGACCCTGATGCTGGGAAAGATTGAGATCAGGAGGAGAAGGGGACAAAAGAGAATGAAATGATTGAATGTCATCACTGACTCAATGGATATGAGTGTGAGCACAGTCAGGGAGATAGTGAAGGTCAGGGAAGCCCCGCATGCTGCAGTCCATGGGATCACAGAGTTGGATACAATTTAGCGACTGAACAACTCACGCTTCAAAGATTATCACTCTCTGACTTATAATTCGTGCTTGAACTCCTTTAAGGATCTGCCACCGCATCCTCAGATTTAATACAGTTTGTTGCAATGAAACAGTGTTCCTCTTTATGTCGAAGATCAGCCTATACGTACATCTACATCCTAGACTTCTTTCCTATCCGCACCAGGGAGTTTCTCCATTTTTCTCACCATGTTCTCTCTCTCTCTTGGCCTCTTCCACCCGACTTCATCATAATTTAAATTCACACACTTGGGGATTTTGATTTGAAATATGATAAAAAGCACTGTAGATGTTTAAGCAAAGGAGCAGCATTGTCTGGTTTACAGTTTAAAATGACTTTCATCCTTCTTGTGCAGAGAACAGATTGCATGGGCTGAAGCAAAAAGCTCAGTTTAGCTGTACTGGAGATGGAACTAGCTTTGGGCTACGATTTGGAGGTAGAATTAATGGGGATAGGTGGAACAAATCAAAAGTCATCTCAGTCTTTTTGCTTTTTAACAGCTGTGTGGATGATGATGCTATGTATGAGAATGAGGAATCCTGGAATCAAGAATGTTTCTGGCATGTTAAGTTTCAACTTCTTATCCAACAGCTCCGAGGAGATAGGCATCTACTCGAGTCTAGAATTCCAGGAAGAGATAATAAGTAGAAAGTTAGATTTAGAAATCTCTGGCCTATAAATAGTACTTAAAGCTCTGGTATTTGATGCAGTTACATTGGTAAAGTGTGTAGAGAGAGAAGGTGACCCACGACAAAGCCCAGGGCGACTTCAGTATTTAAAGTGGGGATGTGGAGGGAAAGTTTCTAGCACAGCTGGGTAAGAATGAGCTTTTGGTATTCTGAGAAATTCTCCTAAACAGTTTCTAGCCGGATTCCACTGAGGGGTAAATTAAAATAAGAACAGAGAGGCAACCATTAGTAATGACATCGTGGAAGCGTCCTGAGACCTCAACAAGAGCAGTCACCCTGAGACGGTGACAACAAAAGTCGGACAGGAACGGGCTGAGGAACTCGTGTTGGTGGATCAAAGTCCTGCCTGAGGAGAAGCAGAGACACTCGTCAGCCCTGCTCAATAGATTCCAGAGATCAAAACAGTCTAAAAACAGGTACTTCAACCCTTCAAACTGAGGCAGACTTTTGTAGAAATAAGAATGGTTGTTAAAGGCTCCTATCTCAAAAGCTTAAATAAAGGTACCATGCAATTTAAACAGATTTGGAATGCTAAAAAATCAATACAGAATTCCACAGATTTAACAAGGACAGGGTAGTTACCATGCTAAAACAACAACCACAGCAAAATTACCTCAGTAACAGTGGGTATTCAAACAGATTGGAATCTGGTATTACTGAGGATTAAGTCAAGTTTAATATAACCAGTCCATATATATTTGAGAGTTGGCAGCACACACACACACACACACACACACTTGCCTTCTCATCATTTGTATTAGTCCCTTAAAGATAGCATATTTAATTTCATGGCTGATAAAATATGAGAAATAGCATCCTCATCAGCATATATTTACCAATATTACCAGCATATATTTCCCTGGTGTGTTTAAACAGGAAAGAACATCTGGAAATGAGCAGTATAGTTATACAACATTGGGGAAATAAAACATGTAAAGAATCAGGTCTTAAATCTACAGCTCATAAGAGCTGGTCGTCAAGCAGCACAGACACGGGATGATAAACTGGCCTCACGCTGAAGGGCAACCTTAGAGAGCAGAGTGCACAGGACTGCTGACCGTGTAACCAACACAGTCATCATCAATGAGTGACACTCTTAACTGGGAGGGGGGCCATGCGTCTCCAGTAGATGACTTTTATTGCCAGGATATCATACCCAAGTACAGCTCATGTGTAATGGCTCAAACGCAAGATTCCTGTTGTGATGAAGCTCTTGAGAAAGAGAATTTTTCATCTGAGACTGTGAATTCTAACCTATTATATTCTTGTTCGTTCATTTGTTCCTTCATATTTTAAATTAGCAAAAGTATATTGAGCACTTATTATGTGCAGAGCACTGTCCACGTGTGCCTTAAACATGCGCACAGGAGGAAAAAATAAGCCCCAGAGAATTCACCTCTACTTTACAACGAACGGGTTGCGGACATGCCGGGACTGTTTCCTACCAGCTCGTGAGCCCCGTCCTCGTCGAAGTCCTCCTCCACGCCGTCGGTCAGCTCCTCCCCATCCGCGTCGGGCGCTCCCTCTGCGGGCTCCTCCGCGGAGTGGTCCGCGTTCTCTGACACACACTCATCCTGGATCAGCTCTAGACTTGCTTCCAGCTGCTTCTTCTGAGCTTCTGGAGGAGGGGGAGAAAGCAAACGACTGCTACCTTGGGGTGCTCACGAGCCATTGGATAAACCATGAAAAAGCAGTCTAGGAATGGGCAAACACCGTACTATGGAGGGTGTGAGGAAGACAAAGTCATGCTAAGGTCGAATTAATTCAGTTGTGTAAATTATGTTCATATACAGGCATGTGTTTACATGTAATCATGTGTTACAGAATTAGCAAAGTTTGGGGAATCCAGAGGGTCTGTATATACAAAGAAACAAAGATTTACGTAAACAGATTAATCTTTCTGGCTATATATAGTCCTTTCTGATAAGGACGTTTCCTCTGAGGAGAAAATACAGCAAGAAAAAAGGGGGAAATCAGATAAAAGTAGAACTTGTTCACTCAAGGAAGGAGGACGAAGAAAGCTCATTGATAAGTTCAAACCCAAGTGAAAAAGACAAAAATTCACTGAGGAAAAAAGTGCAAAAGCAGGTATGTTGACTGTCAGACAGCACGTCCATGTGACCAATCCTTTGATATTTTATTCTAAATTTTGTTGGTAGATGTGATTAACTGCAATGGTTAAAATTCTGGGGTTGGAGGGCCGGGTTCAAGGTCGAGCTTCATCACTTACCAGCTTTGGGATTCTTAAATGATTAACCCTTCTTATGCCTCCGTTTTCTCACCCACACAGTCGGGATAGATACCACTTCAAGTAGTGAATCCAAGTGCTTAGTGATTTGCAAATAATAAGTGCTCAACAAATGAAGCTACATTCTACATGAATAGAACTCTTTCTAATACCAGGGTGTGTGCATTCCATTAATAGAAATTTGCCCAAGTTGGGAATTATGCAGACAACAAAATAATTATTTTCCCTAGTGGCTGGTTTTCATCTTTTGTGAAAATATCAAGAAGGATTGAGTATTGAATAAATGAGATCATTCTTAGGTACTTCCTTCTCTTATTCCCATGTGTACATAACTATCCCTAAAGCTGGGTGCTTTTCACTCATTTTGACTATTATTATTTGATCATATGGTTACCCCAATATTTGCTTTGAGTTTTAAAAGATGTTACATTTTGAGTGGGCTTATATTTTATAGCAGTAAGGATAGTTTATAGGGCCAAAATATTTTGGGGGTATTCATTCCTGGACTCTTTCATAATATGGGTTAAGAAAGAAATAAACATTGTCATATACATTTTGACTCAGAACAAATCTTTGCAAATATGTAAATCAATAAATGGATAAACATTATGTACAAATAAGCAGAGATCTTCTTCTATAAATAATTTAAAATTGCAATAATAGTTACTTATGAAATACAGGTGTAATGTCAAGGAGATATTGTGGGTTCAGTTCGACCATTGCAAAAAAGTAAATATCAAAATAATGCGAGTCACATGAACTTTTTGGTTCTCAGTACATATAAAAGCTATGTTTACACTATAGTCTATTAAGATGACAACAGCATTATGTCTAAAAAACAATGTACGTACCTTAATTAAAAAATACTTTATGGCTGAAAAATCGTAATCATCATCTGAACCTTCAGTGAGTCCTAATCGTTTGGCTGGTGGAGGATTTAAATATTTCAAGAAACACCAAGATGAGACACAAAGACATGAAGTAAGCAAAAGCTGTAGCAAAAATGGTGCTGATGCCTCTAAATGAGTTCTTGCATTTTAAATCTTCAAGTAATAAAGTTTATGTATTGAAAAGAGGACAGAAGCGTTGTGCCCTGGCCCTGCTGTCCAGGACAGACTACTAGTTCCAGCTTAGTTATTCACCAGTGGATTATGCACAGAGGATTGAGTCCGTTTTAGCTACTTGGTCAGGCCATACAAACATATTAAGCTGACCTTTCCTCAAGTACAAAAAAGCTTTCAAAATAATATGTAGATTATGAGGATTAATGAAGTTTATTTTTGGGAAGTGTTTTGCAGACTATGGACGATAACATAAATGTGTATTGTTACATATAAAAAGGTATACGTCTCATTGCGAATGTGTTAAGACAACAATAACAAAACCAACAAGTCTGAAACAAGAAGGCTGATAAGACCAGAGAATAACAGTGAAAAAACCTGTGGGACTGAGGTTATTCAGAAGAAAAGAGCTGACTGATTAAACTAAGGCTAAAAATAATTAGTAGAGGCATTTTAAAATGACAAAACTTTGGCACTTTCTCTTCACATTTACTTTACATGTATAGATGCGGACTATATATTATTCCTTGATAGATTTTTAAAATCAATTTGTTAGCTTCAGATTTTTCCGTGTAACAATATGATGATGTAAACTCTTTGAAAGCTATACATTTTATCTTCATTTGCATATCTGAATGTTCTGATGGAAGCAAGAGGCATAAATTCTCCCCTTTTCTCTGACATCTAAATAAATTTTACATAGAAAGTCCTATGATCACTACAAAGTGGTTACTGTTAAAGCTAATCAAGGTTTTTTTTCCTAAATCTAGAAAATTATTTATTATTTTATTTCCAAATAGGGAAATAGGTTAAAGAAAAAAAAAGTTTAATCTAGAGAAAATAACCTAAATATCTGGATTAAAAGAAAGGTAAATTAGGCAAGAGATACAACCAAAACCACAGTGAACTTAACTGTTACTGAAAATTGCGAGATTTTACTCATCTCATCTCTCTTCACATATCATTGCTTTCTGCAGTTCCAGACCTTTAACTGAGGCTGGCCAAGTTACACACATGTGACTAGTACCCGCTGAGAAAAAACTGTGATGAAAAACAGAGTTACCGTATAATCCACTCCTGATTATACATATAATCCCACTCCTGAACATATAGCCAGAAAAGATGGGAACCCTAATCGGAAATGACACTTGCACCCCAATGCTCACAGCAGCATTACTTTCAATAACCAAGACATGAAAGCAGCCTAAGTGTCCATCAACAAATGAACGCATAAAGAGGATATGTCACACACACACACACACACACACACACAAAATGCAATGTACTTGACCATAAAGAGAATGAAATAATGCCACTTGCAGCAACATGGATGGACCTAGAGATTATCAGACTAAGTGCTGAAAGTCGATAAAGAAAGACAAATATCATACGATATCACTTATATTTGAAATCTAAGAACAGTACAGAGGAACTTATGTATTGGGTTAGACAAAAAGTTTGCTCAGGTTTTCCAGTAACATCTTATGGAAAAACCTGAACTTTTTGTCCAGCCCAATACAAATAGAGAAACAAACTCACAGACAGAAAAATCTGTGGTCTCCAGAAGGGAGGGGAGGGGAGGAATAAATCAGGACTAGGGGATTAGCAGATATAAGTTGTCATATTTAAAACAGATAAACAACCAGGATTTACTGTATAGCACAGAGGACTATATTCAATGTCTTGCAATGGTTATTGCATTATAGGTTTATAATGGAAAAGAATAGAAAAAAAAGTATGAATCATTTTGCTGTAGACCTGGAGATAAGACAATATGAAAATAAACTATATTTTAAATTTAAAAAAAAGCTATGATGGGCGGACTAGAGAGAGCACAGAAAAGCTTGGACTCCTCTGGCATTAATCGTGTCATATGCTCTACTCTGCTGCGTCTATATCACGATCCCTTGGAGGGCACGTGGATTTGCTACTCTGGTCCGATCTTCTACTCTTTCTCCTAAGTTTGTACCTATCACTTGATGCCCTTCCTTCTAGCCACTTTGGGTCACTACGATGCTTGTTCAAATGCTCCGGCTCTCAAATCCTGGTGTTGGCATTTTAAGACCGAAAAAAAAAAAAGAAAATGAAGGTTTGGCATTGGATAACTATTATTTTATTAAAAAATGTTCCAACCTTACAACTTTTCCAAGTGCCAAACTTTCTTATTTTAAATCATTGTGTTTATTCTTTTGTTATCATACATAAATGGGCTTCTGGTTGAAATTCACATTCTATTGGAAATTCATTTAATCTGGCATCTCTCTTTCTTCTCTAATGATATCAGAAATACTTGTTCTTTAAAAATCACCACTTTTTGATATTGAAAGTATATATATATATATATAGTTCCCCACCCCCCGACTCTAGAAAATCTGTCACAGAATCTATGCATGACTAGATCTTGGAGCTGTGTAATTCTCATTTGGCTTTACATAACAATATGATTCAGTTATCTTTGGAATCCAAGCTGACTTTCCTGATCTTCTTAGCTGAATACAATCCCTTCTCCTTTGATTAACCAAAGCTTGGATCGAATAGCTCCCCTGTCGTCCTCTCCTTTTCTCATTAGTGTTTAAGCTTCCTTGAAACTTGAGCTATTGCTTCAAAAGGTCATTGTCACACTCTAAGCGGATAATAAAGATATTGATCTTTTGTAAAGTGAAAAATGCAACACAAGTCAGTTATCAAGAAATATTTTGATGTGCTCTGTACCCCTCACTGAATACCTCATACACAGAAGAGAGAAGGTATTAGAGAGAATATAGGATTTGAGATCCACACTTTTGCTCATTACTAGTTCTAGTAATTGTAATGTTCTTTTCTGAAAGATGAGCATAAAAATAACATCTTTCAGAGGGTTTCAGTGTACTCAACTGAGGAGAAAGAAGTGAATATGTTTTTAAATAAAGGCTACTCAAACATGCTACCTTAGGAGGTTCCAAATAATTATTGAGTTGAATCTGTATTGATTGCTTAATGGCTATAGATAAATTGTCCATGGCAAAATAATTCATCACTACTGATCATTAAGAATTATATATTACAAAGACAACTTTGGCTTTGACATGGTCCCTTAATTTCTGTTTAGGCAGACAATGTTTTAAGTTACTCTGTTTTGTGTATTAATATCGCATATATGTGTAACTCCTCTGATGACCTATTTCAAAGGCAGTTGTGCATTAATATAGCGCATTCCAAAAAACCCTATAACATCCTCATTCATCCACTCATTAATTTGAAAGCTAAATGAACGGGAGATATTATCTGAGTTGAGAAAAAAGGCTTAATTGATTCATAGGAGTTTAACAGACATATAATCAATATGTGCTTTAGTAATGTGGTCATCACAGATTTTTGTCATTATCACTGGAAAATGTTATAATCACTAAATGGTGATAGGTTTCATGAAAAAAAAGAAAAACACACACATGAAAGCTTATCTTGTTTATTAAACTGTTGGTTCACAATAAGCAGTTTTGATCCAGTTACTATATTGCTAAAATAGAAAGAAAGCAACTTGTTTTTTTTTCGAATAATTATCTAATTTTACTTCTCCTAGAAATGAGTAGCTTAGTAGTAGTTGTAGGTTTTTAGTTTATTCTTAATGTCATAGCATTCTATTTATCTGCAATTCTTTTTCTACTTATTTTTACTTTTTATTGTGATTGTATGTGTGTGCGCACATGTGTGCATTTATAACTCTACTACCGAAGTTTCTTTGGGTCAGAAACATTTTTATAGATTTTTTAACTTAGAGCCGTATGTGCAAACGAAACATTTGTTGACTATATTCCTGAATTTTTAAGGAGCTAAAAAATGAAAATAAATGTTTGGGCATCAAATTCTTTTCACAGAGTCAAAGCGATTTTTGAATTTGGCACCATGGTAGCAACAATAAAAATTCAGCAAGAAACTAAAAGAAACCTCCTTGCCACACTCTACACAAGAGCCCCACACCACTAAGGCAACGTCAACTGCGGAGTGTGAGAGAGTCTCAGAGAAAACTTGCTCACGGTTATTCTGACAGGTCTTGAGGAAAAAAATAATCTGTGAAGACTTCAGGTGGAGGTCGGAGGCGGGCTGCCTTTGAACACTGGTGTCTGGGAGTCCTCACTGACTTTTCAAGTCAGAGTGAGTGTGACCACAACATTTCTTTTGGGAGAACAGTGAGTTAGTTTTAGATTTTTAAAAAGAATATGTCAGGAGCCAACAAGTTCATAGCTTGTGCCTAAAAAGTATCTCTAATGTTATATAAACTAAGAATTCCAACAGAAAAAAAGTTCATTTTGGCGGCAAGTTAGTGGGCGCTTACAAAGTGGACATTCATTACCCTTAGGCACTGGAGCATCCGAAGGGCAGGCTTATTTCCCATTTTCCAGAGGGAAAAGTGAGGCGTGCGGATGTTCAGGAAGGTGGCCACAGTGAGCTGGAATTCCCATCATGGGTTGTCTGACTCCACAGCCTCGGTTGTTTCCTAACATAGCTCAGGAAAAAGGCCTAATTTAACACACTGGGTGAGTGCTGAATCAGAAGCCAGACAATTTTTTTTTAGGCTTAAATTTTTTTAATTTTAAAATCTTTTATTGAAGTATAATTGGTTTGCAATACTGTTAATTACTGCTGTCCAGCAAAGTGATTCAGTCACACACATATAACACAAATGTGTGTCTATATACACTCACAGTCTTTTTAAAGAAGCATTCTTTTCTATTAGGGTTTATCATAGGCTATTGAATGTCGCTCCTGGGGCGGCAGGGACTACTGCAATGAAGCAGAAGCCTGTTTCTTGGTCCTGTATATAAAAACTGACATTTGCTAGCCCCACCCTCCCAGCTCACCCTCCCCCAGCCTCAGTTCCCTTGGCAAGCACAAGTCTGCTCTTTATGTCTCTGTCTGAGTCTATTTCATAGACAGGTTCCTTTGGGTCATATTTTAGATTCCACATACAAGTGATACCATCTGTTGTTATCTTTCTTTTTCTGACTTACCGCACTTAATACGATAATCTCTAGTTGCATCCATGTTGCTGCAAATGACATTATTTGGTTGTTTTTGCGGCTGAGTAGTATTCAGTTGTGTGTATATATATATATATATATATATACCACATCTTTTTTATCCCTTCATCTGTCCACGGACGTGCAAGTTGTTTCCATATATGGGCTATTGTGAATAGTGTGTCTATAAACAAGTGGGTGCACGTATCATTTGGAATTATAGTTTTGTCCAGATAAATGCCGAAGAGTGGGATTGCTGGCTCATGTGTTAATTCCGTTTTTAGTTTTCTGAGGAACATCTATGCTGTTTTCCACAGTGGCTGAACCAACTTATGTTCCTACCAACAGTGTAGGAGGGAGGAACCAGGTAATTTTAAATTCAAGAATAAAGAAGTCTGCTTAGGGATACATGTTCAAACTAAGCAGTGGCTATCAAAGGAAAAGACGTGCAAGTGATGGGTAAACACTCTGTGTAAGGAAGAATGCCTCAGGCTCTAAAAAGCCTTCAAAGGAAAGAACTTGATACTAAACTTCAATCCTCATACTCAAATGCTTTTCCTGTACATCTCATTCTATTTCAACACATATATATGATCTAGAAAACAAGTTAGAATGGTTGGGATTTATGTTAGAAGCATTTTTATTAAATTCAGTTTGCTGTAGAGCTATTATCATTAATATAACTCTGAAAATTGGTTGAGTTGGCAATTAAGTTTTTTGAAATGCTGGCTTAATTGCTAGCTAATTGCTAGCTGAATTGTACTTAGCAGATGGTTGGAAAGGATGTTGACATAAAACAGTCACATTACTCATCAGAGTCAGCTAGTATCCTGAAACCATTGTTTTTGCATTGGAAATATAAACTATATTTTTAAAAAATTCTGCAACACCTGTATATAATATGAATTTAACTCAATTATTCCAGTAAATGTCAATTAGAAAGATGTACATTTTATGACTGGCATTACTAATAATGACATAAATGAGCATTAGGGAAGCTATTCAAGAAGAATGCTTTTAGATTAAAATATTAGTTACATCAGTATATTCTGGGACAAAATGACCTCAAAGTGTTCACAAGAAGCACCCTTGGTAGTAGAGGTAACCAAAAATTCAATAAAATCATTAAAAAATTACTGAGATACTGTTTGTTTAAATCCCACTAATTTTAAGGAACAGATATTATTTTACTCATTTTATACATTTTATAAGGACCTTTCCAAATTTTCTGCAGCTAGTAAGTCCTGGAAATAAGTTTCTTGTAGGATGTGAACCTAGCTCTGTTAATTTCCAAACTGGGCCCTTGGATGTTTTAGCAGTATAAATCTATGTGTCCCATGGAAGATGAATTAGGGAGGAAACAAACTAGAATTGGAGAGAACAGGTAAAAGTTCTTAAAAAAATAAGAAAAGGGCAACAGAGCATGTGAGTGGGCTTGGGTATTAGTAGTACCATTGGAAAAAAGGACAGAAACCACATAGACTTAATAGAAGCAGAAGACATTAAGAAGAAGTGGTATAAATGCATGGAAGAACTATACGAAACAGACCTTCATACCCAGATAACCACGATGGTGTGATCACTGACCTAGAGCCAGACATTCTGGAGTGCAAAATCAAGTGGGCTTTAGGAAGCAACACGACGAACAAAGCTAGTGGAGGTGATGGAATTCCAGCTGAGCTATTTCTAATCCGAAAAGATGATGCTGTGAAAGTGCTACACTCAATATGCCAGCAAATTTGGAAAACTCAGCAGTGGCCACAGGACTGGAAAAGGTCAGTTTTCATTCCAATCCCAAAGAAAAGCAATGCCAAAGAATGTTCAAGCTACTGCACAATTGCACTCATCTCACACACTAACAAAGTAATGCTCAAAATTCTCCAAGCCAGGCTTCAACAGTACGTGAACTGAGAACTTCCAGATGTTCAAGCTGGATTTAGAAAAGGCAGAGGAACCAGAGGTTAAATTGTCAACATTCACTGGATCATAGAAAAAGCAAGAGAATTCCAGAAAAAGTTCCTGGGAAAGCAATAGAAACAGTTACAGACTTAATTTTCTTGGGCTCCAAAATCACTGCAGATGGTGACTGCAACCATGAAATTAAAAGACGCTTGCTCCTTGGAAGAAAAGTTATGACCAACCTAGATAGCATATTAAAAAGCAGAGACATTACTTGGCTGACAAAGTTTTGTATAGTCAAAGCTATGGTTTTTCCAGTAGTCATGTATGGATGTGAGAGTTGGAACCTAAAGAAAGCTGGGCACTGAAGAATTGATGCTTCTGAACTGTGGTGTTGGATAAGACTCTTGAGAGTCCGTTGGACTGCAAGGAGATCCAACCAGTCGATCCTAAAGGAAATCATTCCTGAATATTCACTGGAAGGACTGATGTTGAAGCTGAAACTCCAATACTTTGGCCACCTGATACGAAGAGCCGACTCATTAAAAGACCCTGATGCTGGGAAAGATTGAAGGCAGGAGGAGAAGGGGATGACAGAGGATGAGATGGTTGGATGGCATCATTGGCTCAATAGACAAGAGTTTAAGCCAGCTCCAGGAGATGGTGAAGGACAGGGAAGCCTGGCATGCTCCAGTCCATGGGGTCACAGAGAGTCAGACACAATTCCCTGAACGAGTGAACAGCAATCAGAAAATAGAAGGTGTTGAGTAAAAGGATGCCAAAGGTCAGATTTTGCAATGCTAGTCATAGTAGGGTCAGAAGATGATGTTGAGGTCGGCAGTGTGGATGACAGGATTTGTTACGTGGTGATGTGACAGAAGTCGGACATGGAAAGAAGTGTGTATTTAGAAGAGAAAGAGGTCCACTCTGAAAGGCTATGACTACGCTATTACAAAGAAAACCTTGCTGTTAGCCTCAGCATAACTGCTCTTTGACACCCTTCATTCTGACTATGGTCCTGACTTCCTTTTTCTTAGAGCGTTTACTTTAGAATCCTTGCAACTGCGGATTCTTTCTGTGCTTCTTTGAAGTGTACATCTTTTTACAAATCTGGCATGTCTTCTCAAGACCTGGAGGCCCTCCCTTTGACATTCAATCATTAGAAAAAGATGGGACGACTCCTGTCTCCCTGTCTCCATGGACCAACAGGAGCCTGACTTCCATAGGCACAGTCAGCAAACACAGGTGGCCTCATCTTATTGATCAACCTCCCTACTAATATCCTCCAGTACATTTTCATCATTGCACTCTTGCATTTAAAAACCTTCCTGCCTTTTGTTTTAGTAGAGTTGAATTCAATTTCTATCCCCTATTGCAATAGTCTTTTTTTTTTTTTTGAAATTGCAACAGTTTTGACCCTGACCACAGCAGTCTTGAGTGAAGTCTTCCTTGTCATTTTTAACACGTGTCCAGTGACACTTATCTGATGGATGTCACAGGATCTCTCCAAGAAGTAGTTGGGAAAGTTCTGATCCATTTGCTAAAGACAACTCAATCTCATCCCTGTCACCCTGTAAATTGGGCTTCTTGAAAACAACTTTTGTAGTTAAATATTTCCATAAGATTTGTTAAGAAAAATAGCAAGTCCCACTTGCTTCACCATTCTAAGCTCTTTAAGGGCTTTGCATTTGCGTAGCTGATCTGTTAAAAACTTGGCTTTGTTTCCCAAACAGGATGTTTCTATTGCTACTTCTTGATTAGTTTTATTCATTGTCTACTGACATCACCCTT